>NC_057740.1:36124919-36232468 GCF_004010195.1 Chiloscyllium plagiosum
ATGGGGAACCTTATCAAATGCCTTTCTAAAATCCATGTATACTACATGCACTGCTCTACCCTCATCCACATGCTTAGTCACCTCCTCAAAGAATTCAATGAGACTTGTAAGGCAAGACCTACCCTTCACAAATCTGTGCTGGCTGTCCCTAATCAAGCAGTGTCTTTCCAGATACTCATAAATCCTATCCCTCAGTACCCTTTCTATTACTTTGCCTACCACCGAAGTAAGACTAACTGGCCTGTAATTCCCGGGGTTATCCCTATTCCCTTTTTTGAACAGGGGCACAACATTCGCCACTCTCTAGTCCCCTGGTACCACCCCCGTTGATAGTGAAACCGGGTGCACTGTGGGAGGTTGAGAGAGAAGACAGGGAGGTATATGCTGCAATCTTATTACCCAAGCCTAAATGGCATTCAAGTCTAGCTACACACGCTGCAAATTTGCAAGCGGCATGTTTTTGATGAAAGATTATCCCCGACATGCTGACCTGATTTCTCACAGTAAACTAAATGAGTTGTGATCAATTGTGGGATCGGTGGGTGTTGGTATCGTGCATCTGAAAATGCATTCCATTCCGCAGATTTTAAAGCAAATAAAGGGGAAAACATAATGTTGTTTCTCAGTTCTGGGTTGAGTATGTTCAATCTTGGACAGCATCCAGCTTCCCAATCAGCAGAATTAGCTCTGCCCCCTTTCATTCTGTCAAGGCTTCATTTGGCTTCATTAGTCATTAGTGCCATTGTCATCACTGTCTCAGCAGATCAAAAGGAAGAAGGAAAAGAAACGAGACAGAAGTAGAACAGCACCTGATTTCAAATCCGCCATTAAGCCAGCGCAGACAAGAATCCTTTGCATTTGCACTAATCTAGCTAATGAACCTCTCACACATAGGACACAGAGAGAAGACAATTACCTCCCGCAAGTGCCAGGATGGACGTGACAGATGGAGACATGAGAATTAGCAGCGACAACTTCCCATTCATTGCTTTCTCACTTCAACCAATGTCATTAGCACTGGGCACAGGGGAGGAAGATTTAACTTAAAAACAGAGTACTCCTGCTCCTGACCTAGATAAAAGTCTTTTTACGAGAAGTCCAATCAGTTTGTTCCCAATCACAGCCAAGACAGATGGAATAGCTAAATAGCTACATAAGTTAGGTGAAGTGATTCACATAAACAGTCTGACTCTCCTCCTTGACAGCTGCAACTAAGCTGCCGCCAGCAAATTTCCCTTTCCTTCCAGCGGAAAAAGATCAAAATCAAGGCCTATGATGGTATTGATGAAGCAGAGAACAAATCATCAACCTGTGGACACACGGTACTGAACTTTATTCAGAGGAAGTTTGCTGCTAATTAGAATGAGACACAGAAAAGAAAGAAAGTCGCAACTTGCTGACCAGGCCCTGGGAAAAAAAAAATCACAATACCAACTTTACCAAGACACAAAAATACGTAGCAAACAATAACAGTGGCAAATTAGCTCCTCTATGATTAAGGCAATGCAGAACTAATAACTCATACTTTCAGGGGCTTTTTAACACAGAACAGTATTTCAAGGTGCATTATGAGGAAGTATTCAGGCAAACAGGAATGCCAAGCCAAAGAAACAAACTAGTTTGGCTAAAATATCTGTAGCTGACTTGGGATTTAAGGAGGAGCGCAAAGGAACAGAGATACGGAGAATGATTCAAGTGGCCAATTCCACTCTAAGGCTTAGACTCCTGAAGGCTCAGCTGCCAATAGGGAAGCAAAGGCGGCATACACAAGAGGCCAGAAGAATTGTGTTGTGAGGGGTTTCTTTTATTTAATTAAGGGGGGGGGGTGCAATGGGCTTTATTTACTGGCATTCAAACAAATGAAATTGGAACAGAACTAGACCACTCGGTCCTTCCAGCATGCTTCCCCATTCAATAAGATCATGGCTGATCCATTTCGCATTCCACCTTCCCATCTATCCTGATGATCTTTGATTCTCTTTCTGAACAAAGATCTCTGCCTTAAAAATTATTCCATGGCTCTGCCTCCACTGCCTTCATGTCCAATCCCAAAAAGCTAGATGTTGTGGTTGGACAATTTGGACTGTGGCATGATCCATAACCTCTGACTCTAAGGTGGACCTACTCCCGGGTTTGAGTTGTCTGCACTATAGTAACACCAAGTTCAATTTGCCTGACTGACCCTCTATTGAACTAAGTTGCCCCCTGCTGGACTAAGCTGCCATGAGGTTTGAGCTAAGGAATGAAGTGCCACTCTGCTGAGAGACTGCTGCCTCAGACAGTACCATCTTTACTTAATGGGCTGCTTAAATGTGTCTCTGTCTTATCTGGAGCGACCATTGTCTGACTGCATTGATGAAAGGAGGGGTGTTGACAAATTATTTTATTTACTCGCTATCACACATGATCCTTACACCTCTCGTGTAGGTTATTCTACTATAGCCTCCTTCTCTGAGTCTCAATAGGATAATTTTTATTTGAATGTGGGATATGGCTGTCACTGACTGGACCACGATTTATGAGCCTCCCCTAGTTGCCCTTGAGAAGGTGGGAGTGAGCAGCCTTTTGAACAGCTGCACTCCATTTGCTGCAGGTAGACCCATAATGAGGGTCCTGTATTTTTGACTCAGTGAATATTGAAGGAACAGTGACATGTTTGCAAGTCAGGATGGTGAATGGCTTGGAGGAAACTTGCACATGGTGATCTTCCCATGTATTTGCTGCCCTTGTGACTACTGATGTCAGTGTTGTCAACCTCTCTCTTCAAAGTTATGTCATGAGGAGGTGACGGCCTTGTGGTATTATTGCTGGATATTAATCCAGAGATCCAGGTAAGATGGTGGAATTTGCATTCAACAAAAATCTGGATTTAAGATTCTAATGACGGCCATGAAATCTTTACCAATTTTGTCAGGAAAAACCCATCTGGTTCACTAATGTCTTTTAGGGAAGAAAATTTGCCATCCTTACCCAGTCTGGCCTATATGCGACTCCAGACTTACAGCAATGTGGCAGACTCCTTATACCCTCTGGGGAATTAGGGATGGGCATTAAATGCTGGCCGAGCCAACAACACCCTCTATCCATGAATGAATAAAAAACAGCATATGCATTCTACACCATTAGCCTGCCCATCAGTTTTTGTAAAACTGATTCCCCAGGAAAAATCCCAGAGGTTGCCTGCTACAACAGTACTGCTCAGAGTAGGGTACTGGACGTCAAATGACCACAAGCCTAAATTTGGGGGCCACAAGCTCCAAGACATAAATAGTTGTTGGGGAGCTCTGACCAAATTATAACAACTTCTAACTTTGACAAGCTCCTCATCCTCACAGTACTCCGTCCCGTCTCCAACAGGGGCCATGACAATGCAAAATGGGGACATAGAGTGAAGTGAATTGGGAAGATCTGTGCAACAATACACATGTTCCCTTCAATAGTGCCTCTAGTGTTTACCCTTCACCCAGAGGGTAGTGGGAATCTCACTGCCTGTAAGATAGAAGCAGAAATCCTCATAATATTTAAAGAAGCATTTAGGTGTGCACTTGTGATGCACTTGTGTGAGAAGATGAGATTAGAATAGTCAGACAGTTGCTTGTGAATGGGCTGGACAAGATGGGCTGAAGGGCCTTTTGTGTACAGTAGATCACTATGACTCGAATTAACAGTTTACAAGCACATTACTGATCAGGTTTTACAACACAAGGTGATCCACTCCACCAGTTTAAGCTGTGATGGTGGAAATCATGCCCACGATGGGAGGTAAAGCAGATGAGAAAGATAATGGATGTAGTAGCATCTGTGGTGAAATAATCAGAGCCAACGTTTCGAGTCCAGTATGACTCTTCTTACAGTTACTCTGTTTTTCTTTTTACACAGATGCTGCCAGAATTGCTTTGTTTCTCCAGCAGCTTCAGTTCTTGTTGCAAATTTCCAGCATCCACACTGCTCTGCTTTTACTGAGAAGAAGAGAGGATGGCAGAACAGATAGAAACTAGGAGCATGCAAGAGTGGGCAAAGCGCAGCAGCTTGCGAGGGGGGGCAATTTTAATGAATGGGGTGTGCGGTAAATATGGGCACTGAAAGTCCTCCACTTGATCGAGCTTTCCATTCAACTCGGTGGAAGTGAAAAGCAGGCCCGGTGCATAATTAGTGACTGATTCAACACTTTGCATTTGCAATATCACCCAGGGTTAAAATTACCACAAGGGAAAACGTGAGAGGGAGGCTGAAGGAAAGCAAACGAAAGGAGAATTGAAAGAAAGAAACACAGCCCGATGGAAGCAAAGGGAAATAAAAGAGGAATTCAAGGCAATAAAGTGAATGTGAAGAAACTGATCCCTGGGAAAAGATAATATTCACATCAGAAATGGCCGAGGAAGACCAAGTGACAACAGTCATGAAAGTCAAAGAACACCAAGAGAAAAGCAGGAAAGAAGGAGAAAGTGGTTGAGGAAATGAACATTGAGACAGAACATAAATAATTAATATTCACCCAACCTTTTCAAAAATCATGAAAAGTCAATGACATGAAAGAAAGAAGAAGGCAGCTCAGGAGGAAAATACATGCTGAAGGGGCGATTAAAAACAGAATATATATTTATATATTAACAAGTAAGAGTTTAGTGACACGAAGAACAGAATTTTCCCTGTGGGATTCTGAATCCCCTTGTCAGGCTCGGATGTGGGTCAGATCTGTGCAGTCACTCAACGCGATTTTTCCTGGAACAGCCAATTAATGGTCGGACTGGCAGCTCACCATCCCAAGGGCAGCTCTCAATGCCGTAGGGCCTATTGAAATCCACCAGCTTGAAAGCAGCAGCAGGATGGCATGACAGGCGATCAAGAGATAGTCTGCTTTAAAATGGCACCATCCCCTCTCTCTCTCTCTCTCTAATAGTTTCAAAACATCAAATTAATAACATCAAATCAAATTTGTGGTCATGTCAGGTCAAACCTGTTGGAGGAGGGTACCCCCCCACAAGGCTGTCTGGGATTGTTGAAGCCAGAGCAAAGAAGGGCGGCACGGTGGCACAGTGGTTAGCACTGCTGCCTCACAGCGCCAGAGACCCGGGTTCAATACCCGCCTCAGGCAACTGTCTGTGTGGAGTTTGCACGTTCTCCCCGTGTCTGTGTGGGTTTCCTCCGGGTGCTCCGGTTTCCTCCCAAAGTCCAAAGATGTGCAGGTCAGGTGAATTGGCCATGCTAAATTGCCCATAGTGTTAGGTAAGGGGTAAATGTAGGGGTATGGGTGAGTTACGCTTCGGCGGGTTGGTGTGGACTTGTTGGGCCGAAGGGCCTGTTTCCACACTATAATGTAATCTAATCTAAAAGGAGAGTCTCTAACACTGCCTGGAGGTTTGGCAGCCAGCTCAATTGAGAACACAATATCCGGGCAACTGGACTCTTGCCCTATCATCTCCCGGAACCTGGATGGAAGAGGAAATCACAGTCAACCCATGCTTTCAATTGTGTAAACTGTCTACTCAATGCTTGCGGGCCATCCTCTCCTGCCTCTGGGGAACCTGTAGGGTGGTTGGCAGTGCCTAGTTGGTGACTGGAGGTGAAGGGTGGGGGGGAAGCTAAGAAATCCAGAGCCATGTTTCGTTCATTGTTTTATTCACTCCCAGGATGTGAGCATCTCAGTTGCTGGGTCAGCATTTATTTCCCATCCCTAGTTGCCATTGAGAAGGTGATAGTGAGCTGCTTTCTTGAACCTCTGTTCTGTACATAGACCCATGATGTCATTAGGGAGGGAGTTCCAGGATTTTGACCCATGAGAGTGAAGGAACAGAGATATATTTCCAAATCATGGTGCTGTGTGGCTTGGAGGGAACTTGCAGGAAGTGGTGTTCCCATGCATGTGCTGTCCTAGTTCTTCGAGCTGGAAGTGACCGTGGGTTTGGAAGATGCTGTCTTAGGATCTTTGGTAAATTTCCAAGTGCAACCTGTAGATGATGCACATTGCTGCTACTGAGCATTGGTGTTGGGGAGACTGAACGTGTTTGTGATATCAATCAAGCAGGTTGCTTTGTCCTGGATGGTGTCAAGCTCCTGAAATGTTCCTGGAGCTGCACAAAGCAAGATTCCTAACCTCTGACCTGCTCTGGTAGCCACAGATACTTACATGGCTAGTCCAGTTTAGCTTCTGGTCAAGAGTAACCCCCACGATGTTGACAGTGGGGATTCAGATACTATTGGATGTCAAGGGGTGAAGATTAGATTCTATCTTGTTGGAAATGGTCATTGCCTGGTATTTACATGACATGAATGTTACTTGACACTTGTAAGCCAAAGGCTGGATACTACCCTGGTCTTGTTGCATTTGGACATGGATGCCCCAGAAAGACTGAATACTGTAGTGGGAAGGGAAGACACACCCTTGAAGAGGAAGGTTTCCCAGTTTTAGGAAGGCATGTGTTAAAGCAAGGTGGGATGGGTGTAGAAGGGAGAGAAGGATGACATTAAAGAGTCACAGTTTCAATGTAGTGAGATAGCAGGAAAGGGAGAACAGCTTTTAAAATGGTTTGTTTGCAAATGAGCAAGAGTGGAAAGGGTGGAACATTCAATGGCCTGGATAAATGTTTATGACTCGACAACAGATACTTTGCAGAGGAGAGCAGAAGGAATCAGACAGGTTACTTCAAAATCAGAAGCAAAGAATTGGGTGCATTTTTTGCTGAGTTACTTGGCAAGAGTTTCACACACTCAGCAAACCTGTGAGCACCGCCTGTTTATGAATATCAATTTAGTGTCAAACATTGCATGTAAAAGTAAAATCTATCCCGGGTGGATTGCATTAAAGTCTCACTCTGTCAGTTAACTTTCAGAATGCAATGTGAAATGGGATTGGACCCGGAAGCTTAATTGCCATGGAGCATTGGTCATATCGCAATGCAGCTCCCGACTTGTGCAGTAGGTAGATAAACTCACTCAATAGAACACAAGGGTGGCAGGTGTGGAAACTATCTTGCCACTTTAGTGCCACTAAACTGAGGTTGGGTTTTTGCAGTATCAGCTTTATTCTTCAGTTTGCTTGGGTATGAGAAAGTGAGGTCTACAGATGCTGGAGATCAGAATCAAGAGTGTGTTGCTGGAAAAGCACAGCAGGTCAGGCAGCATCGGAGGAGCAGGAGAGTCAAGATTATCTCTTGCTTGGCTATGACTCAGTCGGGAGGAGCAATCCCACTCTCCAGCAATGCAGTCTCTTATCCAAGACTAAACTGGATCTGGATAGTACCCCATCCACCACCTCAACATTCACTTTCTCCATCACCAGACCACAGTGTGAATTATCTACAAGATGCACTGCAGCAAGTCATCCAGGCTTCTTCAATGTCCCTTCCTCACCTAAAAGGACCAGGCCAGCACTCTGACCAGGCTAGTGACAGTTGGTACTCTATCACTGTTCCTTCATCATCACTGGGTCAAAACCCTGGACCTGCGTTTAATAAAACACCACCAAATCATCCAGATAAAAGAACACGTTGCAACACCAACAATAACAAAAGGGAAGGTTAGGGCAAGAGTGAGGAACTAAATTAAAATGATGTCGGGAATTGGGTGTCTGAGAACCCACCAGGCTTGCTGGGATGGCAGAAATTAATTATGGAGCACATTCCCTTGGACTTTTTTACAAACATGGTGCACCACACAGCAGACCATTTTTATAAGACATGGCAGCCCTACCTGAGTTATTTGGAAACAGATTTGTCAGTTGTCTTCACTAGGGCATTTGTTTAACTAGGATGGTTAAATTTGTCAAGACCTGGGCCCTGGAGGGGGTCTCCTGTGTTAATACAGGTATATATACAATGCTCCCGTTCCTCTGTTTGGGAGCTTGGCGCCGAGCATAGCCGTTCTGCATTCTGTGGGTATTTTTGGTTTTTTTTTTGCTTTTCTTTTGTTTTGGTGTTGTTTTGCACAATGTTAGGTTTGTTTTGTATAAGAGGGTAGGTTAATAGTTAGGAGACAGTAGTTGTATTGTTTTTGTGTTTGTTTTCTTTTTATTATACTGACATTTGTTATTGATTGTATTTTTCAATAATTTTATATGTTTGTAAAGTTAAAAAAATTTGCTAATAAATATGTTTACAAAACAAAATGATGTTGGAAGGGGAAATCATGTGCCCCAGCTCCCGCAGTGCCCACTTGCTCTTGAAATGCAGATTTCAATCCTTTTGCAAAATTGCTTCTTTTAAAATAGTAATTCACCCGTTCTCCAATTAAAATAGCATTTTACTAGCATTGTCACCCAGGGGTAGAGAATGCCTGATCTCCTTTCCTGACCACACAAACTGCAATTGTTTACAAAGGCAGCTCACCAGCTCCTGCCAGCAACACCCGTATGCCAGGAATGAAGAATTAAAAGGGTCAAATGTTAACCAAAACCAATGCTGGAAAGTTATTTCAAAATTTGAGAGTGTTTAATTCTCTTATATCTCCAGATAATCCACAGGTTAAGGAAACAATAGTAGTTCTCAGAATGCTACATTGCTTGTCATTACTATCCTACACCAATCAGAAAGCAACAAAGGTCATTATCTATCCCCTTTCCAATTGGATCGTGTGTCAGGGCCAGCCAAACAGGCTTTTCCACCCCCTTTTGAATGTCTGTTAAAGAGAATTTTTCAAAGAAAAGGTCGAAAAAGATCTTTTCTTTTAATGTCTCTATATTTCTTTTCCTCCAATGTTGTACACAGCACTGCCCCCAAAATTGATCATTAATTCCTAGAGACTCCTGACCAATCCCAAAGGATTAACGACCCTAAGAATAAGGAGTCAAAAAGTGTGGTGATGGAAAAGCACAACCGGTCAGGCAGCATCTGAGGAGTAGGAGAGTCGACGTTTTGAGCATAAGCTCTTCATCAGGAAGGGCTTTTCCAGCACCACATCTTTTGACTGATCACCAGCATCTGCAGTCCTCACTTTCTCCTAATTGACCCTACGAATAACCCCAGTTTCTCTCCAACTAAGTGGAAACTTCATTCAAATACCAATCTATGAAATCTCTTCTCAGGCCTTTCTAAAATAAAATTCATTAATGTGATATGGGAGTTTCTGAAATGGCCTGCACTTATTGCATATCCCTAACTGTCCTGGAGAAGGTGTTGGTAGGCTGCCTTCTTGAACCACCACAGTACATGTGGTATTGGAAGTACCCACAGTGTTGTTAGGGAGACAGTTCCAGAATTTTTGACCCAGCCTTGACCTCCTTTCTGAAGTGTGAACCACAAGCAACCATTGGCAGATGATGTCTCTAGTGGTGCCAAATACAGAGTCAAATGCGGTTAGGAAGGCACAGGCAGGTTTAAATATCCATTGCTTGCAAGATAATTAATAAGCAAAATAATTAATTATGTTCCCCAATTATAAGCTAAACGAAGCGCAACAAATGGATTACAGTTTCAAAAATAAAATTCATAGATTTTCTTCTGAAGAAGGCTCACTGGATGGAAAATGTTAACTTTGCTTTCCCTCCACGGATGCTACCAGACCTGCTGAGATTCTCCAGCAATTTATTTCTGATTGCCAGCATTCATAGTTCTTTGGGGCTTTTTCATAGATTTTCTGTTTGTGATTAAGCTGAATTAGAATAAGGGAGAAACCAAACTCATCGGGCCTGTAACTCAGCAACTGCCCACCCCCAGCAAATTGTGAGGTCAAAGTGATTTCTCAGTGTGGGTGTGCTCAAGGCACTCGTGGTGTCTGAGGTAAGGAGCTCATTGATACAGTGCACAGGAAACAATCCACTGTTGTAGAATCTAAACATTGATTTTCCACCTTCGTCTCCATCCTGAATTTCCAGAAAACTGTTATACAAAAGCCATGTTAGAAAGGGCTTGAAGTATTGTCAGGCATAAACCTGTTCTCCAATACAGAGTCAGAGATTTAACAGAGGCTGTGGGACTAAGCAGCGAATCGGCTTGCAGTGAGTGTCACAAGAATTGTAACAGCACTAAGGGCAGTGCCAGGAAAAGTTGAACAATCTGACTGGCCAAGGTAGGTTAAACAGAAACCTTCCCTTCTTAGTTTGTCCTAAACATGTGTAACATTAACCATTAGTACTCTGCTCCTACAACCCCCACTGTTCCCCTTGCACTGTCTAAAGATACATTTAAAGCTTGGCACGGAACTTCAAGATGCTATCACCCTGCAGGGGGTCCTTCACTCACATCCTTGCCTATGTTCAGGCCAAAATAATTCTCCCATCTAATTAACTGAATTGTGCATGTACATGTTATAACACCTGTTCAGAGCTGACTGCTGACACTTGGATATTATCACATGTCATCTTAACTTTTGGAAACTGTCAGTTCTTTAATCTGTTTGTAGGTAAGGACAACACATAGCAATCATGTGAGAACATTTATTAGATAGATATACAGAAGTGTCACAGTTGGGATTAGCTTCTTAGAAAGGAGAGCAGGAGAGATGGCAATTATTGTAAGTCTGCATATGCTTAATAGAGTAGGGGAGTTGCACTGGATCTGGTGAAGGGTGGGATGAGGGGGATCAGTTTCTCATGAATGAAAGACAGTGGACTGAACACCCAGTGAAGGGAAGGGAGCCTACGAGGGGAAGAGAGTTATGTGTACACAGTTTATGGACAGCTTGATGTACAACAGACATTTAGTGTCTCTCAATCAGTCGGAAAAATGGAATTAATGAATAACTATTTCCCAGGGTATTCAGTGTACAGTAATGCTTCATTTTGGCTTTGTGGAGATTTCCTGCCCTTTTACTTGGCTATGCAGATTTCTCTCAGCACACTAAAGAGGGAATTGATTGTTCCTTCAACTTCCTTAAACACTGCGCAAAGTTTAAGATCAGCAACTGCTGGTGAATTTACAGCGGCCAGCAACTGAGTGCCAGAATTGTTACAGCCGAGATTAATAGACCTTTCACAGATCCGCTCTCAAAGTAGACAGGGTGATATCCCATCAGCCACCAGCTTCAAACGATTGCTGAGGATTTAGGGAGAAACCTAAATGAAATTGGATTTTGTTTAAAAAAAAACACTGACTGGTTTCACATCAGATAATTCTAGGATTGTGGGTTGTTTTTTTTCCAAAAAGGAAAGCTGCTTGCCCTTCAGAAGGCTTTAAACTGCAAAACTGTCAATCAGAGGCACAGCGTGCTGTCTCATTCTAACACACAGCAACAAATTGTAAGAGGCGGACATAACACATAGCTTATCAGCCAGTCTGTCTCTGTCATTACAGTGCTTCAGAACAATGGTCTTGGGAGCAATGCAACCCTAACCAACCTGTTGCAAAACTGATGGGACCTGCAGCAATCCCCATCAGGCTTTATATCCGTTAAAGTTAACATACAGCAATATTGAACAGGGTCTATACCCAGCATTCGATCCAATCTGAAATGCCCCCTCCTAAACAGTTTAATTAAAATGACCTCCGTGTAACTCTGCAATGAGTGCCGAAGGAAGCAATGAGGTTGAGAATCCTAAAGGTTAACAACCCCATCAGAAAAGCAATTCATAAAAAGCAGGTTGAAAAGTCACAGGACACCAGGTTTAGTCCAACAGGTTTGTTTGAAATCACAAACTCTAAGCTTTGGAGTCATGTGACTTATGACATTGTCCACCCCAGTCCAACACCAGCATCAGAAGCAGCAAGAGCAGAGATGGAGCATTAAACCAGCTCTGAAGATCGTGGCCTATTGAATTGTGATCATAACTCCATTTTCCACCCTGCCTCATCTGGTTAGGTGAATTGGCCATGCTAAATTGTCCGTAGTGTTAGGTGCATTAGTCGGGGGTGAATGTAGGGGCATGGGTGTGGGTGGGTTGCTCTTCGGAGGGTCAGTGTGGACTTGTTGGGCTGAAGGGCCTGTTTCCACACTGTAGGGAATCTAATCTAATCTAATCTCCATTTCAAATGGGTGGCCCCTTATTCTGGAACTGGGCTACCTCACTCAGTATGTACTTTGTCAAGTCCCTCCAAAGCCTCATGTTGCAATAAGATACACATATCATGAATCAGGAGCAGAAGTAGACCACTCAGCCCTTCAAGAGATTTGTTTGTGTTCCAAATTCAATATTCCCATCTACCCCCAATAGCCTTTGATTCCTTTGCCTGACACGGATCTATCTGCAATAAAAACAGAAAATGCAGGATGAACTCAGCAAGTCAAGCAGAATCTGTCCAGAGATAGGAAAGGGAAACAGAGCGATGATCCCAAATTAAAAAGACGGAAAGGTGTTAATTTTCCATGGCTATTTCTCCTTTACCTCTTTTATCACTCCTTTCAATCTGTTTCAATAGCTTCCCCCCCCACAACCCCCCACCCCCCCACCGGCGTCAATAGCTTTGCTTTCCAGCCCCTTTCATTTCCAAAGAAGAGTCATAGTGGACTTGAGATATTAACTCTGTTTCCATCTGCACAGATACTGCCAGACATTCTGAGTTTCTCCAACATTTTCTGTTTTCATTTCAGATTTCCAGCATCTGTCATACTTTAGTTTCATTTAAGAATCAATCTACCTCCGCCTTAAATTCATTGAATGACCTCGTTTCCACCATCTTCTGAGGCAGAGAATTCCAAAATCACATAACTCTTTGAGAGAGAAAAAAAACCTTCCTGTCTTAAAGGGAAACCATTAATTTTAAAATTAGTGTCCCCTAATCCTGGGCTCAGCCACAAGAGGAAACAACTCTTCTATGTTTAACTTACAAGGACCATTCAGAATGTTATAAACTTCATTCAAATCACCTCTCACTCTTCTAAGCAAGAGCGCAAACAAGCCCAGTCTGTCCAATCTTTCCGCATAAGATAAGCCACTCATTCCAGATATCAAGCTAGCAAACCTTCCCTGAGTTGCTTCCAACGCATTTACATCCTTTATAAATAAGGAGATCGCACTGCTGCCTCACAGTACCAGGGATCCAGTTTCAATTCCAGCCTCAGGCAACTGTGTGTGGAGTTTGCACATTCTCCCCATGTCTGTGTGGGTTTCCTCCCACAATTCAAAGATGTGCAAGTTAGGTGACTTGGCCATGCTAAATTGCCCGTTGTGTTCAGGGATGTGTAGGTTAGGTGCATTAGTGAGGGTAAATGCAGGATAGTAGGGGAATGGGTCTTGGCGGGTTATTCTTCAGAGGGTCAGTGTGAACTTGTTGGGCTGAAGGTCCTGTTTCCACACTGTAGGGATTCTATGAGAATTTTTTTAAAAAGTACACTTAGTATTCAAAGTGTTCACACCAATGTCCTATATACCTGAAGCAGAACATCTCAACTCTTATATTCAATTCCATTCCTAATAAAGGATGACATGCCGTTAGCCTTTGTAATCACTTGCTGTACTTGCGCAGTAACGTTTTGTGACTCATGTAGTAGAAAACCTAGATCCCTCTGCACCTCAGAATTCCGCAGTCATTCTTTGTTTAAATTAAAGTCTCTTTTCCTAAATTTCTCCTGCCAAAGTGAACAACTTCACATTTTCCCACCTCGTATTCCATCTGCCAACTCACTTGGTCCAGCTACATTAGTTTGCACCCTAGTTATGTCATCTCCATAACTTAGTTTCCTCCCTATCCTTGTTTCATCTGTACATTCATCTTATCTAAGTCACTAACATGCATTCTAAAAACTGGAAGGCCCAGCATAAATTTCAAAATAGCAATGCATCAAGACCCAACCTACTCAACACTCCCTCATAAAGCAGCCCTTTGATCCCAGAAACCTTGCAAGCTGACTTCAGTGCAAGTACATTCCTGCTGAAATGACGAGATTAATTTAACAAGATCTGACTGAGAAATAGGAGCCTCCAACTGTGTCCGCAAATGAGCTAAGCTTTCACAGTAGAGATCTGAAATGGAGACAATTGAAATAAAACATTAGTTAAAAATCACACAACACCAGGTTATAGTCTAACAGGTTTAATTGGAAGCACACTAGCTTTCGGAGTGACGCTCCTTCATCAGGTGATTGTGGAGAGCTCGATCGTACGATCGAGGTGTTACGATCGAGCCCTCCACAATTACCTGATGAAGGAGCGTCGCTCCAAAAGCTAGTGTGCTTCCAATTAAACCTGTTTGACTATAACCTGGTGTTGTGTGATTTTTAACTTTGTACACCCCAGTCCAACACCGGCATCTCCAAATCAGAAATAAAACATGTTATACTCGCTCTACATAGCCCCAGTCTGCAACTCTGTGACATCGCAGTTTTCACTTCCTATATCTGTCACCTTGAAGCCACTCCAACCAAGATTGTCAATTTGCCAACCTCAGTGTCATTGCGTACAATGTGGCCCAAGACTGCACCCATCTTACCTCCTGGGGCTGGTCATCAACCCTTAGTCCACAGATGACAGACCTTCAGTCTGACCATGCTCCTTCTATTTATAGCAACAAAGCAGCAATCCCCACTCCCTGTCACCTGCTAAAGTGTCGTGCAAAGAACCTTGACCAGATTTGCCATCTGTGGGACAAGTAAAACTATTGTCTAAGCAGTGACAAATTTCCCCGACTGATATCATGCAATAGCCCATCTGTTTAATCAGGAAACAGTGCAGCTAAATAAATAGAAGATAATGCATGTTGGAACAGTGAATGGCAAATGTGTGTACATAACGAAAAGGGTGCCCATTAGCAAAGGAAATGGATTTCTCTAATTCTTTTGGTGAATATTCTGAGGTGTGCTGGATAGCCTCTGGGATCAGGGAGCATTTATACAGGGAAGGTTGATGATTGGGGAGATTTTATAATGTCTGCCTTTCTCTTGCTTTGTACTTTAATTATGATTATATGCAGCAAAAAAACCTCTTCTTGAGAAATTTTCTGGAGAATAAATATGGCTCTGACTCAGTTTCCTGTCCATATTGATGAGATCTCATGAGCAAGCTTGAGATTGGGAGATGTTTTACCTTGCAAGGCATAAGCCTGACACAATTGTCAAAGTGTCAAACTGTCAACGTCAAACTTGCTATGTAGCTGCATCCTGTCTAACTACCACCTTAAAGTGGCACCATAATTAAAATCCCAATGCAATTTAGAGTCATACAGCACAAAAATAGACCCCAGTGAGTTTTGAGAAGATTTGTAGCTCAGGTTGAGGTTCTAGAGGACTCTATCAACAAACACATCAAGTTAGAACCCATCTACCACCCCCTGAGAGAAAGAACAGGAAGTGACTTCACCAGAGGAAATGACATCACCAACTCAAAGAAACCCAAACATATAAATAGAAAGCAGGAATTATCAGCAGTGCTTTGCCTGAGGCCCGCTGAAGCTGTTACATAGTAGGGTGATGAAACGTCGGGAAATGAACCTTGCAGCTTAGCGATCAAACCTACATCCAGAAATAGACCCTTAGGCCCGACCAGTCCATACCGAACATAAACCCAAACTAAACTAGTCTCACCTGCCTGCTCCTAGCACACCTCCTTCTAAACCTTCCCTATTCATGTACATAAGTCATATAATTGGATCAATGCTATTTTATACACCTCTTATTTTCAATATGTCATTAAAACAATGATCTTGTCAACTGAAATGTTTCTTTCATATTATCAAAGACCATTGTCATAGAACCAATCAGACATTCCTCAGAAGCACTCCTACTTCTCCATGCTATCTGAGATGGAGGAGTAATGGAAAAAAAAGCATAAGGCCTCTTAACAAAGCAGTCGCACTGCCTACTATTGAAGTTATGGTAAACAATTTGGAGAATGATCAACTCCATGAAGAGAGAGCAGATGGAAATCTATACGTGACTCTTGACCCACAGAAATGTAGTAGACTCTGAAACAAATTCTGGCCCAGCCATGGCACATAAACACCTATGAATTAATAAATATGAAAATCAACATTCTGGGTGTCAGTACTGACAAAATAATTTAACTGAAGAAGCCATATGAATACAATGGTTACAAAAGGTTTGAGACTGGGAATACCACAGTGAGTAACCCCAATCCTGACTCCGTAAAGCTTGTCCATCACCTACAAACCACAACTCAGGAGTGTGATGAAATATTTTTCTTTGCCTGGATGGTTCTATTCTACCACCTCCAATATTCGCTCTTTCCATCATCTACATGAAACAGTGCAGCAAAAAAATAGGGGTGGCACAGTGGCTCAGTGGTTAGCACTGCTGCCTCAATCCCAGCCTCAGATGACTGTCTGTGTGGAGTTTGCACTTTCTCCTTGTGTCTGCGTGGGTTTCCTCTGGGTACTCCGGTTTCCTCCCACAGTCCAAAGATGTGCAGGTCAAGTGAATTGGCCATGAGAAATTGCCCATAGCGTTAGGTGCATTAGTCAGAGGGAAATGAGACAGGGTGGGTTACTCTTCGGCGAGTCGGTGTGGACTTGTTGGGCCAAAGGGCCTGTTTCCATACTGGAGGGAATCTAATCTAAGCTTTCTTCCTGCCAAGTTTCACTCAACTGCACCTTCGACAATCTCTACCACCTAAAAGCATAAAGGCAACAGATCCATGGGAACACTGGAATTGGCAAATTTCCCCTGCAAGTAGCACCCCACCTTGACTTGCAACTACATCAACATTCCTTCATTGGTGTTAGGACTTCCTCTCTAACCACACTGACAGCAGGAGCCAGGAAGGGACATTTCATCCTGACTATGAGTAGCTTTTCAGAATTCAGAACATTCAATTTTGATGCAGGGAAATGGGCAGCTATTGGGTGGCTTGGAAACATTTCTGAGTTAACGTGACAAAACATTGAGGGCAGAGGATAGGATGCAATTCCTCAGCCCAAGTCACGATGGTCACCTCTCTGATCTGCTGAGTTTGTTAAAACAGGAAGCATCACAACACATTCCAAACGATTATAGTTCGAACTATCATTCAATTTCTGTCCTTAACTGGCATTCGGAAAAAAATGCAGACAATGCTAATGTAATAACAAAGGAAGGAAACTAGGTAAATACTGGAGAAATTAACAGAAGTACTTAGTGATGGAGTGATAGGAGTTCAGGTGAAGCATAAATGAGCATTGAGCAGTTGAGCTGAATGACCTGTTTCTGTGCTGACAATTCTATGTAACATAGAAATGAGGCAAACTGTCCTTCCTCAGGCACTACATATTCCAGGGTTAACTGACCATACGGGCAAAGATCTGAGACAACTTTTGTCTCTAACTTGTTAAAAAATGACACTCAGACTATTTCCAATGCTCAAATAGTGGTCTCTGGCACCAGCCCCAATCATAACCACTTTCAGACTGGAATTAAATAGAAGCCTTATCGACACAGGAGCGAGATTATTCTGCTACTATCCAAGGCCTGTGTACTCTATGGTTGGATGCTTCAGTATATGACGTTTAATGGATAGTCAGGACTTCAGCATTTTTTGTGAGGATTAGAGGGAAAAGAAAAGTCAGTTCTCACATTGACTTTGAGAGGATTTGGTTGCCTGATGTTAAATTCTCAGGCTAGCTAGTTTATGCACAACACAAACTGTATTTCAAACTCGGACAAAATCCTCAGCTGCCAATCTTACTCAGAATTGCATGATTTTAGACTTTTCAGATTTGTTGGAATTTTAGCATCTCACCTTTTCAATCTTCAGCTCTTGATGAAATCCCTAAGACTTTCAGGTTATCACTGGGAGTCCTGACTCCACAAGTCTAGGCGCAACCTTTAAATATGCACAATGAATAGGGTTTAACTTTTGCACTTTCACTGGCTCCATCGGTATGCTATTTGTTCTGGGGTAAGGAAATTGATTGAGTTCTGCTTCCTGAGTCCAAAGTCAAAAACCAAGTCCGGCTCACCCTCAATGCTCTGCTTGCTAACCTATATTGACTCCTTGTTGTCATAATTTAAATTTTGCTTTCAAATACTTCCATGGTCCTGCCCCTCAATATTTCTGTAATCTCCTCCAGTCCTACAGCTCCCTGAGATTTAGGTGCTCCTCCAATTCAGGCTTCCACCACTTCATCAATATTCTCCATCCTAACACTGGCAGCGTGCCTTCAGCCACCTGGGTATTAAGCGCGAGAATTCCTAAATTCTCTGGCTCTACATGGGACAGGGGAAGAGGGGGTGGATGGACAGTAGAGGGTGGGCTAAATTGCTTGAAAGTGGAAGCTCCTCCACCCCTCATTTAGGAGTACCTGAGGAGCTGGGAGCCACAGACTAGCTGGGAACTCCCATCACTCCCAGTTTCTCCAGAGCTCAGTACTGGGCATTACCAAAACTGCAGGAAAGGGGAACATGACTCCCCTGGCAGGTAAATCCTCCTGAGGTTTCACAGTCAGGAGGGATCGTAGAGTCTAGGGAGCAGGGAGAGGGGTGTTGGAGGCCAGGCTCAATTGGTCAAAATGGAATGGAAGGAAGGAGACGCTGGCACCTTGTAGGATACCATGATGCACACATGGTGTGTCTCCATAAGGAGGGTGCCACCTCCCTTCTCAACTTTGTGTTTACAAAATGGGCTGCACTATCTCATCCATCTCTCCACCAGCCACATTTCAGCATAAGAAATGTATTATAGGGGGTATACTGAGATTTCATTTGAGTCTTAATGATTGCCTTAATTATATGCTGATTTCAGGGTTTGGGGGTTGGCAGGAAGATGGCAGGTTGGGTACCCAATCTACTTCAATGCCCCTGACCACCATAAACACACCTATTTGAAGCATGGAAGATCCAACCATTTGTTTTTCATAATTAAGGCATTTGATAAAACCAACCTCTTTGGTTATGTGTCTAAGTATATCCTTATATTAAATTTTGTTTGATAACTGAAGTACTTTTTGTGTTTCACTGTGCTAAAAGTTGTCATATTATCTGTTTCTAGACTAATGCTGGACTGAAGGCAGGCTGAGAGACTGAACATGGGACATTAATGGGAGACTCATTTTGTTAAATGTTGTTCATTTTGCAGGTTAAGATAGTTGCTGCATCACATGACTTTGCACTATATTTTGACTTAACTGTTTACACAACTATATACTTAAATGAATATATTAGCAAATCATCTCAACAAAAGTGTGAATTACAAGTTGTTGATGTTGTGAGGTGCCATCATTTGAATTAGATATTAAACCAAGGAAACTACTTCCTGTCCAAAGATTTGGGAACTTGCTACAGTTCATATGATCGAAAGTTAATCCAATCCTCTGCTCAACATTTATTAATCTCATTCATTCTAAATTAGCTCGTCACTCATCAATCACCAAGTGGATCTTGATGTTTCCCAGCTTTGTTGAATCACAGCAAATCCTTTCATTCAGTGGAAAGGTATTGAAACTCCAAGACACAAGTAAGGAACAAATGGTTCAGTTGAGGGAAAAATATGTATTGGAAGAAATTAGAAGGGAAAGGATAACGAGAAAGAAATCAAGTTATTCCATTAAACAACTGGAAAACAAGAACACAAGGTCAATGCACAAGATGGACATCGGAACCAGAGCAAGTAGGAACTATACAAAAGAGGTTCAAGTCAAATTAAAGTAGGTTTAGTAGGATAGGATCCAGAATCAACTAAAGCATAAATTAATCTAATACAGCATGAAACTGGAAAGTTAAGGGGTGAATCACCTTCTGCTGTGCTCTATGATTCTACAGCTTTGGAATACAACAACTTGGCACACAGAAACTGGCATTTATATCCAACCCAGGCTGCTGGAAGGAAGTCTTTCTCACACAGCTTTCAGACATTTAAAAGCTTCAACTCTTTTCTTGTTATTTTTCAGTGCGCATATGAAACTAAAGTAAAGATGTCTCTATAAGTGCTGGCTTAATACGCCTTGGAGCAATATTTCATTTCGTTACGAACTTCTCTGAAGTGCAATTATATAGGCATAGGTATTGACCAACCTGCACACAGCAAGATCCCACAAGCTATAGTAAGAATAATGGCTAGTCCATCTATTTTAACAGGAGTTAGTAGGAACTAAACACCACACAATGTCCCACTCTTTTTCAAATTGTGCCATGGCACATTTATAATTGATGAAACTAGTAAAATATTCAGAGGAATGGGACTTCGGCTTAATATCTCATTTGAAGGCTGGTTTTTCTGAGAGTCCAGTGGATTATTAAAGAAATGCTTCATTATCACTTTGATAGTCTTGAGTGGAATTTGATTTCTGAACCTGCAGATCAAGAGAACAAAAAGAGAAACAAAAAGACAACCAACTGCTCCAAAATGTCGGACTAAATTGACACTCTTTTTCTAGGTGGCTGGCAAGCTCCTAAGAGTAATCAAGTGATTTGAAATGTTAGCTTTTTCTCTCTCCATGGATGCTGCCTGACCCACTGTAATCTCCATCATTGTTTTCCTTTCAGTAAGAAATCTACACGTTCACCGTCAGGGGACCATTTCCAAAATTGGGATTAAAACCTGTTGTTGGGGTTGAGTTGAGATTGTAGACATGATTCCAGGTTATTAGATACAAGAAAGGAAGGTCTTTTTGTGGAGTAGAGGTAGTGTCCCTACCTTGGAGCCAGAAAACACAGGTTCAGGTCCATTAGAAAATATGCAAATTTATATAATATAATAAGCATTTATTTCCTCATAACTGTCAATGCTCACCATGTTGAGTATTTTTAAGAAAGGCTGTAAAATAAAAGAATCCCATTTTTATGCATACATTTTGGGAGATATGTGACCAGAATACAAAGGTTTAAATAATTTGTTCTTGCCCAGAACTTAAACTTCTTGTCTGGTATTATAATGGTTAAGCAAAGCTATTCATGACATTTTCTTCCAGTTATGAGGATGATGGCTTCCATCATCCCACAGAGTCACAGGCATGCTGACACTACACATCGTCATTATTCTTCACTGAAGACACCTCCAGGGAAACATTTTTCAAGGGGCCGGTCCGTATGGAATACTTTCCTTGAAAAGATTTATTCTAAATGTCACAATAGTGATTTTACAGTCCCCTTGACAGCCTCAAATCCTATAGTTTTATTGACATTTTCTGTGATCAAATTTATCGTAAAGAGACATTACTCTTACAAGCCTTCAGGTTGCTGGAGTTTAAGCTATTAAGAATCAAACCTGTGTCATTCTCTCAGATTGTACTTTCTCAAAAGAAACTGCATGGGAACTTGTAGGAGGTGTCGGCATTTCACACCAGGTTGGCTATCTCAGATAGCAAGAGAACACAACAGCTGGAATAGAACACATGATCCCAAAAAAAACACAGAAGTTGCTGGAGAAAGTCAGCAGGTCTGGCAGCATTCATAGAGAGAAAGCAGAGTCAGTTTTTCAAGTCCAGTGACTCTTCTTCAAGACTGATGATAGTTAGGAAAAGGTGGCATTTGTGCTGATGACAGGGATGGGGTGAGAGAGAAAGTGAATAAGTGGAGATGGAGCCCAGAGAGAGAGAAAGTTGGGCAGACAAAGGATGGTTGACACTGAGCCAGGAAAGGAGAATAGCTGCTAATGGGGACAATGAGTTGGTGAAAATGAGTAGGTGCTGAATGCCATGAAAGGGCCTGGGGAGTGAGAGGTGGGGGGGAGGTCATGGAAGAAGATACTTAGCCTCGAAAAGTCTTGAACTCAATATTAAGTCCTGAAGTGCTGCAGGATCCACCAGCGGAAAATGACGTACTGTTCTTCTTATTTGCACTGAACTTTGCGAGAGCACTACAGCAGGTCTGAGACAGGAATATTGGCCAGGAACAAGGTGGTGTGTTGATGTGATAAGCAACCAGAAGTTCGGATCATTTTTACAGGAGAACGTAGGTGCTCTGCAAAGCAGTCACCTAGTCTACATTTCGTCTCCTCAAGGGAGGTGAAACCACATTGTGAGCAGCGAGAACAGCAGACTCATAATGTGGTCTTTTAAGTTTAGATTTGGCTTAAAATGTTCAAGTTCAGAGTACCCTGCCAAAATGAAAAGAATAACAGGACATGGTTAAGCCTACCCATATTTTGTGCCTTATGGTCATTAATGTCCCAATCAATGAATGGAGATAGATCAAATGATTTTTCTTAACTTGTGATCATGGAAACTTGAAGGCTGAAACTAAACAATAAAAAAAATTCATCTTCATTTGTTAGACCACATGATATAGGAGCAGACCTCAACCATTCAGCCCCCTGAATCTGATCTGGCATTCAATCATGGCTGATATATTTCCAAACCACAGTCTCCTGCCTTCTCCTTGTAACCATTGATCCCCTTACTAATCAAGAACCTATCTACCTCTGTCTTAAATACACTCAATGACTTGGCCTCCACAGCCCTCTGTGACAGTGAGTCTCACACCACCCTTTGGCTGAAGAAATTCCTCCTCACCTCAGTTCTAAAAGGTTTTACCTTCATTTTGAGGCTGTGCCCATGCATCCTACTCTCTCCTACGAATGGAAACATCTCCATGTCTGCTCTATCCAGACTTCTCAGTATTCTGTAGATTTCAATCAAATCCTCCCTCACCTTTCTAAACTCCATCGAGTACAGATTCAAAGTCCTCAACCACTCCTCATATGACAAGCCCTTCATCCCCAGGATCATTCTCATAAACTTCCTCTGGACCCCCTCTATGGCCAGCACTGCCTTCGTTAGGTACAGGGGCAAAACTGTTTACAATATTTCAAATGTGGTCTGATCAGAGACTTACACCGCCTCAGTGGTACACCTCTGCTCTTGTATCCTAGCCCTCTCGAGATGGATGCCAACTTTACTGTCAACTGAATCTGTACGTTATGCTTAAGAGAATCCTGAACTAGGATTCCGAAGTCCCTTTGTACTTTAGATTTCTGAAGTCTTTCCCCATTTAAAAAATAGTCTACACCTCTATTCTTCCTACCAAAGTGCAAAACCTCACATTTTCCCACATTGTATTCCAGCTGCCATTTCTTTGCCCTGTTTCCTAGCCAATCCCAGTCCTTCTGCAGCCTCCCCAATTCCTTAACACTACTCAACCTTCCAATTATCTTTGTGTCATCTGCAAACTGAACAGTGAAACCCTCAATTTCTTTATCTAGATCGTTAATGTATAACATGAATAGTTGTACCAGCACAGACCCTGCAGAACTCCATTAGCTGTCATCCTGAAAAGATCCCTTTATCCTTACTCTCTGCTTTCTGCCAGTACCTTGTCTCTCATCCTGGTGTGTTCCACTGATGCAAAGTACCTATTCAGTTCCTCCATTTCTTTGTTCCCTGTTACAGTCAGTTCTCAATAACGCGATGGTCGCGTTCTTGTGCAACCCCGCGTTATAGGAAAATCGCGCTTCAGGACCAGTGCTTAAAGTGTCGGCGATGTAATCGTGTTACAGCCAACACACATTTTAAAATTTTGTGCTTTACAAATAACGTCCCCAATTTGTCACTCGTGTATACAGCATACTTGCGCTGAGTAAATGCACATTATAGCAGAGCGACCTGTTCTCTAGCCTCATTTTCCAGTGGTCCAATTTCCACTCTTGGCTCTCTCTTACCTTTTAGATCTCAAAAATAACCTCTTGCAATCCTCTTTTATATTACTAGCTAGCTTACTCTCATATTTCATCTTTTTCCCATTATTGCTTTTTAAATTATCCTCTGCTGATTTTAAGGGCTTTCCGATCCTCTGGCTTCCCATGAGTCTTCAGCACATTGTCTACTTCATAATTTATCCATTTCAAAAATACATCACAATGAAGTCCTCAATACATTCAGTCTGCCTAACCTTGAATGTATTGTCTTACAAACTAACTCACAGAATGCTGAAGAAACTCAACAGGTCCGGGGCATTATCTGAGTTAACGTTTTGAGTCTGTTATGGCTCGCCATCAGAGTCATATCAGACTTGAAACATTAACTCTCTTTCTCTCTCCACAGTTGCTGCCAAACCTGCTGAGTTTCTCCAGTGTTCTCTGTGTCTGTTTCAGATTTCACACACAGTATTTTGCTTTCACAAAACTAATTGTGTTGGGCAAGATATGAGTCCTGGAGGATTCCAGAATGCCACACGTCAGTGAATTAAGGGAGATTGAGTTGCAAACACTCCAAAGACTGGCTGAAAGACAGCTTATCCGAGCTGATGTTGAACAACAGGGATGCAAGTAGGAGGCTGCTGACAGAGACAGCTAGAATGCAAGAACCAGTGGCAAAACCTACAAGCTCAAATCAAATAAGCACAAGAAGGCTGAAGAAAGACAGAGAGCAGAAGGAATCTCTCTGTACCAGAGTAAACAAAGAACTATGATTGAAATGTTAATGAAACATGAACTGCATTTTCTCTTCACAGACCTATTGTGTTTTGCCAGAAATTTCTGTTTTTGTTTGTTTCTTATACCAGAGCAAATCTAAACTAGCCAGTCCCAAACTGCTAAAGCAGCTGTAAATTAATCACTGGTTACCAACAATCTTGCCAACTATCAGAGAAACAAACCTTCCCATGTAATTCACCTGTCACCATCATTTCCAACATAGCAAAATTCATTCATGATCATGCCAGTGACCTCCGACCCTTGATCGTCTTTATGGTTCAGGCAATGTATTTCTTAATTATGTCGTGGAAGGCACTTGCATCTGTCCCATTCTCTATACTCCATTCTGTCTCATCTATTGGCTAGTGGTCTAAATACACAGTTTGGGAGGAAAAGAGCCCCAATATGCTCTCCATAACAACAAAAGCTCAGTCAGCATTTGATGAAGGAAAAGGCACTGTTACATCCAGCCTTGGTGAGGGGGCAGAACTGTACACAATCAAGGAGATTTGTGAGTACAAAGCTGGTACTATCTCTTAATTCCGTGTTCATCTGACCACTAACTCATTGCTGTATAGCTGCCAACAGTCACACCCTACATTCCTGTATTCAGCTTTGTGGTGAGCTACTGGTCACATCAGTGCTGACTTACCCAAGTGCAAATCTGAAAACACTCCAGAAAAATGTGTCAGAATGTTTTACTACATTAAGGATGCTGCATAATTGCAAATATTTGTTGCTGTTACAGCAGCACCTTCAGGAAAGGAAAGGAATCAAGGAGATTTAGCCTTCCCACTGCTCAACTCCCGAGAATATTAAATTAGAACACTGAAAACTTCTCATACAACTTTTGAAAACTTTTAACAACCTTGCCAATGACCTGACTGCAGGACAGTTTGGAGAGAAACTACTGCACAGAACATCTCACAGGCAACAAAGGCACGCACGCTGCAAATGACTTTTCAATCCCAGTGACATGCCCTTGTGTCTCAGACCATCTGCCACACTTACTCAGCTGGTCTGCAGAAAGTACCATCAAAACCAGCTCTACATCTCCTGCAATTCCTGAGGTACCTAATATTGCCTCTCACTGTCTTACAGCACTTTCTTCCTCGATGCATGACTTTCTTAAAACAGCCAGCACTTATTGATTGGTAGAATTGATTCTGTGCATTCAGTGGGGCAGAAGGAGGAGATGAAAACATTTCCAACATAGACACCTGTATTCTAACTACTGATAAGCAAGTATGACAGAGCTTTTGGGTGCTGCAATGTTAAAATTAGCACAGCACCGATCAATTTGGACATCACATTGATTTCCATTAATTGTGTTTAAAAAAAAATCTTTCGGCAATTAGTCATCTGCAGTTGCTCTTTAATATGATTCTCCAGTGTTTATTTTGTTAGTCAGTTTGCTTGAGTCGAGATGAATCTCATCAAATTTAGGATTTAGAATAAGAATCAAATTAAAGTCTAAAGGTGCTGCCAGACCTGCTGAGCATTTGCAGTATTTTCTGGTTACATTTTGCATTTCCAGCATCCGCAGCATTTTGCTTTCAAAGTTGAATTTTTGCAGGAGCCTCCCAATCAACAGACAATATTTCCATGCAGGATGCATGACAGTCTTAGGGGAATGCTCAAATGCCCAGGCATTGATGGCCTCTCCCACTCCTACCTTGTCAACTTCCTTGAGTTACACCATCTGCAAGTTCCCCTCCGAGCCACTCACCATCCTGACTTGGAAACATTTCACCGTTTGTTCAGTGTCAAAATCCTGGAACTCTCTTCCTCATGGCATTGTGGGTCTACCTACAGCAAATGAACTTAAGTCGTTCAAGAAGGCAGCCCCCAACACCTTCTCAAGGGCAACTAGGGATGGGCATTCAAAGCTGACCCAGTCAGTGATAATTTTGAAAAAAAGTTAGCAGCGTCTGAGATATCTTTGTACTCGTCCAATGTTTTTTATCAGACATTGTCTTTTGTCCAATTGTACTCCTGTGGTCCACATTGGGACATTATACTATAGGTTAAAGGTGCTACATAAATTTGTGTTATTGTTGTAGAGGGTGAAGTAGAGCCCTTCCCCAGTCCAAAGAGGTTTGTATATTTAATGCAATAAATAAAAAATCCTGCTGAGAATTCTAGAATCACAGCATGATACAATGTGGAAGGAGACCATTCAGTCCAGCATGACTGTACTAGCTCTTTGCAAAAACTATCCAATTAATCCTACACCTCTACATTTTCCCCAAGGAGAAGAAAGACAGACTACTAGCTTGGATCACTTGTATAAGTTATTCAAAAATCTCTGTTCTACACACCATATATACTGAATGTGGTTACCATGAAGGACTCTCCTTCTTAATCTCTTCCCTCTGCTAAGGCATGGTGGCCTTCAGATAAAACCATCACCAGTTGTCTCTCCCTCTCTAACCACAGAACAGCCAATGGTCTGGTAGGACTATGGCAACTTTATCTTTTACTCTTGTGTACACATTAAGCCCTCGTTATTTGCCCAAAATACCATAACCTTTCATGTAGTTTGAGCTAATGTTGGTGGGAAGAGATGCAAATCTTTTTCACAATTGCTCATTTCTCATTTAAACATCAGAAGTACAAACAGGGAGGCAGTGGTCTAGTATTAATATCACTAGACGAGTAATCTCAAACCCCAGGCTTTCATTCTGGCTATATGGGTTTGAATCCCATTCTGATAGATGGTGAAATCTGAATTTAAAAATATCTGGAATTAAAAGGGAACTTAGGGTGATTGTGAAAGCATTATTGATTTTTGTAAAAACCCATCTGGTTCACAAATGTTCTTCAGGGAAGAAAATCTGACATCCTTATTTGACGCATGACAAGAGATACATTGTAATGTAGTTGACTCTTAACTGCCCTCTGGGCAACTGAGGATGGACAATGAATGCAGAGATGCCAATATATCATGAACAAATGACTTGGGGCATCACAGTGGCTCAGTGGTTAGCACTGCTGCCTCACAGCACCAGTGACATGGGTTTGATTCCAGCCATGGGCACCTGTCTGTGTGGAATGTGTACATTTTCTCCATGTCTGCATGGGTTTCCTCTGGTTTCCTCACGCAGTCCAAAGATTAAAAGGGACATAAAAAGCAATTTTTTCACACAGAGGGTGTTGCATGTATGGACTGAGTTGCCAGAGGAAGTGGTGGAGGCTGGTGCAATTACACCATTTAAAAGGTTTCTGAATGGATACACGAATGGAAGGATTTAGAGGGATATGGGCCAAGTGCTGGCAAATGGAACTAGATTAATTTAGGATAACTGGTTGGCATGGGTGAGTTGAACTGAAGGGTCTACTTCCGTGCTGCACATCTCTATGACTCTATGAGGAGGTTAGGTGGATTGGCCAGACTAAATTGTCTACAGTATCCAGGGATGTGCAGGTTAGGTGTCTTAGTATGGGAAATGTAAGACTACAGGGATAGGGTAGGATGCTCTTCAAAGAGTTAGTGTGAACTCAATACGGTAATGGCCTGCTTCCACACTATTGGGATTCTATGTTCTGTAAAGCAGGGCGGGATGTGCTGAACAGTCTGCTTCCATGCTGTATGACTGAGAAATATGATTTGGAGATGCCGGTGTTGGACTGGGGTACACAAACTTAAAAATCACACAACGCCAGGTTATAGTATAATAGGTTTAATTAGAAGCACTCGCTTTCGGAGCGCTGCTCCTTCATCAGGTGGTGTCCACTCCGAAAGCGAGTGCTTCTAATTAAACCTGTTGGACCATAATCTGGTGTTGTGTGATTATTAACGCTGACAAATATAACACAATCGGCTGGCTGAATTCAGGACCATGGAGAGCAACCAGTGTCAGTTTTCAGCCGTTCAGGGAGGGTTTCAGAACAGCTTTGGTTCTAAATAGGTTTTAAACGCCTTGAAAATATTACATCAAAATCAAACGGCTGCGGATGCTGGAAATCTGAATCATAAATAGAAAGTGCCGGAGAAACTTAGCATCTGTGGAGAGAGAAACAGAGGCGACGCTTTGAGTCCAAAATGTCTCTTATGCAGAAATGGGAAAAAAAAGCTCAGGGGGTAATGTGTTTTCAATATTTCCTTGATTGGAGGCGCCCGTGTTGGACTGGGGTGGACAAAGTTAAAAAAAATCCTACGACACCAGGTTATAGTCCAATAGGTTTATTTGGAAATATAAGCTTTCGAGCGCTGCTCCTTCGTCAGGTCGCTAGTGGGGCAGGATCATAGGACATAGAATTTATAACAAAAGATCACATTGTCATACACTGATGCAATATGTTGAACAATATTTTTAACTTGATATTTCCTTATCAACCTGCTCAGAGATGTTATAACTGAGCCCTGGAGTAAGAGCAGATTGAGCCTGGACCTCCTGGCTCAGAGGTAGTGATGCTACCACAGCAATCACAAGAGTTGCCTGATAGTCTTACCAGAACATACAGCTGGTCTCACATTAAAAATTGTCAGCTGGGGAATCACCAAGTCTCAGGCAAGAGGTAAAGTTGAGAAGGAGATTCCTTCTTTATAACACACAGGCTGAACTCACACCATTCGCCTCACTCTGCATTGTAGACCAGCCATCCAGCTGACTGGGTTAACCAGGCACACTGTAGAATAAAAATGTTGAGGAGTAAATGGAACAGAAGGACAGGTCAGGGAGAGTTCAGAGGGCAAACTCCATCCTCCACTTTGTACCACCAAATTCCAACCTCCTCCCACTCCCACAAATTGTCAGATTCTCTTGGCTTTGTTCTCAGCTGATCTAATCCACATTCTGCTCTTAACACATACCCTTGAGTTTTAATCCATGCAATTCCATTTTCATGAGCTCTTTGAGCGGAGTGCCCAGTGTTCCTGGTTGCGAAAGGTAGTGTAGCCTGCTTCAAATATTGAAAAATGGCTTCTACTTCTATGGAAAATGCCAACTTGCTTTTCACAGCACACATTGATAAATGCCAAAAGTTATTGTTACCACACATAAGATCTGCTATTCACCCTACATGCTGGTCCTTGGTACAGCATATCCAAATAAGTGCTATTAAGGGAACCAAAGATAGCTACAATGATGTCTCCCTCACCCGGGGAGCTGGGGGAGGAGAGTGCTGGCAAGGGCACACTAACCTGCTCCCGCTTACCTGCGAGCTAACTCAACTTGTCCGTATGTTCCTCATCGACAGATAGTACTCAGGCTCCATCACCAAGAATATCCAGGCATCTCATCAGCAAGTGGGTGAGGGGTGCAATTTCCTCTCACAAAACCAAACTGTCACCACTCACCCCACTACAACCTCAGTCCTAGGAAAACTCCTGCGGAATAATCAGGAATGGGAAGACCGGATAATCATTTTTTTCATGCTTCCTTAGGCTGGAGACACATTAGCCTGTTATTTTAAAAATGCATTTGTTGCCGTGGGAAAGATCAGAAAAGATTTAACATCAGAAGTCCTTGTTTTGTGTGGTTAATTATCACATCAATCGGTGCAATGGTCCTATGCCTGTCCCAGGATTGTCTGCTGTTGACTCTTGATGTCCAATTGAGGTCTGTTTCCCAGTGTTGGAATGGTGTGCCTGATGAATCATAGAGCGGGGGAATGACGATGATCAAAAGGAGTTGGATATTGGGGAAGCTCCTTGCTGTTACGGAGGAAATTCTATTGTGCATCCCAGAATAGACTAAAGATCAAAGACAGCTCAGGGCCAGTTAGTGGAATGCTAAGGTACTTGCATTTCCATATCATTCTTAACATGGCAAAGTATGCCAGGACACTTTATCAAACAAAACCTGATATGAAGCCATGTCAGGAGATATTAAAATGAGTATCCAGAAGATGGTTCACTGAGGTGAGTAGTAATGAGTCTTAACAGTGGAGAAAGGGTCATAAACAGGCATACAGTAACTTATTTGAGCAATTCCAGGGTTTAGGGGAGACCTTCACAGTTGAAAGTGATAACATTTTGAATTCCCTGTGAATTGTGGTCACAAGGCCTAGGTAGCAGTGAGCAAGCAGTGCCCTGGGTTTTGCATGTTGTGACATCTTCAGGTGAAGGAGAGGGGTAAGAGGGATGACATTTGAAAAAGACAAAGCAGAATTTTAATAGAATCAGTTATTTCTTTATAGAAGAAAAAGTTAGTCTCTAAATTACATCTCCAACTAAGAAAATCTGTTCGCAATGCCCCCTGAGCATTGTAGCATTCAACAAAACAACTTGTTCTCCACTGAGCAGATGAATAAAAGTGAATTTCTATGAAGAATTAGGCACAGGCAAGATGTACTGTGTGATAACAACAATGTGTGACATTTATCAATGTGCCCAGGCTTTGCTGATGGAGAAAAGGGATGGGAGCTGAGCCCTCCTGAGTAATCCAGCAGAGGTGGACAGCACAGACCATGAGTTTTGAGATGGTTTCTGAAAGCTAAAAGTTGGACAAAAGGGTTCTGTGTGCATGTCTCAAGGGTTAGGGCTCTGATGGCTGAAGGCATTATCACCAAAGATGGATTAGAGAGATGAAGGACAGAGTCAGAGGAACAAAGAGTATTTATTGCTTATTGTTAAATTTGTTAATGGAATGTTGGAATCACTGGGTTGGTCAGAATTTATTACCCATTCCTAACTCCTCTCAAGAAGGTAGTAGTGAGCAGCTTTCTTGAACCGTCCTCAGGACACCCACATCGCTGTTAAGAAGTGACTTTCTAGATTTTAATCCAGCAACAATAAAGAAACAGCGATATATCTCCAAGTCAGAACGGTTTATGGCTTGAAGGGGAACTTGCATGGGGTGGTATTCTCATGTACCTGCTGCCCTTGTCCTTCTAGATGGTAGAGGTCATGGTTATCTGTTCAGACATGGGATGTGGTGTCACTATCTAGGCCAGCATTTATTGCCCATCCCTAGTTGCCCTTGAGCGGGTGCTGGAGAGCTACCTTCTTGACTTGCTGCCATCCTTGGGATGGAGGTATACCCTCAAACCCTTTAAGGAGGGAGTTTGAGGATTTTGACACAGCAACACGAAGGAGCAGGATGGTGAGTGGCTTGGAGGTAGTGGTGTTTCCATGTATAAACTGCCCCAGACTGCAGTGATAATGGATTTAGAAAGTGGTTTCTAAGAAACTTTGGTATCTGGCCATAGTGACTCTTGTAAATGGTACACACTGCTGCTATTGTGCTTAGGATTTGGAGTGAGTGAACAATGAAGAGGTGGTTAGAGTCGCGATCATTATCTGGAAGTGACTAAGAACTTGCAGAGGGAGCAGCATTAGATGAGCTGCTCTTACAGAGAACTAGCACATTTATGCCAGGCTGAATGGCCTCCTTCAGTGTGGTAACCATTCTATGATTCCATATAAAGCTTGAGAGTGATGGGGGGAAGGGAGAATGTGGATTCGTGGTTTGTAGATGACGGCTAAGATTTGAAATTAAATCCATTCACACTGAGGCAAGGAGGATGGTGATTGGTAAGTGAATGGGAAGTACGGTGTACAGTTCTGGTCATCCTGCTATGGGAAGAACATTATAAAAATGGAAAGGGTGCAGAGATGTTTTCAAGGATGTTACCAGGAATGGAGGGTTTGAGTTAGAAGGAGAGGTTAGATAGGCTGGGACTTTTTTTCCCCTGGAGCTTATGAGGTTAAGGGGTAACTTTATAGAGATTTATAAAATCACAAGAGGCATTGATAAGGTAAACAGCAAAGGTCTTTTCTCTAGGGTCGGAGAGTAAAAACTAAAGGGCATAGGTTTAAGGTGAGAGGGGAAAGATTTAAAAGAGACCTAAGGGAGGCTTTTTTCACACAGGGAGTGATACATATATTGAATGAACTGCCTGAGGAAGTGATAGAAGCAGGTACAGTTACAACATTTAAAAGACATTTGGACAGAGATATGAATATGAAAGATTTAGAGGGGTAAGGGCCAAACGCAGGTAAGCAGGATTAGTTTAGTTTGCGAAACATGGTCAGCACGGACAAGTTGGATTGAAGGGTCTGTTTCGATGCTGTATGATTCAACGACTGTATTTGAGTGAGGATAAAGTGTGGAGAGATCAAGTCAAAAAGTGATGAAGATACAGTTAAGTGTTTCAATGGCAGAATAGGCAAAAATGAGCAGGATTCAGGGATTGGAAATAAACAAAATAAAACAGTAAATGCTGGAGAAACTCAATAAATCTCACATCACCTATGCAGAGAGAAGGAGAGTGAACAGTTCAAGTCCAGTCTCTTCTTCAGAACTGAAACAAGATTGAAAGGTGATGCATTTTATGCTGCTGAAAAGGAAAGTAAGACAGGTGGAATGGGTGGTAATGGTGCTCAAAGCAAAAATGGCAAAGAGAGTGCAAATGATATTAGATGAATGACATAGATGAGCAGTAAGCATTAACAGCAGGAGGTAGTACAACCCTGCTGACAACAAAACCATGCAAAGAAGACATCAGGGGAAAGGGTCCAAATAAAATGGAAGTCAGCATTCACGGTCTGACGTTGTTAAACCCAATGTTGAATCCTGAAGACTGTAAAATGCCTAAGTAGAAATTGCTGACTCTCTAGCTTGCATTAGGCTTTGCTGGAAGACTGGAGCAGACCCAGGATAGAAATGTTAGCATGGGAGCAAGGAGATAAGGGAGGTAAACAATCTTAGCAATGGATAGGATTGGAGCCTTGTTGATCAAAACGTTGAGGTTGCATTGAAATTGTGTCAAAATTGTTAGGGAAGTTTGGAGACTGTGATGGCTATGATAGAGGCAGATATCACATGGGAGAACTCCTTTGCAATGCAGATTAATGAGGTCAACCTGTCTGTCACTTCCACTGAACAGATAAGATTTACATGACACTATTTTTGAAGAACAGTAGAACAGTTCTCCCCAGTTGCCTGGTCAATATTTATCTTTCAACCCACATCAGGAAAAGAAATTCAGATCATTCAGTCACTAAATGGATTGCTGTTTGTGGAAGCTTGCTGTGCACAAATTCATTGCCACATTTCCATGACTATATTTCAAACATACATCAAAGGCTGCAAAATATTTTAGGACATCCTCAGATCATGAAAGGTGCTATATAAATGCAAGTTGTCTTTCTTTCAAAGCTCTGGATCGAGCTGACAGAGCCCACCAACCTCAGTGGGAACACACTTTGTAATTCCTCCTCCAGGCCACACGGTGGAGCCCTGTAATAACAGGGCAGTTCACACAGCCAGCAGAAAAATGGCACTGCCCAATCCCGCTCTGTCTTTTGAAAGCATCTTTGCCTTTTGTGGGATATGATTAGCAGAGCAACAGCGACATATTTTTCACGCCACCGTTGGTATTCTTAAAATGTGAACAACCTCAGCACTGCCAAGTGTAGCAGAGGCTGGCTTTTGCATGTTTCTCATCAGTTAAGCAAAGCCCACATCAACAGTCTGACAAGTACACCACCCATCAATACAGCCCCACATACCTTGGACAACATGCCAGGTCACAAAGCTTACCACATTTATTCTTAGACCAACTTGGATCAAGTCAAAAGTACATGAACAAACCATCCAGCCCAACTAGCCTGTGTTTGTGTTCCACATGAATCCCCTCCCTCTCCTCCTTTATCTAACCCTATTATTAACACATAACCCAATTCTGTTCTCCCTCATTATGTGCTTATTTTGCTTTACCTTAAATACATACGTGCCTTGAGGCTTAACTACTCCTGACCATAGAATTCCACATTTTCCCATCTTATAGGGGAAAGAACAATTTCATCCTGAACACTCTAATAGATTCATAAGTGACAATCTTATATATTTACCCTCTTATCTCAAACGTTTCAAGGTCTGACTTTATTTTCTACATTTATCTGCCTTTAAAAGGTGGTAATGAGCTGCCTTCTTGAGTCACTACAACCTTTGTGGTATGGGTACCCCCACAGCACTGTCAGGAACAGGGGTTTCCGGGAGAGTGCAGGGAAAGGAGTAGCAATATATGCCCAAGTGAAGTTAGAGGTGAAACCAGACAGTAGTGGTGTTCCCCTTCATTGGTGGAAGTTGCGAGGTTTTTGGCCATTTTATTTACCTTCGAGCAATGCAGAGATGACTCTAGCTACTGAGTGTGTAGCAGGCTTATTAAAATATCTCTGCAATCACAGAATGTCTGCATTTGTGCTTGGAGCTCAGCTTCTTATAGTTTCTGTTGTGTCTTGTTTACTTTGCTTTGAGTCCACACCCAGGCCTAACCAATCAAGCACAGTGAGCATAGATCTGTTACCGGACTCCCATACACACAAAACAACTGAACACTAAATCCCATACATTCTCTCTTCATTTACCCCTTCAAACTTTTTCATTATCTTCAGGATCTTTGTAAGTCACCTCACAGACTTGTTTCTAGATGAAACGCTTGAGTCTTTTCTGATAAGTACATTGTCTCAGTTTTGGTGTTAATGTTAAGATATTTTTGCACCCTTTCCAATCTCCATACATAAAACTAGAGATCAGAACTGTGCAGTGTATAAACTTAGCTTGATTTTACATCCTGACTTAAAAAATTGTATCAAGCTGTGCAGTGGTACAGTTGCCAACTTTGATTGGATTTGTTCCTGGACATTTAATGGCATGACCTGTAGCCTTCCAACCTAATCAATTAGTCTAATTGCCCAGCTTCAATTTTCATAACCCTAAAAGAGAAATGCAGAAAGATATTTTAAAAATCGCTGTTTTTTTAATGCTCTATTGATTTTTCTTCTTCGTCGATTGCACAGTATCCGAGAGTTTTAATGTTGACTGTTTAGAGATTCCAGGGTAATCCTGGAGGATTGACAACCCTTGAATAAGAACATGGACAGTCAATGGACAGACATACAGCAGAGACAGTCTCTCCACACCTCATCGACATGACAGAACACTGTTTAATTACAGGATGGCATAACTGAGAGGCTGTATTGGTATTGTTCTCCCAGGGCACAAACTTGATCATAAGATGCAGGAGAAGAAGTAGGCCATTCAGCCCATCAAGTCTCCTCTCTATTCAATGAGATCATGGCTGATCTGATAATCCTCAACTTTTCTGGCTTTTCCCCACAAGTCTTCATTCCCTGGCTGATTAAACATCTGTCTATCTCAGCCTCCAATACACTTAATGACCCAGGCTTGACACTCCTCAGCAGTAATGAATTTGACAGATTCACTGCCCTCTGAAAGAAGAAATTCCTCCTCATCTGTCTAAAAGGTACGATGCCTTATTCTAAGACCATGCCGTCTGGTCCTAGACTCCCCCACAAGGGGAAACAATCTTTCTATATCTACCCAGCTAAGTCATAGGAATATAATCAGAAGAAGGCCATTCAGCCTCTCAAGCTTGTGCCAGCAGGTCTCCTAAGAATCTTAGTACCCTAAGAACATTGTGTATTTCTTGTGTGGTTGCCTCTCAATTTTCTCAATTCCAATCAGTATAGCAATGTGTCTTTGGTTAGTTTGCTGCAAAATTGCCAGTTTTTAAAAAGCGTGTTATCCTGGAGGCCCTCCCAAAGTGATGTTAGGACCAAAATGGGGAGGCGACATGCATTCCCCCAACTCACAATGGAACAGCACAACCGCAGTGAGTAGAGATAGGTCACAGCTCTATAACATAGGAGGAAATTTGATGGACAACCTTCAGAAACCATCTTCCCATCTCCTTGCACTCAATCTTCTGAGAGCCTAGGTAGAGAGGCAACCCATCCTACTCACAGAAATAGAAATTGCTGGAGAAACTTAGTCGGTCAGGCAGCATCTGTGGAGGGAAAGAAGTGTTGGGTCGCTGCAGAGGAAACATTAGCTCTGCTTTCTCCCCACAGATGCTGCCAGACCGGCTGAATTTCTCCAGCAATTTCTTTTATTGCTTCTGATTTCCAGTGTCCGCAGTTCATTTATTTCATCTCATCTATTTGTGTGCACAACGCCAAACTACATTTATATATCATCTTTAATGTTTTACAGCATCTCAAGTTGAATCCCAGAAGCAGTCTCAAACAAATCTTTGGCAAAGAGTCATTTAAGGCGATATTAGAGATTACCAGCGAAACACAGCTGATCTGGTAGCATCTGTGGAGAGAAAGCAGAATTAACATTACCGGTTCAGTAATCCTTATCCAGAACTGTTCTGAAGAAGGGTGACTGGACTAGAAACATTCATTCCAGCTTTTTCTCCACAGATGCTGAGTTTTCCAGCAATTTCAGATTTTATTTTTGTTTCTGATTTCCAACAGTTCCTTGGGTTTCTCTTTGGAGAGATATAAGAACAGCTGGCCAAAGACTTGGTTGAGAAAATAGCTTTTCAGAAGAGAGTGGATGGAGAAGAGTGATGTTTCTGGTGGATCAATGGAAATTTGGGGGGAGCACTTGTTCAGAGAGAAAGCAAAGCAGGAAGTGCTGCTGTGGGCCAGGTGTGAACAAGAAAATGTCAAGGGAATTACTGCACAAAAAACTGACTGACTCAAATTTAGTTTAAAATACAAAGAAAAGGTGTAGTGTAGTGGGCTGGCACATAGCCCTGGTCATACTGGCATCTGGGTTCGATTCCAACTCAGGCTGACAAGTTGATAGCCACCTCTCTATGCTAGCTGTTACCTGAACCAGGGTCTGGACTGTTTTAACCAGATCCTGGAGGCATTAAGCACCACTGTCCAAGATTTCAAACAAACTGGCACCAAAGGATAGCAGGTACAGTTGTCCAAAACAAAATGTGTTATAAAACAGGTCAATGATTGTGTTAGCATGGCAGGCAGAGGCATCAGAAACATCTGTCTTAATAATGCCATGTACAAAATGTTATAAATGTGAGCGGGTGGAGGGCAGTCAGATTGCAATGTTGTTCTGAGTTCAGGAAGTCGGAGCTACGTGTCAAGGTAAAGGGAATGAACTTTGATCAACAGCTGGTCTGAGAATACACAGTGGCAATGTTGGTGAATGATCCACTCCATAACCACCCTCCTATGATTAATACAAATGGAGATTTACAATGTTACCTTGAATTTATAGCATAGAAAAAGGCCATTCAGCCCAACTGGTCCATTCTATAGTAGCCATGATGTGGAGGTACCAGTGTTGGACTGGGGTGGACAAGGTCAGCAGTCGAATGACACCAGGTTATAGTCCAACAGGTTTATGTAAAATCGCAAGCTTTCGGAGCACTGCTGCTTTGTCAGGTTTACCTGATGACGGGGCATCGCTCCAAAAGCTTGTGATTTCAAGTAAACCTGGTGGACTATAACCTGTTGGACTATAACCTGGTGGACTATAACCTGGTGTTGTGTGACTGCTGACATTCTGTCAGTGCTCTCCAAGCTAACCTTTTCATTATTGCTTTACACAGCCTTCTTTTCTCTCCCTCTATGCTTATCTGGCTTCCTCTTAAATATTTCTAGGTTTTTTACATCAACCATTGCATGGGTGAGCAAGATCCAAATTCTCACTACTCCCTGGGTAAAGGCATATCTCCCGAATTGTGTTTATTAGTGACTACAGAGAAACCTCGATTATCCGGATAATCACTTATCCGAACAAAATAGTACCCGCCCATCTCATTCGGATAATCGAGATTCCTCTGTATTCTAAATTCGAGCTCCGTTGTTTGGGGTTGAAAGGTAAGCATGGTATGTAAAATTGGAAGGAGTGAAGTCACTTTATTGGTGCTTTACTATTGTTTCTCCACCCCTCACTCAGTACCTGGCTAGTTATTGGATTCATGAAACACATCTTCATTCCTGAGCTTGTACCTTAGACCAGATGCTACGTGACACCATCAGGCAGATTCTACACAGCAACACTGGCTCCTGGGAGCTGAGGTTAGCTATTTACACGCCTCTTCTGCATAGACCAACTATATAATCTGCACATCAGACAGGTCATAGAAATCAAAAACATTTCTGATTTCCTACTTAGCAATGTAGTACAGTCTCTGAGGTTTACAGCAACAGTGTTTGTACGTACAAACATGCAAAACAGGACCAGGAGTGCGTCACCCATCTTTCAAAACCATTCCGTCATTCAACATTGAATCTTCAACTCCATGCGCAATGGAATCACTGCTGATTCTGGACAATATTGGGCTGGTTCTCCATGTTTTACAACATGTGGAGTGGGAAGAATGTGTCTATGTGCTCCTGCAATTGACAGGTTATGGTGAATGGTGGTTACTGCGATTTAGGGCACAGGCAACACATTTTCTTTTTTCTTTATTCATTCACGGGATGAGGGCGTCACTGGCTAAGCAGCATTTATTACCCATCCCTAATTGCCCAGAGGGCACATATTGCTGTGGATCTGGAGTCACATGTAGGCCAGACCAGGTAAGGATGGCAGATTTCCTTCGCTAAAGGACATTAGTGAACCAGATGGTTTTGTCCGACACCCAATAGTGGGTTCATGGTCATCGTTAGAATATTAATTCCAGATTTTTTTAAAAATTGAATTCAAATTCCACCATCTGCTGTGGCAGGATTTGAGTCCGGTCCCAGAACATTTCCTGAGTCTCTGGAATAACACTAGACCATTGCCTCCCCTGTGACCACAAGCTTGTACAGGAAGGGAGGTGGGAGATACTTTGAAATATTTTGCCTGAGAAGGTAGAATCACTGAATCCTTACTGTGCAGAACAAGGCCATTCGGCCCTTTGAGTCTGCAATGACGCTCCGAGAGCATCCCGCCCATCCACCCCATCCCCATAACTCCACATGCAATTTTTTTCCATGTGACCCACCTAACCTGCACATCCTTGGACACTCAGGGACATTTTTTTTTAGCATGGCCAATCAACCAAACCTACACATCTTTGGAAAGTGGGAGGAAACTGGAGTGCCCAGAGGAAACCCACACAGACACGGGGAGAATGTGTAAACTCCACGCAGGCATTGCTTGGGGCTGGAATTGGACCTGGGTTCCTGGCACTGTGAGGCTGTAGTGCTAACCAGTAAGCCATCATGCTGTGGTTGATTGGCATTATTAAGGTGGAGGTAAATAGACTCCCTTGCCCAAACAAAAATCCAAGGTTATTGAGGGTAGACGGGCATATGGAATTTCAATCAAATCAGCCACAATCTTGTTGAATGACAGAGCAGGCTGGAGGGCAAAATGTCCATGCATCTGCTCTTAGTTCCTATTTTCTTGCTTTCCCATGTTAATGATCATTATGGTTCCCGAACTGAGCCTTGATCTGTCTTGGATTTTTAGAAAGGGTACACTGACTGAGAGTGCAGTGGAGGCAAAATCTCAAGGGAAAAGGATGGGCTCGGAGAAAACATGGATACGATGGGCTGAATGGTGAGCTGCTGTGCTGCAGCCATTTGCTGATACTGTTCCACAGGTCAGAGGTCAGCAACAGAGCAGAGGTCTTAACAGTTATACATTCTGAACTAATCTTTGGTGATGCCTAGAAGAGCAGGAGCCGTTTCAAAAGGAAATTCTGTACCATTGTAAAGTCCAGGAGTTCACTACCCACACACAAGACACTGCCCATCCACACCTGTATGCCTTACCCACTTGCTGTCACCTCTGCCCGTTTGACAGTAGGCAGCTGCCATGTCGCACCTGTCTCAGGTGGGCAGAATGGCTAGTCAGCTGGAAATGCACTGTGGCCAGTTTCAATCAAGTCTCAGATCAGAGGCCCTTGAGTACTTGCTTCCCAAACAAGAGTTAAAATTCCCCATCTCCTTGAGTGGGGCATCCAAGAAAAAGGCAGCTTGATCCATTGACCCTAGGGAATCTTTTGAAAGCTCAATCACACATGACCCTATTTCCCAAAACTCTACACAATTTTCCTTTCAAATAACTGTTCAATCCTCCTTTGAAAGGTACTTAATTTTCTTCCATCTCCCTTTAAGGCTATGCATTCCAGTTTATAACAATTCATTGGGTAATAGAGTTTTTAGAGCATGGTCCATCATGTCCAAGCCAATCATCAAATATCCATCTATTCTAATCCCATTTTCCAGTACTTGTCATGTTGCCCTGCATGTTTCAAGTGTTCATCTATATTAGTTTCTCAACATCTTGATGATTCCTGCCTCTACAACCCTTTCTGACAGATACTTATCACTCTTTTTCTCAAATTCCCTCTAAATCTCCTGTTCATTTCCTTAAAACTGTGCCCTCTGGTTATTGAGCCCTCTACTAAAGGAAAAGTTTTCTCTTTACCTGCTCTGTCAATGTCCCTCAGAACTTTTCTGCCCTAAGGAAATCAACCCCACATTATGCAGTCTCTGCATAAATAAAATACTGTTCCTCACTAGTTCTCTTGTGAAATATTTTAAACCTGTTTCCTCCAACTTCTAATCCTCCTGCCATTTACCTTTCGAGAAAATCCATGTATTGTGGGACAATGTTATTGAATCTCTCCTTTACCTTCTCTACTCTAAGCGAATAATCCTAGCTTCTCCAGTCTTGCCACATACCTGTCACGACGTTCTCCTCTGTTCCTTATTCAATGCCTTGACATCCTTCCAAATGTGAGGTGACCAGAATTGAATACAATACTCCCATTGAGTATTTATATATTAAAACAATATGTTTATGTTTCCTTAGGGAGATCTACACAACCATGCTAATCAACTCAATGGCAAAAGAAGGTTGCAGGATTTGAAGGACCTTATTAATATCCAGCCACCTCTGCAACTAAAATGATCTCAGCAAACATTTTGACTCAGGTCATATCCTATAGCGCAAGCCTTACCTCTGTCAGACAAAACTTGTTCCAACACAGTTTAACATAGAAATATCTGAAAGAACCAACACTGCTCATTCAGATCAACAAATCTCTGCCAGTCAAAAAAAACAAAAATCTGCAGATGCTAGAAATCAGAAATAAAAACAGAAATTGCTGAAGAAATTCAGCAGGTCTGACAGCATCTATGGAGAGAAAGCAGAGTTGATGATTCTGGTCTAGTGACCCTTCCTGAGAAGGGATGCTGCCAGACCTTCTGAGTTTCTCCAGCAATTTCTGTTCTTGTTTCAAATCTCTGCTGGTATTTATACTCCACACAAAACTTCTATTACATTCAGAGCTGAAAATGTGTTGCTGGAAAAGCGCAGCAGGTCAGGCAGCATCCAGGGAACAGGAGAATCGACGTTTTGGGCATAAGCCCTTCTTCCTGAAATGTCGATTCTCCTGTTCCCTGGATGCTGCCTGACCTGCTGCGCTTTTCCAGCAACACATTTACAGCTCTGATCTCCAGCATCTGCAGACCTCACTTTCTCCTCCTATTCCATTCACCCCAGTCCTTCAGCCTATCTTTCCTTCTCTGTTTCTCTTATTTGCTCTTCTAGCTTGTTTTGGAACTTAATAGAGCTATTTGCCTAAAATACTTCCTGTAGCGGTGAGTTCTATATTCCAACCACCCTCTGAGTGAAGACACTTTTCCTTATTTCCCTATTAGGTTTATTAGTCATTACCTTGTATTAATGGCCCCTAGTTTACCAAATGAATTATCAGAAACCAGATTAGCATGGAGATGACATGCTAACAAGGCAATGAGCTCACTTCAATGTTAGTGCTTTTGCTCCCACCAGCAGCTCTCCAAACAAAGCAAAGTTCAGATCAGAGGAATGTTACCAAAACAAAAGTAGCCACTGAGAGAAATGCATAAAAGATCCTGGATGAAAATTGTTGCTGAGCATTTCCCAGCTCATTCTGTGTAAAATATAATTTCGAATCATAGAGTTGTACAGTGCAGAAACAGACCTTTTGGTCCAACTCATCCATGCTGACAAGATATTCTATATTACTTTAGTTCCATTTGCAAGCATTTGGCCCATATCCCTCCAAACCCTTCCCATCCATGTACCCATCCAGATGCCTCTTAAATGTTGCAATTGTACCAGCCTTCCTCTAGCAGCTCATTCCATACATGCACCCCACCCTCTGCTTGAAAAAGTTGCCCCTTAGGTCCCTTTTAAATCTTGCCCCTCTCACCTTAAGCCTATGCCCTCTAGTTTTGGACTCCCCTACCATGGTAAAAAGACCTTGGCTATTCACCCTATCCATGCCCCTCATGATTTTATAAACCTTCTCTTAGGGGACACCCCTCAGTCTCAGATGCCCCAGGGAAAAAGCCCCAGCCTACTCAGCCTCTCCCTGTAGCCCAAATCCTCTAAGCCCAGCAATATCCTTGTGTTTCTAAATTAACTGGAATCTTTTGCTTACTTGGATAATCCTGGGCCACCTGTTGCCTATTCTTACTTGGAGAGAGACGTCAAAGAGGGAACAGCACTGAATGTCAACTCAATCCACAATCTTCCTGTGGCACAGCAGATGGCATAGCACCTCTCAATTTTACCAATGAGTTAGTTGACTTCCTTGAATGTTAACATTACTACCTGTTTTCCAAAACAAAGTAGATCAAGTGTATTCTGTCGATAAATGATTCTGTTTCAGACACAGATTTTCAGACTGGGTTTAATTTAGGGAATTCATGAAGGGTCGCTTGACTTCGGTTGAGAGTGCAGGATGGAATGAAACATTGATCATCCATCTCTCGGTCCCCCTCTCTCTTTCTCTCTCTCTCTGCCTCACTTTGTCTCACTCTGAATCACTCCATCACACACAGTTCTAATGCTGAGCCACACTACCCAGCAATGCCACTGAGCTCGAAACTAAAAAGACATTCCTTGCATTGATATTCTCAAAACCGCAAATCAACAACATAAACGTTTGCCAAAAAAAATGATAAACAAAAGGATGAGTTGATGAAGAGCAGCCCAGAACACTTTCCAACTTGATAATCTCCCTTTGTGTACAAAGACAGACAGCACTGGTTGCCGGCTGGTACATAGCAAGCAGTCTAGCACAGAAGAAGTCGCTCTGGGACGGAGACAGGAGGAAATCTCTATCAGTTTTAAGATATAAAAGCTTTGCTGTAGACCCCAAGCTGTCTCGGCTCAAGCTGTGTTTGCCTGCCTCTACTTCACAAAGCAAAAAAAAACTAATTTACTTTGTCCTCCCGGGCTTTCTGCAACAATAAATCATCTCGCTGCTCAAAGACTAGAGGAAAAAGGAAAAAAGATGGGGAATAGCACCCCACCGAAGCACATTGTGAACAAAGCAGCCCTGGGTTGAATCAGTCCCATTTAATGATGGCCAAAAAAAGCGAGTGTGGTGATGAGGATGGCTCTTTGGAACTGGAAGGTCAATTTGAAAAGGTCAGACTTGATTCATTCCCATCCTGTCATCCCTCATGACTGAATAAAGCAATCAGGGTTTTTTTTATCCCTCCCTAATTTACAGCTGGTAACTGCTACCACACAACACAGCACAGCTGCACAAGCAAAGATGCTGCTGCTGCTGGAGATAAGTACGAATTGTAACCTCATTTATTTTTAGATGGAAAAAAGCCTTTGTAGTTTCTACACTGGGTGCCTCAGATACTTCACCTGTGCATCAATTATTTTGTCCACCAATACCACGCTGGCTAAAACAAAATGTAATGTTGCCCTGACTGCCATCTTGATCTGGCTGGGCAAGAGTGACATTTTATAATGCAGAAAATATCAACTTCTATCTGATGATTCACAAGTTAATTGAGAGGCGCTTTGCGAATGCAGGGTTAAGGGGAGGTAATTCATGTTACTCCTGTGCAAAACATAATTAAAATGTATAATGCACAATGGTAAAAGCATCAAACTGCTGTACAGTTGGCAGCACAGGAGGAGGCCATTTGGCCAACGCCATTCATGCTGGTCACTGAGCACCTCTCGCCTGCCTTTTTACTGCCACCCTCCCAATGTTCCTCACAACATCATGTGCCATCTAGAACAAAGCCCAATGAGATTCCTCCAATCACAGCTAAGAGTCGAGACATAAAGTAACAACCGATACCAAGGATTGACAAAGTCATGGGAGTGAGACTGGCTCAGACCCACCAGACAATTGCAACCTCTTATCCACGCCAGCTTTTAATTCCAAATGACTTGGAAAATCACAGATTAGAATCCCTACAGTAGAGAAAGGGGCTATTCAGCCCATAAAGTCTGCACTGAACTTCCAAAGAGCATCATATCCAAAACCACCCTATCCTTGTAAACCCCAGGCTTTTTTTCTTAATCCTGACTATTCCCACCTAACGGGCACATCCCTGGACAAAATGCTGCCAAGATTTTTAATTCCAAAGCAAGTCAAGATTACTTACAATGTGGAAACAGGCCCTTCGGCCCAACAAGTCCACACCGACCTGCCGAAGCACAACCCACCCAGACCCATTCCCCTACATTTACCCCTGCACCTAACACTAAGTGCAATTTAGTATGGCCAATTCACCTGACCTGCACATTTTTGGACTGTGGGAGGAAACCGGAGCACCCGGAGGAAACCCACGCAGACACGGGGAGAATGTGCAAACTCCACACAGTCAGTCGCCTGAGGCGGGAATTGAACCCGGGTCTCTGGCGCTGTGAGGCAGCAGTGCTAACCACTGTGCCACCGTGCTGCTCGTGCTGCCCTTGTCAAGGGGACAGGGAGGTGAGGGCAGGACTTTTCGTGTTGATTGGGTTTCCTGCACTGCTACCCAAAGAGACGGGAGGGAACAGATCACCATCGATCAATGCAGCACTGTAAATGCTGATCACTTTGCCTGGAACTCCCTGGAAATGGGACATCCAACTCTTATTCCAGAGGAAGCCCTACCTCAGAAACTAGCTGGTCAAGCTGGTTAGTCAGTAGCTCTGAGAAGTAGCTCCTGATGAAAGGTTTTTGCCCGAAATGTAAATTCTCCTGCTCCTCGGATGCTGTCTGGCCGGCTGTGTTTTTCCAGCACCACACTCTCGACTCTAATCTCCAGCATCTGCAGTCCTCACTTTCGCCTAGCTCTGAGTAGTAGTCCAGTCCCCAATTTCTAATGCCTGGAATCCAGTTAGTGTTGGGGAAGGGTTGTTCAGGGGGCTCATGGGCAAAGACCTGAGCAGGGGGCATTCTGGATGGAGAGATTAGGAGGGAGGCACTTTATACGTGATGAAGAATGAACTGGGCAACTGACCACCAGCTCATTTCATACGGTTGGTATCCAATCATTTCAGCCACCCCTCCCCCCACAAACAATTTAGAGATTGTAACATTATAAACATTATTATTTGCATGAGACTTTACAGTATCTGCAAGAGTGTGGCTCCGCAAAATCTGCCGTCATAGTCTTTGTTGGGGTGGGATTCTTAACACCTGTGACCAGAACAGGATGACCTGCCAGGTGTACCCACTGCTCTGCTCTCCTCCAGCCAACCTCAAGTTTGAAACTGAGCAGGAAGCAGTCCTTACGTGGTACGTAACTGTCCACTTAAGGGCTACAGTTATGTCAAAGGTGAGGGGAACACCAAAACCTTGCTAGCTCCAACACCCCAGAAAAAATTCCAGCAGAGAGCAACAGCACAACCACCTCAGCATACAGCCCCTAACTCCCGCTTATAATCCCACCAGCTGGGGTACTGTAAAATTCTGCCCGAGCAAATCTCCATAATGAATCTCAGCTTTTTTCTGTGAATATCTGTGGAATGAACATTAAAAGTGGGGTGAAAGATTGGCTGTCAATTCACCCCAATCCTGCTGCGGTCCACTCATTTCACCTCTTCCAGGGATTTTGAGAAAGTTACCGTGATAACACTTATTTTTCGTGAGAGCTGGCAGTTTCTGGAAGAGCGTGAAACTGCCTCAATAGTTCTTGTTAACAAAGATTGTGTCATGGTACAATAGAATTTTAAATAGCTCCTTTGCTGATTTTCAGATCAATTTTGCCTGTAAAACAAGGCACCCATATTGCTCATTGCGTCTTAAAAAATGTGACTGTGCATTTAATAAAGTCATCGCAATCACAGCAGGCATAAATATTGATGCTCCTCACAGTACACCCATACTTCTCCCCAAAGTATCCATTATCAAAATATTATGAAATTATGAAAGGGGTATTGACATCCGAGAAAGCCTTCCAAAAGATGCTATACCTCAAACACTTGTATGATACAACCAATAATGTAATATCAGTTTATCCCACCATGGACTTGTATCATGAGTGCAACATGGAGGAATGACCAAGTCCAAACACAATCCAGTCATCAACACCAGCTCCCTGTCCAAGCATTTTTCCATCTGGGATAACTGCACAGTAAGCAATAGCCAGAACCATTTCCCTTTCTCCCTCTCAAACAGAGTGAGACCAGTTATAGTATCCTTACTGCCAACCCATCCTTATATACTTTGGATGCACAGGGAGGGAGTGGAATCAGATGCCCTTCCAAATGAGAGCCAGATTGTACTTGAGAAAGATAAAAAAAATGGGGAAGGACTGAGTGTGGGGAGATGGGTGTGTGTGCATGACTGGAGAGTAGCTGGTCAGGGTGTATAGAACCAGGGGACACAATTATAAAATAAGGGGGATGCCGCTTAGGTCCGAGATGAGAGAACAGAAAGTCTTTGGAATTGTCTATCATGGAGGGCTGTGGAAGCTCAATCTTTGAGTACATTTAAGTAGAAATTGATAATTTTCTGATTATCAGTGGGGGACAGGATTATAGGGAAGGAATGGGTTAAATGACATGAAAATGTTTGATCAGCCATGATTGTACCGAACGCTGAGGCAGACTTGACAACCTGAATGGCCTACATTCATAAAGAGCCAGCATTAGCACGATGGGTCAAGTGGCCACTTTCTACAGTACAACATTGAGGTAATAATTTCTAACTGAACCAATAATTTGCATTCATACATTTCGTGTAGAAAAACATCCCAAAATGTTTCGCATCAATTTGAAACCTTAGACTATGTTTCATTAAGAATCATGAACATATCACAAGAGTTAACCTCCAGTAGATATGGCCATCTTGAAAGTATGCTGAAATATCACATGTATCCATGATTCTCACTGTGCCACCAACAATGCAGCTCAAGCAAATATTATTCATTTCATAAATGAAAAGGCTATTTATTTACTTCCATGGCTCAAAAGGTAGGTGTGTCTCATGACGAGATACCGAACCATGTACCATCGCAAGGTCTCAAGATTGGCACAATCAATGTTAAACTAGCTGACTGCAATTAGGCCACAGCAATGGACACTATAACTCGTCTCACTCCACAACCTCTTCGGTTTTAGGTAGAACAAGCCATAGTTCTTGTCCCTGATAATGGACATGTGTTTGGAGTTATTCACTTTTAAGACCTTCTCTTCCCTCAGAGGAAGCTCTGTTGGCATCAGTACAGTCTCAAAAGCCAACCTCTGGAGGGCAGTTTGGCAAGAGGGTGGGGAGCCAGGTAAATGAGTGCGGCAACTGGAAAATAAACACTTAAATCTACCTTCAACCCAATGCATTGAGTTCATTGCAGTTGCTGTGAAATTAGAATATTAAGGAAGTCCTAGTGACTGATATTCCCCCCTCAATAAAATATCAGTGACAACTACCTCCACGACTCTCACTGTCAGCAGGCTTCACCTGAATGGGTCGATTCATCTAGAAGATAAAAAAAGAGGAATTGGAGATTAGAATTTCTATTGAAAGTAGCATCTTTAGCGTGTTATAAATCACAATGTCACTTCAAAGCACCAGTCGTACATTTCAAGTCATTGACAACGTCTTACTTTGCAAAAAAAAATTAGAATCAACAGTCCTTGCTGCATTGTTACACGAGAGACATTACCAATTCCACTAGGGAAGAAAAGAATGAGATTTGTATTGAGTTAATAAATATTTTCTTCAAGGTGTATTATCCAGGGCTTTCTAATCAGCTTCTTTCTTGGAATTGTGATTGAAGGGCATAATTGCTGAATGTCTCAGCAGTGATTCACATTACTCCAGGCAAGGTGCATCATTTCCGGAGGTTTGAGAGGGTGTGTCTGGTTATCTGTGGCTTTGCAATGGACAGGAAGAAGTCTGCTCAGAGCTCAAAAGCAGGAGTTGGTGGATGAACATGTTGTTAGACGAGAGGCGCTCCACAAAAGCAGCCTGTAAATGCCCATGACGCATTCTGTGCTCACCTATCCTAAAGAATCAGGATGCCAATTCGCTTCTTTGAGTTGGAGATCCAGCAATATGGGACATCCATGAATCCACTTCTCAATCAATACTCATAATAAAGTCTGGCTGTGAAGCTTACCATCATTAATCTGTCAGCTAAGTGAGTTAGCCATGGGAAATGCAGGGATGGCGTTGAGGGGTAGGTCTGGGTGAGATGCTCTTCAGAGGGTCAGTGTGGATGCAAAGGGCCAAATGGCCTGCTTCCACACTGCAGGGATTCAATGAACTCCAGATGCTAGAAATCAGAAACAAAAACAGGAGTTGCTGGAAAAGCTCGAACAGGTCTGGTGGCATCTATGGAGAGAAATCAGAGTTAACATTTCAGGTTGAGTGGCCCTTCCTCAGAACCCAACATCAACCCTAATTTCTCTCTACAGATGCTGCCAGATCTGCTGAGCCTTTCCATTTTTATTTCTGATTTACAGCATACACTGTTCTTTTGTTTTCTAGCTAGATTCCTAGCAGTGTCATTTCAAGCCCTCCCCTCAGTATGGAGCCTTCAACAGGTCAGCGTTAGGGTGACTGAAGGCAAAAGAGGCAACCTCTACAAGACTCTCTTCCTCCAGTTGGAGATGGATTACAATAAAAACTGCAAGAATATGAAACTGTGCTGTTCTCATCCCCTATTCTCTTTTCATAAAAATGTTCTAATCCATCACTCAGTGATATGATTACACACCTCTGCAGCAGGTGGAACTTGGGTGTGAGTCTCCTGAACCAGAGGTAAGGAGACTACCACTGTTTCACATTCCCAAATGCCCTTAAGGAGGAGGTGGTGAGCTACTTTTTGAACCGTTCCATGTCAAGCAGTGTAGGTACATCCACAGTGCAATAAGGAAGGAGGCTCCCAGGTTTTTGACCCAATGACACTGAAGGAACAACAATTTGCCTCCTAATCAGGATGGGGTGTGGCCTGGAGGGTGTGCTCCCATACATGTGACCTGGCCCTTCCAAGGGAATGGTCATGGGGTTGAGAGGGTGCTGTCGAACCAGACTGAGTGAGTTGTTGCAATGCATCTTATAGATGGAACACACTGCTGCCACTATGCACTAGTGGTGGAGGGAGAGTTTATCGCTATTTCCTTGCAGCAGCATCTGTGACAGGATATAGGAAACTGCACTAGGAATCTCAGCAAGTGGTGTCATATGTTCAGCACAGAAAAGTACAGGGATGTCAAGTTCTTCAGATAGAAATGGTTTTATGTTTATTCAGCCCGAGACGGAGTTAGCGAGCATGAATTGTAAAACATGGATCATTTCTTATCTCTCCTTAGCAGACCCTCTCTGTGGTACATAGACCTATGGTAGTCTCAAGTGAACAAAATGCACAATGCAATTTTCATTACGTTACAAGAGTACTTCTAGCAAGAAGAAAATCCTGGTGAGGATGGTAATGCAGCAATCCAGTTTCATATTCCTGCAGTTTTTATTGTAATCCCTCTCCCAGTTTTGTGGAGAAAAATTCCACCCATTCCCACAATCTAATGCAATATCAAACACATTCACCGTAGTATTAAACATTCCCAGGAAAGTTACTGCAAATAAGCAGCAAACTCCATCCTGTACAGAGTGGATGTGGAGAGGATGTTTCCACTACTAGGAGAGACTAGGACCTATGGGCACAGCCTCAGAGTGAAGGGATGCCCCATTAGAACTGAGATGAGGAGGAGTTACGAAGACAGAAGGTGGTGAATCTGTGGAACTCATTGCCACAGAGGGCCATGGAGGCCACAACATTGAGTGTATCTAAGACTAAGATAGATAGGTTCTTGATTAGTAACGGGATCAAGGGTTACAGGGAGTAGGCAGGAGAATGAGGTTGAGAAACATATCAGCCATGAATGAATGTGGAGCAGACTTGATGGGCCGAATGGCCTAATTCTGCTCCTATATCCCATGGTCTATAGTGTTACTATTGCACTATAATATGCCTCTATTCCAACCTCAGAAGGATAATCCTGGTTGGGACAAAGGGACATTTTCCATTTCTAACACACTTTCTATGATCTTCCTGTGTAAGTGTTCCAGTTAGAGGAGGCATTGTACTATCACATTGATTAAGTAGCCAGTGAGGGAAGTAAGGGTGACTGCTCCTTGACATCATGGTAGCATTTGACCAAGTGTGGCATCAAGGAGCCCTATCAAAATGAGTCAATGAGAATTAGGGGAAATTCTCTGCTGGTCGGCGTCATGTCTAGCCCCAAGCAAGATGGTTATAACAGTTGCAGGTCAGTAATGTCAGCCCCAGGACACTGCTACAGGAGCTCCCCAGGGCAGTGTCCTTGGCCTAACCATCTTCAGTTGCTTCGTCAATGACCTTCCCTCCAACAAAAGGCCAGACATGGGAGTTTTCACTGATGTGTGCACAATGTTCTGTATTTCTCTTAACTCCTCAGGTACTGATGCAGTCCATGCCCAAGTGAAACAAGGCCTGGACAACCTGCAAAACATGGGACAATTGGCCAAATAGCTTCCAACTGTAATACACCAATCTCTAATTCTCTGAATCTTTCATCCCATGGGTCTGAAATAGATTTGAGACCAAGTCCCATACGTGACAAATCAGGGCCTAACACATTTTAACTTTCAAGTACTTTACACTAGGAAGAGGAGAACACAGTTTATGGCTGATATTCTTGGTAACAGCAATTTCAATTTGACACATGCCAGCCTTGACTCAGTGACAGGATTCTTGTTCACATATCATGGGTTCAAACCTCACTCCAGGACTACTGCAGATAAGCCAGTCTGAAACTTCAATGCGGTAATGAGGGAGTACTACATCATTGCAGATGATGTTCAGCAAGTGAGGTGATGAATTGAAGTTCCTTTCTGCTACCATGAAAGTTACCACAGTCCCAGAGGTAACTCCGCCATTAGGTAGCTAGCTTGTGCTCAGGGCCACCACACCTCATGTAAGGGGAGCGATTGACAAGGCAATGCTTTCCTGGTGACTTCAACTGGTTGGGGAAAATTGAACCTGTGGAGTTATTTGCACATTGCAAACCAGTTATCCGGGAGAAAGTGAGGTCTGCAGATGCTGGAGATCAGAGTTGAGAGCATGTTGCTGGAAAAGCACAGCAGATCAAGCAGCATCGGAGGAGCAGGAAAATCAACGTTTCGGACCGGAGTCCTTCATCAGGAATGAGGCTGGGAGCCTCGAGGGTGGAGAGAATAATGGGAGGGGGGGTGGGGCTGGGGAGAAGGAAGCTACCTCATTTATCTCTCCACCCTCAAGGCTCCTAGCCTCATTCCTGATGAAGGGCTCTGACCCGAAATGTCGATTTTCCTGCTCCTCAGATTCTGCCTGACCTGCTGTGTCTTTCCAGCAACACACTCTCAAACCAGTCATCCAGCCAACTGAGCTAACTCTATTATGTCAGTTATTTGAAGAAGAGTATGGGAGTTTCACTGACCAATACTAATCCATCAAACCAAAGAAAGTCACTCTTCAGCTGTTATGGGACCTGACTATCATTAGCAATTCTTTTGACAGTACTGTCACTTCCGAGTCAGATGTTTGAGAGTTCAAGTCCCAGTCTAGGACTTGAATGCAGAAATCTGGGCAGACATTACAACATATTGCTGATGGTTATTGCACTGTTAGAGTGCTTTTGAGTGAGATGTTAAACTGAGGTCCTGTCCACCTGCTTAAGGTGCTCGTAAAGATCACGTCACATTATTTTCAAGAACAGCGAGGGAATTATTAAAGTGGTCAATACCCATCTGTCAAACAACATCCTAAAAGCAGATAGTCTGGTCACGATAACATTGCAGCTAGAGCACAATCCCGCTGGATTCCCTACCTTACAGCACTGACTGCATTTCAAAAGCACTTTGAGACAGTCTGAAGGTCATGACAAGTGCGACATAAATTTGAGTCTTCCTACCTTGTGTGCAATCAAGGAAAAAGGAAAAGACAGGAAAGTAGAGTGGAGGATAATCAAAATCAGTCATGATCTCATTGAATGACAGAGCAAACCTGATGGGCTGAATGGCCTATTTCTGTTCCTCTGTTTTATGACTGTCAATGAGCAAACATAATAATATTGCAGAAATAACTCATTGGCGGAGAAGCCCTTTGAGATGACCAGAAAATGGAAATGGTGCTTTCCAAATATCAATTCTGAGAGTCAGTCTCATTAACAGAACAGTTCAGGCTGAATATTTCTGTTCAACATTTTGTCAAACTTACAGTCCAAATCATACACACAGAAATCTCTTCCCTGGAACATGTTATTGAAGTTATATAAGATTCATTAAGGATGAGAAAAACCTTACAAGTCCTCAAGACACATTATATTTATCATTATTCTCACACAATAGCATTTACAGTGTCACTAATGTTTACTTATTTCTAATATGCACAGAATAACAGAATGCTGAAACACAAGAAACTACACATGAAAAGTTGTCTTTGTTAATTCCCCAGCAATTGGCTGTCACACCACACCCAGGATCAGCACAGAAAGGACACAGGCACTGTTACAGGAAAGGGTCTTCAAATTCCTAGCCTCACCTCCTAGTCCCCTCCATACATGCACCTGCATCACCCTCATCACCTCCCATTCAGCATCCCCAACCCCAATACCGCCCACCAGCCTCCATTAACACTGTCACCAAGATTATCTCATAGAATCCTTACAGTGTGAAAACAGGCCTTTTGGCCCAAAAGTACAAACCGACTCTCTGGAGAGCATCCTACCCAGATTCACCCTCTACCACCCTGCATTTCCCACAGTTGACCCATCTAACCTACACAGCCCTGGACACTATGGGCAATTTAGCATGGCCAACCCACCTAGCCCGCTCGTCTTTGGGGACTGTGGGAGGAAACTGAAGCAGCCGAAGGCAGCCCATACAGACACAGGGAGAATGTGCAAACTCCACACAGACAGTCACCAAAGGCTAGAATTGAACCTAGATTCCTGGTGCAGTGAGGCAGCAGTGCTAACCACTGAGCCACTGTACCATTCCAAAACATCTCAAACAATGAATAAAGGACAGTGTCAAAGATGATAAGAACTTTGATCACTGTCCATAATCCAGGTACCAGAGACTATCACATGAAATGATAATGCTCCATTCTTTTCTAACGTCCCCTATGTCTCCTCCCTGCAGGGAGGCTACCATATTCCAAGTGGAGCTAGCCATCCCTCCAGCTAATGGTGCTTTCAAATTGTTCAAAAGTGCAATTTTGCTTTGATATGACTATAGCAGAAATCATTAGTACTTTAGCAGAATACTCCTGGGACTATCAGCAAATACTGACACACTTGGAAGGATCCTTTCTAACTAATAACATAATTTCAGAGACCCCTTGTAAATACAGACACACACCAAGGACCCCCTATAAATGCTGACATTCTACCAGGAATCCCCACCCCCATAACTACTGTCACACTCTCAGACACCCCCTGCAAATATTGGTACCAAACACCAGGGATCCTTTAGAAACACTGACACACACCAGGGAGTCCCTGTCAAGTACCCCCAGCAAGTACTCAATCCACTCATCTCAGGGTTTCCCTGTAAATAGTGACACACTCCCCAAGATCCCCTGAAAATGCTGAATCACTCCCGGGAAGTGCGGCAAATACCATCACACCCTCAGGGCCCCTCTGTAAATACGGACACACTCCCTGGGAATCCATCTGTCAATAGTGGCACACTCCCAGGGACCCCCTGTAAATACAGACGCATTCCTGGGGGCACACCAGTAAATACTGACACAGTCCTCAGGGACTCTCTGTATTACGCCCTGGAATACTGGCACACTCCTGGACAGATGCCTATAAATACTGTCAAACTCTCAGGACCCCTCTGAAAATGCTGACTCACTCCCAGGGACACCCTATAAATGCTGACTCACTCCCAGGGACCCACCTGTAAATACTAACACACTCCTGGGGATCTGCCTGTAAATACTGACACATTCCTAGGGACCCCACAATAAAAACCCTTGGGGAGTCTCTGTAAATGGGGAAATGCTCCCCAAGTCCTTCTGGAAATTTTGATGTGTTCCCAAGGGACGTCGTGTAAACACCAGCACGGTCCTGGGGATCATTTGGAAATATTAACATGTAAGAACCCTCTCTACTACTAATGTGCTCCAGAGCAATGTTCCTATGCATGGTTACACAATAATTGGAAAGGTAATGTGCAAGCCACTTGAAAACTTTTCCATACTTTTCCGTAGTATATGATACATGTAAGGCAGTACAATAAAACTGAGGGAAACCCGCAATGAAGGCTGTGCACAATGCAGACATATGAAGGTTGACAACATTCATGTGATATGCAGTAAACAGTGACACACACCTGAGGTCATCATGCAAACATTAACACAATCATCGGTATCTCCTGTAAATATTAACACTGTACAGGGACATCCTGCAAATACTAAAATACTCATGGGTACAACATGCACATCCTCATGCTCTTCTTGGAGGTCCCTGTAGATATTAAGACAGAACTGAGGACATCCTACAAAAACTATCACAGACCCAGGTACCCTTGTAAACACTCCTATGGCTCTCCATAAATATTAACATACGCCTGAGACTCTACACAAATATTAACACACGCCTGAGACTCTACACAAATATTAACACACTCTTGAGACCTTCTGTAAATATTAATGCACTTCTGGGACTCTCCACAAATGTTAACACACTTCTCAGAGAGTCATGCAAACTGCTGCACTTTGGCCCAATGCATCCGGACTGACCAAGATTCCCAAACTAAACTAGTCCCACTTGCCTGTGGGAGTTTGGCCCATCTCTCTCTAATCTTTTCTGATTTTTTTTTTAAGAATTAGAGTCCCTAAAGTGTGGAAACCAGCCCTTCAGCCCAACAAGTCCACACCGAAACTCCGAAGAGTAACCCAGCCAGACCCATTGCACTGATGCACCTAGCCTACACATCCCTGAACTCCATGGGCAATTTAGCATGGCCAATTCACCTAACCTGCCTATCCTTGCATTGTGGGAGGAAACCGGAGCAAACCCATGCAGACACGGGGAGAATGTGCAAACTCCACACAGACAGTCACGCAAGATTGGAATTGAACTCGGGTCCGTGGCGCTGTGAGGCAGCAATGTGAGCCACTGTGCTGCCCATGCTGATTTATGTACCTACCTAAAGACTTTTATAAGTTGTAACCTATCACTTCCTCTGGCAGTTCATTCCACATACTGGGACTCCCCCCCACAAAAATTAACATAATTCTGGGACTCTCCATAAATATTAACACATCCCTGAGATGGCCTGCAAATATGAATACATCCATAGGGCCTCCTATTTAACCTTCAATAGATGGCTTCATTAGTGTAATGTTTTTCATTTAGCTAAAGAGTTTTTATTTGTGTACAACAACAGAAATAATGTTCCAATAAGTCACAAGACACAGAAAGAATATCAACCCTGACTGAATGAATAAAACTTTGTGCTGCCTGGAGCTCCTAACATTTTGCTGTGGGCTTCCTTGTACCACTTTTGAAAATCCATGCTATAGTCAGAAATTGATCAAATCGATACAAGGAGATGGACAACAAAATCAAGGGTCAAAGGGAAAACATTAGGAGAGTGTGACTATCTGGAGAGCTCTTTCAAAGAGTGGTTGAATGGCCTCCCCCAGTATTGTATCATTCTATAGACAAGTATGAGGCTGAGTTGAAAGTGTGGTCAGCCTGCACCAACTGACTCAATAGCTGAAGCATGTTGCTAACAGCACGGGTTCAGCCCCAGTGTCAGTTGTGGTCCATGGAAGTCTATCTCTTTGCTCATGCTGGACATTGGGTGGTAACCCTAAGGTATGTAGGCACTTGCCTCCATTAGAGAGAGCTGACCCTGACCCCTCATGGTCTGTGGGGGCTCATTCCACTTTCTGGATCAATGGTGCTGGAAGAGCACAGCAATTCAGGCAGCATCGAGGAGCTCATTCCACATTCCCTCCTCATTACCATTTGAGGTTGGAAACCCCTCTCCATAATAGTGGGTTGCGGTTAATGCATTCATTAATCTTTCTCCATCCAATTTGTGCAGAAACATTACCCATTTAAAGAAAATAAAACATCCATATATTTGGTGCTTTCCACATTCCTAGAGTGTCCTAAGATTCTTCCCAGCCAATCAATCGGGGAGATAGATCAGTCATGGTAATGTCATTGGACCAAATAACCCCAAGGCCCAGGCTAATGCTCAGGGGATATGGTTTCAAATCCTGCCTCGCCAGATGGTGAATTTTGAATTCGTCTGGCTCACACATGTTCTTTAGGGAGGGGAAATCCACCACCTTTACGCGCTCTGGCCTACATGTGACTCCAGACCTACAGCAGTGGCTTAGCAAGATGCTCCATTGTATTAAAACTGTAAAACGAGAATGGGATGAAACCAGACTATGCAGCCAGCATCCAATTTCTTTCCTAACAGCACTGTGAATGTACCTCCAATCAACAGACTGAAGGCTTTCAAAGGGAATTTAGTAATGGGCTAAAAATGCAGTGATTATACACACATTCTATGAACTGATAAAAATTTCGACATAAGCACTTTTAGGAAACACAGGAACACATTTGCACATCTCACAATCAGCAATGTGATAATGACATGATAGTATGTGTTCTATAAGGGTTACTGAATAAATATTGACCAGGGCCCTTGGGGAGAACCACTCCCATCTTACAACTTCTTCAAAATAGTGACCATGGAATTTTTTATGTTCACCTGAGAGAGCAGACTTGGTTTAATTTAAAGTCTTGTCTGAACTACAATGCCGCATTAAAATGCTAGCTTAGATTATGTGCTCAAGTCCTGGAGTGGGGTTGAGCTCATTGTTAGGAGTAAGTGGGTTAATCTCTCCCTTAAAATAGCTTGAAGAAGAGTGTCCTACAAATACATTAAGCATTTGCCACTAATATCATCAACTGGCAATTAACCAAGATTCATATATTCCTTCAGTAGACATCAGCCCGAAAAAATGAGTGAAAACCAGAACTGTTTTGTGAATCGAATTCAGCCAGTTAGTGGCAACACAAATTTCCACATCAAACAGTACTCAGTTTTGGATCTTAGCAGCTTTAAGGGAGTATGACCTACCCTGCATGTTGCTGTTGTCTCCAAAGAGTCCCAATACAGTCGTGGAAAAGATCTGTTTTACTGTCATTACAATCCCATAAACACTTCTTCAAGGAGAACTCCATAATGGCTTTTCAAAATGTCCTAATAATAATCTGATATATGGGGGAGCAGGCAGGAATGACTTCGCTTATTGCTGATAGTGCCCAACCTCACCTTGAAAATGACTAAACCCAGAGTGGGAACATTAGCCCATAAATTCAACCATTGTAAATACTCACTAGAACTGTCTGCGAGTGCAGCAAAGCTGACATTGCTGGGGAGAGGCTCTGAGCCTGCGGAGTATAAGCTTCACTGAGGACTCAGTCACGTCCTTCCTGATGATACTGCTGCATCCTGTCACAGGCTTTCAGAACTGGTTTGAATCTAGGGCTCATCACCGTCGCTGCTGGCAGAACACTGGCACTGTGTGGGCAATGACCCAGATACAAGCAACAGCAGCAACACTATCTAGAAACCCTTTGTTTACAGAGTCAAGTTTCTTTTGTCTGCACTTACTGACTTCAAATCCATGTTTGCACGGGATGATGCAGCACAGAAGGAGGCCATTCATCCCATCGGGGCTGTTAGTATCTTTGAAAGGACTGAAAAATGTGTTGCTGGAAAAGCGCAGCAGGTCAGGCAGCATCCAAGGAGCAGGAGAATCGACGTTTCGGGCATAAGCCCTTCTTCAGGAATCTTTAAAAGGACTGTCCAGAATGTCCCACTTGCTCCACAGCTCTGAAAGTCAGCCCCCTCTAATGCTATGCCTAAATTCCTTATAGACGTTACTTTGAATCAGATTCGTCCACGCTGTCAGGCAGTGTATTCCGAATTGCTGTACCAAAAGGAAAACTGACTTCATTTCCCAAATGGTTCAAGGAACATATGAACTGGAGTAGGCCACTCAGTCCCTCGAGCATGTTCCACCATTCAATGAGATCGAGTTGATGTGCGGCTTGACTCCATATTCCTACCTTTGGCCCATATCCCTTAATACTGTAGCAAACGTTTATTGAGCAAAAATTTAAAATTAACAACTGATCCTGCATCCACTACTGTTTATGGCAAAGAGTTCCAAACATCTACCACCCTTTCTGGGTGGAAGTGCTTCCAAACAGATGTCCTGGCCCTAATTCTCAGATTATTCTCCCTTGTTCTACTACCAATTACAGCTATTACAATTTCCTCCCTCTGATTTCCTAAAAGTTCTAACTCCACAAATGTGAGTTACTCTGGAGATCTCACTCACTAATACAATCATATGGGAGAAGGAATCAATTGGACTGATGAGGCAGGTAAACCATTGTCCAACCCTGTCACCCACATCTGGACACATGTCACTGTAAATTGGGGAGGTGATGGCATAGTGGTATTATCACTAGACTATTAATCCAGAGACCCAGGCAATGTTGTGGGGATATGAGTTCAAATTGTGCCATGGCAGCTGGTAGAATTTGAATTCAACTTTTTAAAAAACCTGGAATTAAGAGTCTAATGATGACCATGAAACCATTGTCGATTGTTGGTAAAATCTCATCTAGTTCAGTAATGCCCTTTAGGGAAGGAAACAGCCATCCTTACCTGGTCTGGCCTACATGCGACTCAAGACCCACAGCAATGTGGTTAACTCTTAACACAGAGGGATGGGCAATAAATTCTGGCCAAGCCAGTGATGTCCATATCCAATGGATGAATAAAAATTAATAAAAGGAAATGCATCAGCAACAATAAATGAAAAATCTAATTGATTGCAAAGTACTTAAAACACAGAGAAAGGCCCTTCAGCCTAACTGGTCCATGCCAGTATACTAGCACCTCAGAAGCCTTCTCTGACTCCTTTATCAACAAAGGTAAAGTTACCCATTGTCTGACCAGACTAGACAGGTGCTTTCTGATTAGAGAGACAGCTGGTGGTAGTTAACCTTAGGGCCACCATGACTGAGGTAAGGGAGGGCTGGAGAGGCAGAGTCCTCCGTGGTAACCTCAGCCTGTAGGAACTGAGCCCATGACTTTGGCATTACTCTACATCACAGTCCAGCTTCCCAGCTCACTGAGCTAACTGACCCCCCCCTTTATCCAAATAGCTTTCCATTACCATCTCCTTCATGTGTTCATCTCATTTTCCCTTATATATTTCCTTTTCTACCAGTATTCAAGCCTCTCATGATAACCTGATTATCCCCTTGAGCTCAGATTAATCAATTCAATACCAAACAATAATCTTTCCTAGGACTTTCAAACCTATTACAAGTCAGCACTAGACTAAGTAGCGCATGTATCTGCTAAAGCTCAATTTTAGCTTTTTCTCTTGTGTTATTAGAGACCAATCCCTCCCACACATCCTCTCCCATCTTTTACACCGCAGAACGGAGCACTCAGCCACACAAATCTCAGCTCAGCTCTCTGACCATTTTAAACAGAGATGAGAAGTGAATATGTAAAGGTAGTTGGCCAGTTATAGGGGAGGCAACCGTGCAGCTGCACTAGCAGTCTAAAACCCCAGTCTGATGCTCTTGTGTCATGGGTTCAAATCCCACCATGGCTGGTGGTGAAGCTTCATTTCAACAAAAGTCCTGAATAGAGAACAGACTGAGTGCTAACCAGGTAACCACAACCCATGTAAAAAGGGGGAAAGTTCTGTTTCTATGGTTCACTTGCCTTTCATTTCCAATGTTTCCTAACAGCACCATTGGTGTAGTTCCAAGACAATTTAGGAGGAATCATCAACTAAAATTTGACACCAATCCACATGATGAGGTACTGTTACAGGCAACAAAAGGTTTGATCAAAGATGTAGGTTTTAAAGACTGTCTTGAAGGGAGTGATACAGAACTTATGACCCTGGTAGCTAAAGACAAGATACTAATGATGAAGGAAAATTTGGAATGTTCAACAGGACAATATTAGAGAAATAGAGAGATCACAGAGGATGTAAGGCCGGAGAGTATTATGTCGATAGAAAGAAAGGGCTGAGATATATAAGAAACACGGTGCTGTGGCTGCCCCCATTAAACCCACTGTCATGTGGAACATGGCTTTGCGCGGGGGAGGTCTTGTCTCAGAAATTTGATGAGAGTAGAATAATGGGTGTTGTCTACACTGACTTTACTAAAACATTTGACAAGATTCCTCAAGTTAGGCTGGTCCAGAACATTAAGTCACATGGGATTTATGGTGAGTTGGTGAGTTCGATACAAAATTGGCTTGGTCATAGAGGACAGAGGGGTGTTTTTTGTGACTGGAGGTCTGTGACCAGTTTTCCACAAGATAGTGTTGGAATCTCTGCAGTTAGTAATGCCTATAAATAATTTGAATGAAAATATAGGTGGTCTGATTCGTAAGTTTGAGGACAACCCAAGTTTGGTGGAGTTGAGGATAGTGAGGAAGCTTGTCAAAGGATACAGCAGGATATAGATCAGTTGAGTTTAATCTTGATAAGTGTGAAGTGATGCATTTTTGGAGGTCAAATGCAAGAGGAAAGTATACTGTAAATGGCCCTTAGGAGCACTGATATAAAGAGCGATCTCGCAGTGCAAGTCAGTAGCTTGCTGAACGTGCAACGCAAGTGAATGAGGTGGTAAAGTGGGCCCAATTCCCTTCATCCATCAAGGCATTGAGTATAAAGGTTGGCGAGTCATGCTGCTGCTTTATAAAAGTTTAATTAGGCCATATTTGGAGTATTGTGTGCAGTTCTGGTCACCACACTAGAGGATGGATGTGGAGGCTTTGGAAAGGGTGCATAAGAGGTTCATCAGGATATTATCTGGACTGGAGTATATTATCTATAAGGAGAGGTTGGACAAACTTGGTTTCATTTTTGCTTGGGCATTGGAGGTTGAGGATAGCATGGATAGCTGCAATCTTTTTCCCAGGGTGGAAATGTCAAATACTGGATGGCATTGGTTTAAGGTGATGGAGGAAAGTTTAAGGGAGATGTGTGAGGGAAGTTTTTTTTTAATACAGAGGGTGGGAGGTGCCTGGAACGCACTGCCAGAGGATGTGATAAGATCAGACACGATAGCAGTGTTTAAAGAGACATTTAGGTGGACATATGAACAGGCAAGGAATAGAGGGATATGGACCTTGTGCAAGCAGATGGGATTAGTTTAGAATGGTCAGCACAGTCATGGTGAGCCAAAGAGCCTGTTCCTGTGCTGTAATTTTCCATGTTCTATGTTCCGTCATTGTCACTGTGTCAAAACTCATTAACTCCCTCTTTAAAGCAGTGTGGATGTCCCTACACACCAAGGATTGCAGCGGTTCAAGAAGGTGGCTCGCTAGAACCTTTTCAAGAGAGCTTTCAGATGGGCAATAATTATTGGCTTAGCCAGTGACACCTACATTCCATAATTACATAAAACAAAAATAGTCTATGAGCGTCCTGCAGAGATAATACTTTAATCATGATTCAGTAAGAACAGAAGTTTCGTTGTTCCTGACCAATTTTGACAATTGAAGTTGCTGGACCCCACTCTGCATCTGAGCAGGTATCATTGCCCCTTTAAATGCAACTAAGATTCTGGCAAACTATTTGTTAAGCTATGACTTCAGGTTAGCAGCAACTATTACCGTCAGCTAGGTGATAAATGGAAGGGTCCAGATTGCAAATGAAAGCTCCCGGTATTAATTAGCCTCAAAAATAGTCAAATATGGAAGTCAATCTATCACAGGCTATCACAGAAACAGGCTTGGACTATAAACAGCTGGATCAGGAAACAGGATCAAAAGGAAACAGGATGAAATTCAATATTACTTACTAATAGGTATAGTACATAATAACAGCCTGAATTTACATAATGCCTTTAACATAACAAAATGCCTCAAGGTTCATTTTTTTTTATTCATTCATAGGATGTGGGCTTCTCTGGCTCAACTAGCATTTACTGTATATCCCTATTTGTTAAGAGTCAACCACATTGCTATGGGTCTGAATTCACATAGACAGTCTCCTTCCCTAAAGGGCATTAGTGAACCAGAGAGGTTTCACCCTGACAATCGACAATGGCTTCATGGTCACCATTACAGTCTTATTTCCACACATTTGTTGAATTCAATTTCATCTCCTGCTAGGGCAGGATTTGAACCCAGATCCCCAGAATCAATAGTCAAGTGATAATACCACTAGGCTACTGCCTCCTCTTATCATTACCTGATGACAACGCACTACCAGGGGAGAGTCTGTGAGCATGTCTCTGACAAATGGCCATGCCCTGAAGCTGTGATCTTTATGAATCTACAGCCAAAAACACCCAGGCTTGCACATGCTCATGTGTGACATTAGCTGATCCAAGCTCACCTTTTACAGCAACAGTCAGACATACTTCAATGAGCTGAAGATGTCAAGAGTGTACCAGCAATGGTCTTCTTCCTTTCTCATAAGAATATTTGCTCTGCTGTTTTAGGATGTCCACTTTCTCTTGAAGGCACTGACTCTTTCGCGGAGTTTGTCCCTGTATCTGATTAGGCATTCTTTACATGTTTACTTATAGGCTTTGGACCAGGGTGGGGTAACATAAGACCTGAAGAGGTTAAGAGCAGAAAAGCAGGCCATTCAGCCCATTAAAGTCTACTCCACCATTCAATGTCATTGCTATGCTCAGGTTGACATCTCAGCAGGGACCTGTCCTCCAGCTTTATTCATTTTCCCTTCCATCCTGGCACCAGTGTGAATGTCAACCATCAACACAGTCAAGTTTAACACTTTTTGAAATTTATGGATTGGACTATAAGAGAGTAAAGGACTGAAATATAAAGGTCTTCAATACCATCAAAATAGATGACGTTGATTGACTTTAACTGATCAGCAATTACAAGAACTAATTGTAAATACATTACAACATAAATGATCAGAGCCATACACCAAGATAAGGGTATGGTGGCTCAGTGGTTAACACTGCTGCCTCACTGCGCCAGGGACCCAGCTTCAAGTCCTGCCTCGGGTGACTGTCTGTGTGGAATTTGCACATTCTCTCCACATCAGACTGGGTTGCCTTCCACAGTCCAAAGATGTGCAGATTAGGTGGATTGGCCATGCTAATTGTTCCAGTGTTCAGGGATGTGTGGGTTAGTCAAGGGAAATGTAGAGTATTAGCAGTGAGGAATGGGTCTGGGTGGATTACTCTTCAGAGGGTCGGTTTGGACTTGTTGGACCAAATGTCCTTTTCCACAATGAAGGGATTCTATGCCTATGTTAAAAATATTTAGCCTTGTGCTCTGAAAAGATCAGAATTTTTTTAGATAGTTAAAAGCTTTTAAGCATGTGGTGTTGAAATCAACATGATCTGGAGACTGAACATTGGGTCTTTCTGTTTGAAACTCAAACTCCCATCTCTGCTTTTGAAGTACATTTTTATTTATACACGAACCCTGGTTAATGGATCACCATTGTTGCAGTTTTAGGTTTCCTATATTTTAGCGGGTGCAACACATACCACAACGGGTTGGTTGTTATTTAGAAGATGTCTTGACGTTTACAACAATGACTATTTACACTATTACAGGGTTACACATACTGTGCTTACTGATGTTACTGTGCATACATATAACCAGCTGACTACACTGACTCCATTACACATGGAGAATGACTGCAGGGAAGGCAAGTACCTTTATACAAGAACACCACATGTCATGATGCCATGGATTTGCCTTAAAGAAACAGGCCAGTCTGATCTGTGGATCTATTGCCTAATAAAATAGCTGTTAAGTAACACCAGAGCCTTGTTCTTATGCAAGTTCCATAATGGATACTGGCGTGCATGTAACATCTTCACATTTTGAGAGTTTAAAGATACACAATTAATTGGAAATTGTACGCTGCATTTAGATTCCATCTTCCACTTCTAATATATTTTTCAAAGTTTCTTTGTCTCTGCAGCAAAGCAAGTCATCCTTTGTTAAGAAGACAAAACTATTTTTAAATAAGAGAATGTCAGGCAATTTGTTGTAGATTCTTCTGGCTGACAGCCTGAAATTCACAAGAAGTTTATTCACTTCCAGTTAACTGCAGCAATTTATCAGTAACTACAGATCCATAAAAGCAAATTGACCAATCATGGACCCTAAAGCTATGTAAACATCACACCCCAACCTTCAGCTGAGGAAGATTAAGCTGATACCAATGAGAAGGCCATTCAGCCCATTTACCTGTGTCTACTCTCAATGGAACCATCCAAGTACACCCATTCACCTGTTCTTTCTTAATACTGTGAAAACTTACCATCTTCAAATTTTGTTTTCCCAATTTCTTTTTGAAAGCTTCTATAGAAATTGCATCCAGTATCCATTCAGGCAGAACATTGTAGACTATAACAACTGACTGCAACATTCTCCTCATCTGCCATTTATTTATTTGCTCAGTGAAGAAAATAAGAAATATGAGCAAGAATAGACCATTTGGCCCTTTAATCCAAATTCAATATGATCATGACTCTTCAGCAAGGAGAAACAGTATCTCTGCCTCTATCCTGTCAAGACAACTAAAAATCTTCTAAGCTTCAATTGCATCACAGCATAGTTTATTGGAGTAGGAGGTTATATTGAGACTGAACAGGACTCTATAAGGAGAAAGTGAGGTCTGCAGATGCTGGAGATCAAAGTAAATCTTCTAAGCTTCAATTGCATCACAGCATAGTTTATTGGAGTAGGAGGTTATATTGAGACTGAACAGGACTCTATAAGGCCATAGCTGGACTACAGAAAGAATGTGATTGCACTGGAGAGGGTGCAGAGTAGATTCATCAGGATGTTGCCTGGGATTGAGCAGTTTAACTATGGGAGAGGCTGGATAAGCTCAAGTTGTGTTCTTTAGAGAAGAGAAAGCTCAGAGGTGAGATGAGATTGAGGTGTATAAGATTCTGAGGGGCATGGACAGGATGGGGAAGGAAGCAGCTGTTCCCCTTAGCCTAAGGGTCAATCACAAGGGGGCATCATTTTAAGGTGAAAGGCAGGATGTTTAGAGGGGACTTGAGCAATTTTCTTTTCACCCAGTGGGTTTAGGAATCTGAAATGAACTGCCTGGGAGGGCAGATGAGGAGGGAAACCTCACAACATTTGAAAGGTATGAGGAAGAGGACTTGAAACGTCATACCATTCAAGGCTTTGCGCTAAGGGATGGAAAGTAGGATAAGTTTTGCTTTATTTATTCACAGGATAGGGGTATTGCTGGCCATGTCAGCATTTACTGCCTAACCCTAATTGCTCAGAGGGCAGTCAACCATATTGACTGTGTCTGGATTCACAGGTAAAAATAGCAGTTACCTTCCCTCAAAGAATTAGTGAACTTTTCCTGATAATCAGCAATGGTTGCATGGTCATTATTAGATTCTTAATCCCAGTTTTTTTTATTGAATTCAAATTCCACCTTCAGCCATGGCAGGATTCAAACCCAGGTCCCCAGAACATTACTGGGTCTCTGGATTAACTGACCAGCAATAATACCATTCGGCCATCACCTCCCCTAGTGTAGATTGAGATAGCATTTTGGTGATGTGGACTTGATGGACTGAAAGCCTCTTCTGTACTGAATGATTCTATACATTAATCTCTTGTTATTTTAAACTCCATAAACTGTAAACTCATACAGTTGTTATAGGACAACCCACTCGTTCCAGGTATAAATCGAGTGAATCGACATTGCAATCAGTTCAAGTTCCCCAGATACTGACCCTCCTGCAACTGAGCTATAGCAATATCAGGTCTACTCTCATGTGAATGAACAGGATTAGGTTTAATTGAACATACTATCTACATGATACGGTAAGAGAGGACTTCTCTGAAACCCTCCAGACTCTGATTCCAACTCCATGTGATCTGATGCCACTTTTGAGACAGCTCTCTATGCATATGCTCAGTAATTATTCTTAGAGTAAAGGTATAATTAACCCTTTACTCACAAGAACAGTTTGTCCCCAGATACATTTTGAAATCTGCAAACATCTGCTCCCTATTTCAGGCTCCACTGTGTTGTTGTACATGCCAGGGACTGAGGAGGTGGCAGTGGGAAGTAGCTGTTGTGCCAGACAAGAGGTAATAATGGAGCGAGAGGGAGAGACCGAGGGACAAAGTGGCAAGACAGAGCTAAGGTGGCAATGTGGTTAGAACGTCAAAAGATTGAAAGGGAAAGAATCAGGAAGCAATTGAGAAAAACTGAAAAAAAATCCCTTTGTTCATTAAAGACTGCTATGGTCATTGAGATACTGAACTGTAATGGAAGCAGAAAGAGAGACAGAAAGATGGATGGACCGATAAAGAGACAGAGATAGATAGACAGTTAGATAGATAGAGAGACAGAGAGATAAATAAACTGACATGGAGCCAGAGAGGCAGATAGATATATATAGATATTGCAAGAGGAATTGGTACACAGACAGACAGACAGTTCACACATCCTATTGAATTTGCTGTCTTTATGTTACTGTGTGGCAATTATGACAGCTAAAATATGTATCTGAAATATATTGTTTATTCAGCTGTATAAATAGCAGCCCCAGGTTCACATATTATGGAAAGTTGTACGATTATATGAATTACATAGTGTTATCCAGAAAATGCATGCATATTATGTATAAGATGTAAAAGATACTTTGATAACTAGAGAATACATTCAAGCATGAAATATGTGTCCGCTCTTTACTAATCCATGTCATTACTCTTGTGAACTTCAGTTCAATTATTAACCGCAATCGGATAAAATTTTTATTGATATGAAAGTTTTGGGCTAAAGACATGCTCAATTTAGATGACAATTGCTTCTAAGAAACAGTACACAGCAATAGCCATTGTCAACTCCTCTATTATGGATCTGTAAACCCACCCAGTACAGTGTACAGATATAAAAACTAATACTGAATTCGATTTGCATTTGCATAGATCCCCATTCCATCTCTTAGAAATGTCTGTAAGAGGTTCTGTTGTGTCTAACAGCCTGACAATTCTCTGAGCCCTCTAATTCCAGCTTCTTGCGAATAATCAATTTTTAGTCCAGGAAACAAGCTTGCAATACACCTCTCCACCCCCATTACTTTGATTTCTTTCCTTCTTTAAGTCACTCTATAAAATTTAGTGCATTCAATGTAAACATTGGGATATCATGCTGCGGCTGTACAGGACATTCGTTCAACCACTTTTGGAATATTGTGCACAATTTTGGTCTCCCTCTTGTAGGAAGGATGTTGTGAAACTTGAAAGGGTTCAGAAAAGATTTACAAGGATGTTGCTTGGGTTGGAGAGTTTAAGCTACAGGGAGAGGCTGAATAGGCTGGGGCTATTTTCTCCGGAGCATCAGAGGCTGAGGGGTGACCTTACAGAGGTTTATAAAAACATGATAGGGTGAATAGACAGTCTTTTCCCTAGGATAGGGGAGTCCAAAATTAGAGGCATGGATTTAAGGTGCTGGCAAATGGGACTCGAGTAATTTAGAATACTTGATCGGCATGGACAAGTTGGACTGAAGGGTCTGTTTTCGTGCTGTACATCTCTATGACTCTATGGTCAGTATAAACAAATTGGACCAAAGGGTCTGTTTTCGTGCTGTCCATCCATATGACTCTATATCTCTATGACCAAACATTTGTTTTCTGATGCAAATTTCTGAATCTTCCTCTGGGCTCAGGAAAACTCAAACAGCAACTTTTGCAGCTGGCAAACTCACATCCAGCCCATGTTTTAGATTTTTGGATTAGATTAGATTACTTACAGTGTCAAAGCAGGTCCTTTGGCCCAACAAGTCCACACTGACCCACCGAAGCACAACCCACCCAGACCCATTCCCCTACTACTAACACTACAGGCAATTTAGCATGGCCAATTCACCTAACCTGTACATTTTTGGATTGTGGAAGGAAACCGGAGCAACCAGAGGAAACCCACACAGACACGGGGAGAATGTGCAAACTCCACATAGAGAGTGGCCCAAGGCGGGAATTGAACCCGGTCTCTGGCACTGTGAGGCAGCAGTGCTAACCACTGTGCCGACTTCACACTTCATTTTTGTCAGTGACACTGGGATCATTGCAGTTTGAGAATCACAGTGGAATTTATGGAGAGAGTGAACGTGGAGATGGACCAGTTAGAAGGCCAGCCTGAGGTGTCCAACACAGCAACTCAGCTCCCGAAAGTGTTTTAACGACCCCCTAAATCCATCCCTCAACTCTCTCATCCCCAAACGCCAGCCCATTCCACTTTAGACTATCCACACCATCTCTATGGTCCCCATTTATGTTCCATTTCCACTCACCAAGTGTACACTATGTATAGTCCTCAGAGTCTCATTGATTATCAATGGAAAATATCTTACATTCCTTGGGAAAAGAAATCTTTGCCTTATCTATTAAAAACCTACTTATCATTAATATTGAAATAATACATCCCACCATGTGAAAGCATTATAATAATCACTGTAATCTATTGGATAACGTCAACAAACCAGAAGCCACATCAAAAGGATGATCTATTACTAATGACTTCATGAAAATTCATTCTCGCATGAATGGAAAACCTCCACACTTGAAACTCAGCCAAGCATTCAGCTATCTAAACAATAAACTGCAAGTTTGGATAATGAACCATCGAAAGATGCTCAATTCATTTAAAAGCAGAGTACCATTTAAATAATGCAAGGTAGCAGCTGATTAATTAAATTTAGATTCCCTTCAAATGTTAAAAAGCTTTTTTTCTTAAATGGGCTGGAGCCATTTAAATCACAGTAGAAAAACATTACAGCAAAGACTAATAGGGCATTTTGTAATATTTCTCCTTTCTCTGTTTGAAAATCACTGCAATGCCTGTGAACAAATATACAGGGTTCATCACATGATCCTTAAAGGATAAATGCCTATAATGAATCACTACATTAAAAATATACTTATAATACATTATGGCACCTAATAGTGATACTTGAAGGCATGAAAACTCCTTATATTTATCATTCAGACTATTTTATACACTTAAGCAGAGTGTCCAATTTTTTTGCATAAACTCTCAAATCTAGTAACATTTTTATGAATTTCCAAAACTTTACATCACCAAACAAAAGGAGTACTGGCAGAACTGCAAACTGACCTAATAAAGAGGGTGCATGTTTTCACATTCAGCATTACCCACCCACCCACAGGCCAGAGGCAAATGGCATTTACATCAATTTTCACCTCAGAAATGTGCAAGAGAGTCCGATTGCCAACAAAACAAAACTAAGTGTGGCCATTCGCACACCAAAGCCCACCTCTACACCTTCAGCCCAATATCTCTGAGAAAGGCCTTAGGAGATTTTATTGCAAAAAGACAGTATGTTGATTCAAGACACATTGCTAAAATGGTGTAACACAGTGGCTGTGCCCAATCATCAATGTGCACACAGCAAGATCCCAATGATTAAGATTAAGATAAATGACCAGCTGAGTTCTATTTCATTGCTTTAATTAGTGGATGAATCATGGCCAAGGAGAACTCCCTACTCTTCTTTGACAAGTGTCATGGGATCTTTAATATCCACTGGAGCTATTGGAACAAGCAGATGGTTTAACATCTCGTAACAATTCTGAGTGAATTAATTCTCGCTTTTCATACTGCCATCACCTATAATGCTTTTTATGGAATGAACTAAGCACGTCTCCTTGAAAGGAACAGACAGGAGAAATAATGAGTTTTTTTTTCTTTCAGCTGGTGGGGAGTCTAAAATCAGAGCCAGGCTATTTAGGAGAGAAATTAGGTAATGGGTCTTTGTGTAAAAGTCAGTAGTTATGTGGAACTCTCTCCCACTAATGTAGTAGAGGCTAGCTCAAGTCTTAATTTTAAATCTGAGATTGAAAACTATTTGTTACACAACGCTTCAAAGGGATATCACCATAAGACCATATGAAGTACGAGTGAAAGTAAGGCCATTCGGCCCATCAAGTCCACTCCGCCATTCAATAATGGCTGATGGGCATTTCAACACCACTTACCCTCATTCTCCCCATATCCCTGAATTCCTTGTGAGATTAAGAATTTATCAATCTCGGCCTTGAAGACATTTAACGTCCCGGCCTCCACTGCGCTCCGTGACAACGAATTCCACTGGCCCACCACTCTCTGGCTGAAGAAATGTCTCCTCACTTCCGTTCTAAATTGACCCCCCTCGAATTCTAAGGTTGTGCCCATGTGTCCTAGTATCCCCACCTGATGGAAATAGTTTCCCAGCGTCCACCCTTTCTATGCCATGCATATGGCACCATTGTATCTAAAAATGGTGTAAGGTTACACAGCAGCAGAGGTGTAAATGAATGGGAGAACAGGCTCAAGGGATTGAATGCCAATGGAATTTCTTTCCTTCATTCACAGGATGTGGGTATCACTGGATAGACCAGCAGTTTTGTCTAATTACCTCCAGAGGTTAGATAAAAGTGAACCATGTTGCTCTGCATCTACAGTCACATGTAAATCAGACCAGGTAAGGACAAACAGTTTCCTTCCCTAAGGGACATAGAGATGTATAGCATGGAAAGAGAACCTTCGGTCCAACTCGTCCATGCCAACCAGATATCCTAAATTAATCTCGTGCCATTTGCCAGCATTTGGCCCATATCCCTCTAAACCCTTCCTAATCATATATCCAACCAGATGCCCTTTAAATGTTACAATTATACCAGCCTCTTCCACTTCTATACATGCACCACTCTGCATGAAAAGGTTGTCCTTCAGATCCCTTTTAAATCTTTCCCCTCTCACCTTAAACCTAAGCCCTCTAGTTTTCGACTCCCCCTACCTGGGGAAAAGACCTTGACTATTCACCCTATCCATGCCCCTCATGATTTTATAAATTCAGCCTCTGACGCTCCAAGGAAAATGCCCCCATTGTGAACCAAATGGATTTTTTCTCCGACACTTGACAATTAGACCCTTATTTCCAGATGTTTTTACTAAATTCAAATTGCACCATCTGCCACAGTGCAGTTTCAACCCTGAGTCTCTGGATTAAAAGTCTAGCAATAATACCACTAGGCCATTACATCCCCCAGTACACTTTTCCCCCTAATTGACCTGTTCAGAGATGCTTCCCACACCATTGAAGCAGGTGGCTCTTGAACACAGGTTTCCTGACTCAGAGGTAGGGACACTACCACTGGCACCACAACAGCATGCCTCATACTACTGTCCAAGAGTAAAGCAACATTCCTCTCCTTTAAATGTAGAAAGTGCTGGAAAAAGCACAGCTGACTGAATAACACCTGAAAGAGGAAGAACCAATCCCTGCCGAGAATGTTAACGTGAATTTTTCTCTCAGATGATGATTGGCACCTGAACATTCAGTTTATTTTTCTAAAGTGTCAACTGTTTACAACCATGCTCTGAGGAAATCTCAATCCACTGCTCCCCCTCTCTGGCCATACCATAAATCTGACGCAATATAAGCACAAGTGCAAAACATATATATTGTACACACATATAACACAAATTTTGTAAGAGACCAAATCCCTAATGGATATTTTAATGCAGTATCTACTGTATTTGGGAACAATGTCGATCTGGTTAAAGCAGCCCTCTTTATCTCCAGGGTCTCAACCTGCCTCGGGCAAAAAAAGAAAACAGTTTGTCATTTTCCCATCTCTTTGTGCTTTGCCTCTAGCTACTGGAGCAGCTTAAGATGGCAGAAGCAAAGCACTCATGCGAAGGGGAGGCTATGGTGGAGCGGGGATGGGTGGGTGGCGGAGGATTATGGAGAAGGTGGGGAATATAGCATTCTGCTCAGACATCTAACTTTCCAGAAACCAGATCTGCTTATGAGCTTTTACCCAGAGAAAACTCATTATGGAGACTTGCCAAAAGATTTCAATGTGGCTCTGGCTCGTCTCCTGACAGGAGTGTGTGCCAGAGGCACACTACACTCTGGAAGCAAACAAAAAAAAAACAACTGAAAATATTTCAGCAGTGTTCAGATAGCGAATGCAGCCTGTTATGTAGCACAGCGCATTTACGCTTGTTATTTATCTTTTAAAGAGAAATTCTGGAGAGAAAACTGAAGCTTCCCTCAATCATCTTCCTTATGGGAACTCAAATAAGAATTGGCTGCTGCTCAAATCTTTTCACATTCTCCAAACTTAAAGCCTGCCTCATGGTGGAAGCAGCCATTTTGTGAGTGTTTAGCATATAGCTTGGCCAGTGAGGATGTTGGGACATGCGACTGTCACCGAAATTTAGGCAAATAATTCATCATGAAAGTGGGATTAGGATTGACACTGACACTAGTCATAGCTTTCCAAAATGTCTCAAAGTGACTCATATACATGGGGACAGCTGTTGTGTTAAAACTGGAGCCATTTTGTGTGCAATAATTTAGAATCATAGAGATCTACGTCACAGAAAAAGGCTCTTTGGGCCATTGGTTCTTACTGGCAAGGATGCAATCACCAAACTAATCTAATTCCAATTTCTCATGCCCCAATGTGAGGGATTTATCAATTCTTTTGGTTGAATGACAATTGTTTAATCAGGACAAATCCCACCTGCAAAGGTACATAGGATTTAGGAATAGGAGTAGGCCATTTGGCCCTCAAACTTGCTCATCCATGCAATAAGATCATGGTTGATTTGATTACTCTATATTCCCAACTACTACCCAACAACTTTTTACCTCTCACTGATCACTGTCTACCACTGCCTTAAAAATATTCAAAGGATCTGTTTCCACCACTTTTTGGGAAGACAGTTTCAAAGACTCATCACCTTCCAAGAAAAGAAAATTCTTCTTACTGGATCATCACTTACTTTGAAACAGTGAGCCCTAGTTTTGGATTCCAAACCTTTAAATACTGTCATGGGATCATTAAGATAGTGTCACTGCAGGACGAGATGCCATTTAGTTCACTGAGTTCGTTGAAGAGTCCAGTCAGTCCCATGCCCCCACTAGCTCCTTAGAGCCCCATGAGTTCAATTCCCACAAGTGTCCATCTGATTTTCTTTTGAAATTGTTCATCATCCCTATTTCCAACACCTCTTAGTAAGTGTGTCCCACATCATTGTGCGAAGATATTCTTCCTCACATCCATCCCTGCTAATCATTGAATAAAACCACAGTTTATATCGTCCCCTCAATCTCAACACTGCAACACAGCATCATCTGACATGAGCAAGAGCTGAAATTCAGCAGCTGGTATCCATAATTTCACAACAATGGGCCAAGGCTGAGCCAATCTGACATTATGTCGTAAATCCAGACAGTCAACAATCGAAGGGACAAAAGTTATGAAAAATATTTTCATTTGCACAAATTTCACATGAATGGAAACAAATCTGTTGGTCATGCAATGGTTGTAGCTTGAGGTGGCGAGAAGAGAAAATGCAGAATATTTTTGACAATTTAAAACAATAATATCCACTCCCACAACCAGAAAATGTCAGAGCAAAAGCAGGCAACATCATTGAGTCTGCTTTGCCATTCAATGAGATCGTGGCAGATCTGACATTCCACAACCGTCTGTTGAGGGTTGTGAATCAGTGGAATTATTTACCACAGAGGGCCATTAAGGGTAGGTCATTGAGTATATTTGAGGCTCATATAGACAGAGTTGTAAACAGTAAGGGAATCAAGTCTTATGGGGAATCGGCAGAAAAGTGGTATTAAGGATTATCAGTTCAACCATGATCTCATAGAATGGTGGGACAGACTTGATCGGCTGAATGACCTGCTTTTGCTCCTATTGTGTAACATCACATCCTCCTCTATCTAAGCTGTAATTGGTTCATGACATGCATTATTCTATACTTCGATCATTTCAAGAGACTCTTCCTGGGAGACCTGGAAGTAGTTTTCCTCTCTGGGTTCATACACTTCTACACTTAAAGAGGCTGGTGGTTAACACCTTCAACGTGAGAAACAATTGATATAGCACAGTGACCTGGCACACCCATACAACACATCTCATCTGCTACTTTCTGCTGTGCACAGATCTCCCATTTACCAGCAGCAAAGGTCCTTCAATAAAGTAACAAATTGGCTGCCATATGCTTTGGGACAGACACGAAAAGTATTATATAAATGCAAGATTTTTAAAAATGGGGTTGAACTAAAACTGTTTTCTTCCATATCTCAGTGAAACATCTTGTACAACTAGTTAACACCTGTAAAGGAACAACATTCAGGTTAATGCTTTAAGCATTCATCAGCTACTTTATCATGGTGCAAAATAAAGAGCTGATGTTTTGCTATAGAAATCCAAGTGATTGTGGAATTTCCTTATTAGTCCTGGATTCTCCAGATCCACCATCAATCCTCCAGTAATTTACAGTCTATAGTAAATTACACCATTTAACTTAAAAATAACTAGATTCCCTCCCAAGCACATCTAAATAAAAATACATCTAAATACACTTCCTACTCATTCATTCCATTGTGAATCCAACACCCACATTCTTTATGATTAAACTGTAATTGCAACCTCCTGCCAATGGGGGCAATACACCACTGCCACCTGCAGAAGTGCAGGGTGAAATGTGAAATTTCACACAGGCAATTTCCATGAGAAATCAGAATTTATAATGGGAGTGCAAACATTAGTATAGTTTTGCAAGGGCAGATGTATCATATTATATAAAATAGACATTTTTAATCAACCTGCTGCGATATACCTCTGGAGAAGGCAGGACCTAAACCCAGACCTTCTGGCTCAGAGGTAAAGAGACTATCATTGCACCACAAGAGCCCCATATTATGTAAAGTACATTGTATCTGACTGCTGCTATTATCATGGTGTGCATTCAATGAGGCAATAAAGTCTGATTGGCATCAACGAATGACTTCAATCAAAGATTAATTACTATTCGGACTGAAGATCCAAATTCTGGCTTTGTTTGTGCCAAGGTCAATTAAAAGCGCTGCAGACATTGAGAGTGTGGGACTTCTTTTGTTCTTTCAATCATTCAAAGTGACTGCCAAGTCATTAGCTTTGATTTTAAAAGATGCACAGAATGAATGCCAAATGTGAAGCAAGAAGTATTGCAGCGTAGTGTAAAACAGGAAATATGATTCTTCCTATTGGGAGGGAGTTTTTCTTTATCATTTTATATATCGTAATTGCTGAAGTGGGGAATATGTTGGTGTCTTGTGAGTAACAGTTAATCAAATGTTCCACTCTGATCAGATGGCATACTTTCATTTAAAATCAGAATTTATCCATCCAAGCTTGCAAAAATAAAGTCCCCTTTGTCCATTTTAACCAGTGTAGTTACTCACTTAGTCATTCACTGGTCAAATATTGATACTGAATTCAGACAAAGCAATAAAGAACCAAAAATCTCCCTGCAAATGATAACCTTATGACTTATGGTGGACAGTAAGACACAGGGTGTTGCTTTTCCACTGAAGCTAGCCTCTTCATCTTGAAAAGATTGCACATCTTTTTGTTACTCTTAATGTTCACGTTTCTGGTCATAAAAGAGGTGAATTTTCAAAAAAACTCAACAGGGTGATGCTAATTGAAGTTGAACAAAATATGAATGGCAATGATCACACAATGGTATAAACACAGCTGCCAATAATGTGAAATGGGTTCTGATTTAATGAGGGTTTTTAAAGACATTATTTAGTGAACTTTACACTTAGTGAGGTGAGGGGTGACAATCCATGATGGCTACAACCTTCTGAGAAATCTGCAGTTCTACAACTCTGCTCATTTGCCCCCTCACCCTTTCCATTCAACATTGCATCTCTACCCTCTCCCCCACCTTACACACCGCCAACTAATTGGCATGCTACTGATGCCTTCGTCTCTGCAATTCCAATGTTCGCGCTCTCCATCTCTCTCTCATTCCTTTAAGAACAACCTTGAATCGTACCACTTTGACAAAGCATCTGCCCAAATGTCTCCTTAATTGATCCAATTTTTGTTCAAATAGACCCCTATTTGTGGAAGTTTTACTACATTAAAGGCATTATACAAATCCAAGTTGATGGCTCTTGGGGTGCAGTGCTAGTATCTCTATTTGTGAGCTAGCAGACCAGGGCTGGAGTCTCACATGTTCCAGGGTCATGTAATAATTTGTCTGAAAGCATTGATTAAAAATATCTATAAGTACAGCCATTGATGCTAATTTTGTATACATTTCAAGCCCCCAAGATCAGCATTAGTCATATCCAAGACCAGGTATACAGAGTGATGCTGTCCTTAAGCTCTTCCCAGATAATGTTGTGACAATTAATTTTTCTTGGGATGGGACATTTGTCATCCATGTCTCATTGCCCTTGAGTGTCTTGCGAGACCATTTCTGGGGACAGACAAGAGTCAAGCACAGAAATGAATAAATCCAGTACAGAGTTGGGTTCACCACAACCAAGGGTTGTCAGTCAAAGCCCTGGTTTCCTGCCAGGAGATTTGTTTCACCAAAATAATTGAATTTCTACATTCTACTCCATTTCAGAACCGTTGGAGGTAAGATTGACCTGAGGTCAAAATGGATACTTTGAGGAATCCAGGTAAGGTCTTACTCCACAAAGTAATCAAGCTCGCAAGTGTTTTTTTTCATTAAGGCTAATTCGGTTTTCACAGGTGCATGAGAACAAATTGACATCGAATCATGTGTGTCCATCAGCAACCAATGCAATGAATTGCATTGTGGTGTCTTCCATCCAGGATGACCAAATAAACTTGAATTTACTCAGATGTTCCTTAAGGGAACTCACGGATGTCTTTCAGTTTAGTGAAGGATTTGAACACACACAACACAGGACTGTGAAAGATTGTATCGCCCAAAACAGGATGATGTTTATTATACTGGCCAAACTTTTAAAAAGGATAACTCAGCCCCAAGATCTGATTTTTCTAAATTATTCTGCACTATTCTATCATCAGCATGTTGCCATCAGTGTTTTTCTCTCCTTAAGTGAATCTTATTCATTTTATTTTGACAATAAATATTGGCCCAGTATTCTGGTGTATTATGCTTTCTGAGAGTCGGAACAAACATTAGAAGGATCACTTTTGATTTCCACAATATAAGTAGGGACATTTGGGCTCATTATCTCAGTGACTTCATGGTTACAAGCTCAGGTCATAACTGTTGAAGGCTGTCTCAGTAAAACATTAAGGGTATATTTGCCTTGGCAGGAGTACAGTACAGAATTGCCAGAATAAATCCTGGCCTCCAGGGGTTAAGTTACAAAGAGAGGTTGGGCCCACTGTGGTCATACTTCCTAAAATTTTGGAAGTTAAGGAGATCAAAGTTATCAAAACAGTAAGGGAAACAGATTGGATAAAGTGAGACAAATTATTTCTTAACATGGTTAAGAATTTTAGGACTGATGGATTAGTTAACAACTTAGAGCTGGACCTTTTGGGAGTTAGGTTTGGAAACATTCGGATAAGTTGGGGGAGAGTGGAATAAATTTAGAATTCTCCTCTGCAAACAACAATTGATGTTAGATCAATTCTTAATGTTAAATCATGGATTGTTGGATGTTAACATTAGGTGTGAAGTGATGTGGGGAAAATGTGAGGATGTGGAAGTTGGACTGGGGTGGACAAAGTCAGAAGTCACATGACACCAGGTTATAGTCCAACAGATTTATTTTAAATCACAAGCTTTCAGAGCACTGCTCCTTCATCAGGTGAAGTTCAGGTGTGACTTCTGACTTTGTCTACCCCATTTCAACACCGGCACCTCCGCACCATGGCTGCCAAAGCACTCTGAATGCCCTCAACTCCCTCACTCTGCTACCTAATCTCCTGGGCCAAGAAAGAAAAGGGTCAGGGAGCAGAAACTCTAGGGCATTCACCTTATGGTCCCCTCAGACAAGAAAAACCAGTCAAATGAAATCACACAACATGATGTGCTCATGAAAGCAATGGCTAATATTTTCCTGCTTTGCATTTTCCTACTTTTTGTCAATGAATTTCTAACAGCAATGGCCAGGGATGAGATTTCAAATTAAATTGTAACACCGAGTGAAGCTAAGGGTAGTGGTGACAAAACCTCACTGAAGTGTCCACCCTCTGTCCCAACAGGGAGTGTTACAAAATCCATTCGGCCCCTCAAACCTGTTCTGCCATTCCTTGGCTGATCTGTTATTTATCTCTTTGTATCAAACCAAAAGAAAGTGATACATTGCAATACTTTTAAACTCTTGATCATTTAGGTTGAAGATATTTCAAGGGAAGCAAGGCCTTAGGAAAGGATGGTGTAAGGAAAACAATGCAAAGACCAGTTCTCAGCGTTGGGAGGGTGAGGAGAGAAAGAAGGGGGTTTGAAAAGGTGCAGCTGGATATGAGAGAGATGACACTGTGAGTAAGTTGCAGTAGTACATCAGTGTGTACACATGAATGTACCAATAGTTGACTTGGTAACACAGTTTATTAAATTGAAGGATTAAAGTTTATGGAGATAGATGGAACATGACTTATAATCCTTTGAGTACAGTAATAGCATTTCTGCACCATTTTAATAATACAACAAAGCTCAGATCTTCCGGAGTCCTGTTAAACTTCATTAATAAGATATATGATCACACAAAACCCCTGACTAAGCCCCTACATATATTCAAGTGGATTATGTTACAACCTCAATAATAGAAATATTTAGCAATAAAAGGCAGGTCTGTGAAGTTGATAATAATGAGATACATTTTTCTTCAAGTAATTCTATTTTCTCAAGATGTTATTTATTTGTTCACTCTCCTCCCACACACACTTTGTTTTACTTGAGTGCCACAGACAGTTCAGTCAGGATGTAAAACTGTAATGTGGAGACTGTGTGAGTGAGACACGGTGTGTGTGTTGGAGGAAGGTATTGCAAGAAATTCAGGCACCAAGCTATGACTTGCTTTTACAGCTCCCTAACAGCAGTACACTAGCCAATTTCCAATTTGAATTGACAATGCATCAGGTAAACATCATGATCTACCCTCTGATGGATACTATGTCTTTGATATCCATTTTATACCAAGCCACTCAAACCCCAGCTCTTCTGCCCACATCTTCCTCACTGTATGCACCGTAGGCTTATGGACATTTTACCTAAAAACCATCTAAATAGCCTGAACCACCACATCATCCATTCTTTGCTCCTGATATTCTGGGGTATTCCCTGACATTTCTACAGCCGTCACTGGGACTCCCTGGTGCTAGGGTCAAGGCTGTCACAGAACAACTGTAGGACATTCTTCTGGAGGACGGCAAACAGCCAGAGGTCATGGTCCACATTGACACAATGACAGAGGTGGGAAGCAGAATGTGGACCTGCAAATGGAATTTAGGAAGCTAGGTGAGCAGGACTTCTAAAGTAGTGATCTTCAGTTTACTCCCAGTGCCACATGTGAGTGAGTGCAGAATCTGGAAGATAGGACAGATGAATGCGTGGCAGGGAAGGTGGTGAAAGAGGGAAGGCTTCAGATTCCTGGTACACTGGGACCAGCTCTGGGGGAGATGACAAGCCAAATGGGTTGTATCTGAACAAAGCTGGGATTGAGTTCCTTACAGAATGTTTTATTAGAGCACTTCCAGAGGGTTTAAGTAACTCAAGAGAGGTATAAACACTGGGAGAGAATATAAAAAAGTAATACAATGGTGCATAAAATACAGGGAGAGGCAGATTGCATTTAAAGAGAGAATAGTAAGTTATTAGGTTGAATGAGAGCAAGGGAGAAAGTAATGAGCTGGAATCACGGTTACACTACATGTATGTGCAAAGTCTAGTTAATAAGTTTAGGAGGTAAAGACACAGATTGCCTGTTGGATTATGATGTTATGGTGATAACTGACGCTTGGCTTAAGGAAGGGCAAGATTGCGTGTTAAATATTCCTGGTTACAAGGTGTTCAGAAAAGATAGGAAAAAAGAAAGAGGAGGAGGGATGGGTGTTTTTGATTAAGAAGAGCATTGCAGTACAGGAGAAAGAGGATGCTTCAGAGGGTTCAAGGGCAGAATTGATTTCGCTCAAGCTAAGAAATGAGAAGGGTGCAATTACTTTGCTTGATGTAATATATAGACCAGCAGTGACTGGGAAGCAGATAGAGGAACAAATCTGCAAGGAAATTACACACTCGTGTAAACATCAGAGACTAGTTATGAGTAACTTTAATTATCCGTATATCGATTGGGAAAGTAGTAGTGTTGGGGCAAACATTGTGCTCAGGAGGATTTCCTGCAATGGTATGTGTCCAGTCCACAAGAAAGCAAGATCTGACTCTTGGGAAAGAGATGGACCACGTCAACCAGGAGCCAGTGGGTGGATATTTCGAGGTCATTGTATCATACGTTTTGGGGTGACAGTGGGAAACGACATTGGTCAATCCAGAGTAGGAATAATCAACTGGTGGAGAGCAGGCTTCAATGGGGCGAGAACCGAACTGGAACCAAAGATTGGCAGAAAAAAAACAGTAGCTGAACAATGGTCTACTTCAAAGAGGAGGTGGATCAGGCGCAGTCCAGGAGGGACAAAAAGTGCTGAACTCCCTCGATGACTAAGGGGTCAGAAATTAAGGTAAAGAAGGGAAGGTGTGCTTATGACAAGTGTCAGATGGTAAACACTGTTAAGGACCAAGCTGAGTGCAGAAGATTTAGAGAGTGGTGAAAAACCAAATATCAGAAGAAAAGAAGTCATAAGACACCAGGTTTTGGACCAACAGGTTTATTTGAAACCACAAGCTTTCAGAGCACTGCCCCTTCATCACAAAGCTTGTGATTTCCAATACAGAGAAACCTCAATTATCTGGCATTCAATTATCTGAATTTCAGATTATCCGAACAAGATCGCAAGGTCCCGATGCTTGGTTAAACTGTGTTATCCGGCATTCGACTACCTGAACATTCAATTATCTGAACAAAATAATCCCCGCCCATGTCGTTTGGACAATCGAGGTTCCTCTGTAAACCTATTAGGCTATAACCTGGTGTCATGTGACTTCTGACTTTGTCCATCCCAGTCCAACACTGTCACTTCTACATCATAGAAAATGCAGCATGAAGAAAGACTGGCAGCTAAGCTAAAAGAAAATCCCAAAACATTCTATAAGTTTATCAATAGTTAAAAGGTGGCAAATGGAGGAATAGGGCCAAAAAGGGATTAGATGGGGATTAACATTCAGAGGCAAGAGACATGGCAATGATGTGTTAAATGAATACTTTGCAGCTGTCTTTACCTACAGAGCAGTGTGAAGTGATACATTTTGGTAGAAAGGACATGGAGAGACAGTATAACATAAAGGCTACTAATTAAAGGATGTGCAGGAGCCAGGAAACCGGGGTGCATATGAACAAAAGTCATTAAAAATGACAGGAGAGGTAGAGAGAGCTGTGAATAAGCATACAATATTCTCAATTTCACGATAAGGGTCATGGAGTATGACAGAGGCAAGTCCTGATAAACTTATGTAAGATATATATAAGTTAGACCTCAGCTGGAGCACTGTGTACAGCTCTGGGTGCTACTCCTATCGGAAACTTGAAAGATTTACAAGAATGTTGTCAGGGTTGGAAGATTTCAGCTATAGGGAGAGGTTGAATAGGCTAGGGTTGTTTTCCCTGGAGCATCGGAGGCTGTGGGGTGACCTTATAGAGGTTGATAAAATCATGAGGGGCATGGATAGGATAAGTATACAAAGTCTTTTCCTGGGATGGGGGAGTCCAGAACTAGAGGGCATAAGTTTAGGGTAAGAGGGAAAAGATATAAAAGACACCTAAGAGCAATTTTTTCACTCAGAGGATGGTACGTATATGGAATGAGTTGCCAGAGGAAGTGATGGAGGCTAGTACAATTGCAACATTTAAAAGACTTCTGGATGGGTATATGAATAGGAAGGGTTTAGAGGGATATGGAGCGGGTGCTGGCAGTTGAGACTAGATTGGGTTGGGATATCTGGTCAGCATGGACAGTTGGATCGCAGGGTCTGTTTCCGTGCTGTACAGCTCTATGACACTTTGACTCTAGACTGTAGACTGTATGACTCTATGACACTATGACACTAGAGGAAGGAGTGTCATTAGACAGAGTGCAGGAGCGTTTCACAAGAATAGTGCCAAGGATGTGACATGTCAGGAATGTGGAAAGAGTGGTGAGATAGGGAATGTTTTTGTTAAGAGGAGAAGGCTAAGAGGAAATGTGATAGTTTTCAAAAATATGACCAGTCTGGACATCGTGGATCAGGTGAAATTGTTCCCATTCATAAAATATAGTGAACCAGAAGGCACAGTTCAAAATTAGTTTGCAAAAGAGCAAATGTGAGGTGAGAAAGTGTAATAGTTGTAATATGGAAGGTACTGGCCTGGGAGCAGGGTGGAGGCATGTTCATTCGAGGCTTCCAAGAGAGCATGAAATGGCTATTTAAATAGAAACAATGTTAAGGGTCCGGGGATTGGCACCAAATTAAAATACTCAGAGCCATTGCATACACAATGGGGAAAATGACTTCCTTCTCCACTACAACAATTCTGTGGTTTTGTCATCATTTTCCATTCCTGAGAGAACCCATTTATTCCTTATCTCTGTCTGCTGTCCACTAACTAATTGTCAATCCATGTCAATGTAATATTATCAATCCCATGGGTTTAGATTTTCACAATAACCTCCTATATAGGCTTTATCAAAAGCTTTCTGAAAATCCAAATACAAGACGTCCACTGGTTCTCCTTCGTCTATTCTCCCTCATACATTCCCCAAATAATTCAAAATCCTTTGGAAAAGACTCCAGTGTTTTTCCATACTCCTGATGTTTAAAAATTCAATCATAAGATGAGGATCTGCTTGCATTTATTGCCCCGATTGCCCAAAGGGCACATAAAAATCAACCACATTGCTGTGGGTCTGGAGTCACATATTTACCAGGTAAGGACTACAGATTTCCTTCCCTGAAGGGCATTAGTGAACCAAAAGGGTTTTACAACAATCGACAACAATTCATGGTCATCATCGGGCTCTTAACTCCAGATTACTTGAATTCAAACTCCAACAACTGCCAAATGAGATACAAACCAAGGTGCCTAGAACATTAAAAACTGGAAGAACTGCAGATGCTGCAAATCATAAACAAAAGCAGAAATTGCTGGAAAAGCTCAGCCGGTCTGGCAGCATCTGTGGACAGAAATCAGAGTTAGTTCTCAGTTCTTGTCCCAGAATATTACCTTGGTCTTTGGAATAAGAGTCTAGCAATAATAGCAGCGTCTCCCCAGATCAACCGGTCTGTAATTCCCATTTACTCGTAATTTAAGGTTACCAATGATAATAAAACTATCATGTTCCTGATGCACCCCTCCTTCAACCTTGTTCTAGTTTCATCAACCGGCTGTCTCCTTTCCCAGACCTCATCAAACTCTTCTCCTTTTGTACTCTTCCCATTCAACCTCTGATCAATCAATGATCTTTGCTTGCCCAATGACTGTTGAAGCTTCTAATGATTTCTTTTGCATTGGTGTTGTTCCCCTGTCTTCATTCAAGCTCCTCCTCCTCAAACAAAAAATTCTTAAGCTCCCTATCCTCAGCAATTACTGCCCATCTCAAACTTAATTTTTCTATCTAAGGTCCCTGAGTACGGCATTGTTCACAGGTGGAATGGACTGCCAGAGGAAGTGGTAGATACAGGTACAATTACAACATTTAAGAGACTATTGGTTAGGTACATGAATAGGTAAGGAGGGATATGGGCCAAATCAGGCAAGTGGGACTAGTTTAGTTTGGAGAAGTTGGTTGGCATGAGAGTGTCTGTTTCCATGCTGTATGATTCTATGAACAATCAGTTCCATATCCATCTCTTACTGTTTTGAGTTTCTTCAATCAAGCTGTCTGCTACAGCACAAAAGCTGTTACGGTCAAGGTTATCAACGATGGAAGAACTATTATGTACAAGCAAGTTATTCTTCTTCTGCTCTCTGCTAAAGGCAAGCGCCTCAAACAATTGGGCAAGGAGGCAGGTACCAAAATCACCTCAGGGGTTACTGCTCCCAGCAGGATTAATCTAATCCAGACATAGCTTGCACACCAAAAACAGCCACACGGTTAGGTACCAGAGCACTGTCAGGACCTGTGGAACGACATTCCTGTAAGAGATAGTATCTTCTGGAGAGACAGCAACTTCAACTTATTTCTCAACACACTAATCTGAAAATCCCTTCCCATTGTGCAACACTTACTTGTCAATTACAGTGACTGACAGCTTCCTTATTTCACATTCCAGAATCCCAACTGTCATCTCTCCATTATTGCTGCAACCTTCCTTTTATCCCTTACAACTTCTCTCCTTGGTCTTCACTCTCACCTGTCTGCCCTTATACTCAACTCTGTATCATCTCTGTAACAAAAACAGAAATTGCTGGAGAAACGCAGCAGATCTGGCAGCATCTGTGGAGAGAAAACAGAATTAACACTTCAGTTCCCAAACAGGTCTGAAGAAGAGTCACTGGACCTGAAACGTTGACTCTGCTTTCTCTCCACAGATATTGCCAGACATAGAATATAGAAAACAGAGCAGTACAACACAGTTCAGGGCCTTCAGCCCTCGATGTTGTACCAGCCTTGTACTCTAAGATCAGACGAATCTACATACCCTTCACTGTACCATCTTCCATGTGCCTATCCAAGAGTCGCTTATACATCCCTGAGTTTCTCCAGCAATTCCTATCTTTGTTTCTTGTTCTTGGCTTTTGGCATTATTGGATTCTACTCATACTCCCCAATACACATTCAGTTCTCTCTCTCTCTTGCTAATGCTGTCTATTGAATTCCACGTTCACCATCAGATCCAAGTAAATTGATTTTTCATCCCAAACAGTATGGTTGGGTGGTGGGGCTTAGTTGTATTTTCAACTGGGTTCCACCACTGCCTCTCTTGAAGGATTGAAAAGAGAAATAGGAGAAGGGGAAAGCATGGGACCTGCCTGGGGCTTGCTCCAATCTGCAATTAGATTGTGGCAGAACTTGACACATTGATATTTTCTCCCTATCCTTATATATCCTGATTCCCACAATGACCAAAAATCAATTGATCTCAGTGTTGAATACACTTGATGGCTTAGCAGACTTCTCTGGGACAGAAGATTCCAAAGATCCACAACCTTCTGACTTGACTCGCTGTCCTCCAGCAGATCACCAAAGTAACAGTTTTTATGTGCTAGTCTGAGCAATGAATGCCAATGGCCTATTTCACTGTGTAGGCATCACATTGATCCCGGTTCTGCCCTCACTTAATTGCTAGGCCTGTGCTTTTTCAATCCCAGGTCACTGGACAGAGATTGAGGATACATGGCCCATCAGCTCGTGATTCCCAAGAAATAGAATCATAGTCTAAATAGTCTTTGGTACAACCAGTCCATGCCAAACATAATCCCAAACTAAGCTAGTCCCACCTGCCTGCTCCTGGCCCATATCCCTTGAAACCTTTCCTATTCATGTACTTATCTAAGTGTGTTTTAAACCTTGTAAATGTGCTCACATCTACCACTTGCTCAGAATGTTCATTCCACACTCTGTGTAAAAAAAATGTCCATCATGTCTTTTTTAAATCTCTCTCATGCCACTTTAAAAATATGGGTCAAGATTAGTGTGGCGCTGGAAAAGCACAGCAGGTCAGGCAGCATCCGACGAGCAGGAAAATCAATGTTTCAAGCAGGGGCTTTACCAGGAATTTTTCTGATGAAGGGTTCCTGCCCGAAACGTCAATTTTCCTGCTCCTTAGATGCTGTTTGACCTGCTGTGCTTTTCCAGCGCCACTCTAATCTTGACTCTGATCTCCAGCATCTGCAGTCCTCCCTTCGCCCATTTTAAAAATATGGCCCTAGTCTTTAAGTACCCCATCTTGGGAAAAAGACACCTACCCTTAACGCTATCTACACCCCAATGATTTTATAAACCTCTAGAATGTCACCTCCCAACTTCCTTTAGTCCAGTGAAAAACGTCACAGCCTATCGAGCCTTCCTTTATAACTCAAACATTCCATACCCAGCAAATTCCCGCTAAATCTCTTCTGAACCCTCTCTAGCTTAATAATATCCTTCCTATAACAGGGTGACCGGAACATCACTGGCTGAGCTCAGCTATCACAGCACTGAGCCACCACAGTGCCTGTGGACCTCAGATAAATGAAAAGTCACCCTAGTCCCAGAGGACCATAGGGCTACTCTCTCATTAAAAGTAACAACTCGTGGTGGTTTGACCTGAGGGTCGCTATGCCAGAAGTGAGGGGTGAAGTTGAGGAATTGGGACCTCTATGGAAAGCTCAGCTTGGCCACTAATATCAGTCAGAACTATTGTTCACTCCTGCAGTGTATATTTCACATAGAGCTGTTCCATTCCAAAACAGAGCTTTAGGCACATTGATGCATATCCTACCATGAAAGCAGATTTTGGGAATTTGAGGTAAAGCAGGCTGCTTCCTGGATCATTGCAATGACCAGATCCCCATCTCCACACTAGATATACCAAGCATTCCTTTTTAATCCTTTATCCAAATTCTGGTATCCAGCATGCACCTAATGCAGTCTTATGTGGTTCAAGTGTTCTGTGTTGGAGTGTGCGAGTCCGGTAATTGACATATACTCACTGTGTTGGACTGTTTGAGACTGGGTGCTGACTCAGAGAAGAGTATACAGTAAACCAGAGAAGAAGCAGGGAGCTGCTCAGAACATAAATGGATAGGAATTTTAAAGCATTGTATCAAATTCCCTAAATATAGTTCCTGCACACTGAGAGACCAGTGGCATCTCTCATTGTTCTAAAGCAAATGAAATGTATAAAACATACAGCACAAAGGGCAGGAGGCTGCCCCAGAACACAAAAGCAAGCAGCCATAAAGAAAAGGGGAAGCGATGACCTAGTGGTATTATCACTGGACTGTTGATCCAGATAATGTTCTGGGGACTTGGCATTGAATCCCGCCATGGCAGATAGTGTATTCAGATCTAATAATGACCATGAATCTGCTGTTGACTGTCAGGAAAAACTCATCTGGTTCCCAAATCCTTTTCGAGAAGGAACTTGCCATCTTCACCTGGTCTGGCCTCCATGTGACTCCAGACTCACAGCAATGTAGTTGACTCTTAACTGCCCTCAGGGCATTTAGGGATGGACAATAATGCTGCCTAGCCAGTGACACTGCCTATCCATCCTGTGAATGAATAAAGAACAAAGAAAATGGAAAAGCCAGCAGTACAGCATAGCAGGCACTGTCTGGAATACAGGAGGAAATGAATGTGGAAGTGAAGACAAACCAATCACACATGACTCTATAATTCTGGTCTCCTTCCTATCGGAAGAATGTTGTGAAACTCGAATGGGTTCAGAAAAGATTTACAAGAATGTTGCCATGGTTAGAGGATTTGAGCTATAGGGAGGGGCTGCATAGGCTGGGGCTGTTTTCCCTGGAGCATCAAAAGCTGAGGGGTGACCTTTTGGAGATTTACAAAATAATGAGGGGCATGGATAGGGTAAATAGGCAAGGTCTTTTCCTTGGTGTGGAAGAGTCCAGAACTAGAGGGCATAGGTTTAGAGTGAGAGGGGAAAGATATAAAAGAGACCTAAGGAGCAATGTTTTCACACAGCGGAGTGATGTGTATACGGAATGAGCTGCCAGAGGAAGTGGTGGAGGCTGGTACAATTGCAACATTTAAAAGGCATCTGGATGGGTATATGAGTAGGAAGGGTTTGGAGGGATATGGGCTGCATGCTGGCAGGTGGGACTAGATTGGGTTGGGATATCTGGTCGGCATGGACGAGTTGGACCGAAGGGTCTGTTTCCGTGCTGTACATCTCTATTACTCTATGGCTCTCTTTTATTAAAGTTGATGACTGTGTTATTTTGCCAATGGAACACATTACAATGTTTCAACCCAAGAGGATATACTCAGTGGAAGAGAGTATCATTCTTGGCACACACCTAGTGGTGGGCCACCCCAGTGTGCAAAGAATGGAAAGTGTCCCCATGATTTAACACCAGGCATCTTCATTAAGGAGATCCCATGTTTGCACAGCCATGTCATGTGGTCAGAATAGAATCATGGCTGTGATGGCTACTGCATGCAAATGTCCAACCAAGTCTTGGGCCAAGGTGTGGGAGGGCTGGTTGGCAACTGTAGTCCCAATAGAGAGTCAGAGTATTCAGAGAAAAGGAGAATAACACTGAATTCATATGTCAGATGAAACAAAGTTGCCAGGTTAGCCTTCTTGTTGGAACCAATTATAACAGCTCTGCCACCACTCTCCCACCCTCTATAAGTACAAAATAAATAAATAGCAACCCAGAATAAAGAAGCAGCTATCAAAGGCTGCTGCACCTAGCTAATTCTTATCATTTATCTTCCAGTCCGATTGAGGAACTCCTTGCACAGGATGAGTAATAGTGGGAGACTGTACAACATTATAACAGCACACAGGGACTTTGGCTCTAATTACACTCACGTTAGTGATGTTTAGAAGCATCTTTAGAACCGATTTCCCAAAGGGTCCGATTCACCATCGCTACATTATCCTTACTGTCACTTATTTATTTTGCACTCTGATTGGACGTTGCCCACAATATTGCCATCCTTGGGCCCTACTGAAAAGCATGGGCTCAGCTCTGCCCCATTCTGGCCTCAGAGGCAATGGAGGGGAGGAGGGGGTTAACCCGAGCCCAACAGTGCTCGGGCAGTGCCAAAGGAGTGCTGCAATGTTCCTGATGGCATCTTTCAAACAAGATACTCTTAGGGAGCGCCCCGTCTGCCCTCTCGGCTGGGCAAAAAAAAAGCAGGACACAATTTCAAACAAAAGTAAGCGGAAGGGAAATATTCCTCCTGGAGACCTAGCCAATGTTTATTCTTCAATCTAAAACAGATGAGCCAGTCATTATCACTAGCTAGGCGAAAGTGGGTACTGCAGATGCTGGAGATCAGAGTCAAGGTCAGAGTGGTGCTGGAAAAGCACAGCAGGTCAGGCAGCATCCAAAGAGCAAGGAAAATCGAATTTTGGGGCAAAAGCCCATTATCCCAAAGCTGCCTTGTGGGAGCTTGCTGTGCACAAATTACTTGCTGCATTTCCTGCACACACTAAAAACGATTTGAGACACCACGAGGTCAAGCAAGATGCGATATAACCGCAAGTAGTTTCTTTTCAATCTGTCTACAGTTGTTGTGTAGGGAGCGCGGCGGTCGGAGCCTGAGGGTCATATGATATCCAGGAATCTGTCCAACCAGAGTTGGCAACCCTACTCACTGGAACATGGCCCAAAGGAGTCTCACTAAATACTGACAATTTCACATTCACCTCAGAGCCAATTTCTCAAAACACATAATTCATGGATTCACAGAAAAGGTACTGCACAGCAAGAGACCATTCAGCCCATTGTTTCTATGCTGGCTTTCTGGAACAGCAATTGCACTAATCTGACTCCCCAGCCCTTTTCCCTATAGCTCTGCAAATGTACCTTTTCCTTCAGATATTTCCCTAATTCTCTTTCGGAAGCTATAATTGAATCTTATCGCTACCATACTCTCCAGCAGTGCATTTCCAGATCCACTGTTTCATTGAGCTGTGTATCATTAATCACATTTGTGCGATGAGAGTTAGACACAGAGCTCCCTTTGTGAATGGCATTTTGGAACGTTCCAAGCAGTTTTAAAAGCTGATGGATCCACAAATACCAGCTCCTCAATAAACGATCATCGACTCCAAGATGCCTGTCTGTGAGTCAAAGTTAAAAATCACACATCAGGTTGTAGCCCAACAGGTTTAATCTCCAAATCATGTCTGTGAGACAGTAGCTGACCCACCACAGCCTGATGACTCATTAAAGTGCTCCTCCCACTACACAGGATTCCAATGTTTTTGAGTATCCAATTACACAATTCGTTCTCCTTGCAAACCAAAAACCAAAGACCTTGTAATGAGTCAAAGCACATAGTCACTGGCAACTCTTGACAGAAAGCTTATTTTACTTTTTAAGATGGAGTTGTAGTCGTTTTCCAAATTTGGAGATGCCAGTGTTGGACTGGGGTGTACAAAGCTAAAAAAAAAATCACACAACACCAGGTTATAGTCCAACAAGTTTAATTGGAAGCACTAGCTTTTGGAGTGCCGCACCTTCATCAGGTGGTTGTCACCAGATGAAGAAGCAGCAGTCCGAAAGCTAGTGCTTCCACATAAACCTGTTGGACTATAACCTGGTGTTGTGTGATATTTAACTTCATTTTCCAAAAGTACAGATGTACACTTTCAGATCCAAACCACTCGCTGCATCAAAAAAGCTTTTCCTCTTGTCAGCTTTGATTCTTTTGCTGAACATCTTAAATTAAGTGTTCACCAGCAGGAAGAATTCTCCCCATCTATTTTCCTTGATCATGATTTTGAACAGCTCCACTCAAACTCTTCTGAACCCTCTCTTCCCTCAGATTGAAACCCCAAATCCTGCATCAAAAATCACAACACTAAAAGCTGAGTTCTGACTTGATGGAATGTGTGGATTCAACAGCCAGAACGCAAGGAATTTTAATCCCAACAGAGAAAAAAACAAACCCAACCGTTTTCAATTAACCTCGATTCACCTATCTGTCCACATTAGTTTTGTTTTTTTTTCAACTGGTTCGCTGTCACTGAGCGTTTATATATATATACCCTGTCCACATCATTAATTCATCTCCTCACTCTGTCCAATGAATTTACAATTGTATTGAGATTATGGCGGTGGGGAAAGGAAATGTTACAGCAACAGGTTAGCTGGTGGGGAAATCTGATCCCTTAGAGCTACAGGGGAATTGGTCAGGCTGATGTTATTTACAGGGAATGGGGGCAGGAGGTGGGAGCTTTGAGACACTCTCTTGAGCTGCATATTGTCAATCACATTTGTGTGATCACCATAAGACAGAGCTCCCTTTGTGAATGGCATATTAGAATGTTACATCGAAGGGACGGAGCAGCTTAAAAAGCTCATGGACCCACAAATACCAGCTCTTCAATAAACAATCATCAAGAGCAGAGACCCATTCCATTTGCTTCCAAATTAAAGTATAAAATTGTAAGAATGAAGATTTAAAATTTTGGAATGCTAATTTTGTTCTGTGGGGGAAGATCAGATAACAAGAGTTTTGATGTTTGTACTTTATACAAGAAAATATTTGACTTAATTTTTATTCCTCTTTGTTTTCAAAGCAATTTAATACTCGTTTAGTCTCATCTTTAAGTGTCAAATTACTGCTTATTATGATATAAACTTCTGTTTTGAAAATTGGTTTGTAGAGGACTAAAGGTGTGTGCACTGCCGTTCTATTCCATATATTTGTGCAATGTATATTGAAATGAAATGAAAGATTTTAAACGATCATCAGCTCCAAGCTGCTGACCCACTGCAAACCTGATGATTCATTAAAACACTCCTCCCACTACACGGGATTCCAATGTCTTTGAGGGGCGGCATGGTGGCTCAGTGTTAGCACTGCTGCCTCACAGCACCAGGAACCCGGGTTCGACTCCACCCTTGGTCCACTGCCTGTATGGAGTTTGCACATTCGCTCCATGTCTGCATGGGTTTCCTCCGAGTGCTCTGGTTTCCTCCCACAGTTGAAAGATGCATGGGTTTGGTGGATTGGCCATGCTAAATTGCTCATAGTGACCAGGGATCTGTTGGATTAGCCATGTGAAATACAGGGTTCTAGGGATAGGGCATGGAGCTGGTCCTGTGTGGGCTGCTCTTCAGAAGGTCGCTGTGGACTCGATGGGCTAAATGGCCTGCTTCCACACTCTATGAAATGTGATTCAATGTTTTTGAGTATCCAATTACACTTTGTTCTACTTGCAAACCAAAAACTAAAGGCCTTGTAATGAGTTAAAGCACATAGTTTCACTGGCAACTCTGGCAGTATTTAAGATGCTGATGGATCACGCAAGTAGTTTTCTAAGTGTACAGATGTAAACCTGAAAAGGGGAAGAAAACCACAAGGTGATGGGGAAAGGTAATGAGGAGTGATGCGGGACAGCAGTTTCCAAACAGCTGGTGCAGACACATTGGGCCAAACTGTCTCCTTCAGTCATTAATGACTCTGTGGCTACATCACAGATTTCCCAAAGTTCATTCTGCGTGGTTATGGTTTCCAGGTGTGTCTGAGATACTTTTCCAAATGAGTTTAATGTTAGCCTCCACACATGCTTACACATAGCCAATTCATTTTGGCATAAACCAGAGAAGAGACAATGGTAGAGGTAATGCCACCAGGCTAGTACTCTAGGGTTAAGTAGATTCCTTTGGGACTGGAGTTTAGATCCCACTGCAGCAACTAGCCTTAGTCCCAGTGTAGTTAGAACTGGGCAATAAAGACTGGTCTTGCTCACATTCATGAACAACCTTTTAAAAAAAAATCAATTCCCATTGCAACCATCACCAATTATCATAAAGTTCCAGCTGCTTGATGGATGTCCTTTAGAGAATGAAATCTGCCAACCTACTCTGCTCTGGCCTGCATATGTCTCCAGATCCAATGCATTGCAGTTGACTGTGAAATGACAAAGCAAGCCACTCAGCTCAAAGGCAATAGCAACATAAGGAAACAGGATAGTGTAACAAATTCTCACACTCAGCCCAGAGTATTACTCTCCGGGTTACATGATGGGATATCAAGAGTACGTGATGATCAAACTATATCTAGGGGCCAAATCTTTGCTCTATCTCAGAAGAAAGTGTCCTGAGCCTTTAGTATAGGTGGAGTAGTGGGGAGTTGGAAGGGGAGGTGACAGTGGTGCTGTATCAGTAACCAGGCTTGATGATCTTGGAAGATGTTCGGAGGCTGTAATGTGCAAAGGCAAGCTAGTTAAAAGGCGAGGCTGGATGCTCCATGACTCTATCTCAGTCATATTGCTTAATCCCTTATAAAACAAGTAATTGAGTATAACCAGTCCAGGTTCAGTCATAATCTCACTACCCCAACTGTCAATCAAGCTTTTAAGTTAAATCCCACCACCTCCAACAGTGCCTGTATTGTCACTGCCAGCGATGCCCCTTATAGCTGCCTGCAGCAAAGGACATTATTTTGAATGCCCTTCAATCACTGTCCTACTTATCACCCTGCTCATCTCCCACTCATTGCCTCTCTTGTCGAGCCATCACGCCAATCCTCCTAATCCCTGTGCCCTTGCTGCCTCGAAGCCATCTCGCTCACTGCTCCACTCTTCAGACAAAGTGGCAAGTCCATATGATATAGAAGTAGACCATTGAGCCCATCGAGTCTGCTGCACCATTAAATGCAATGGGGGTGATCTGGTAATCTTCAACTCCATTCTCCTGCCTTATCCTTGATTCCTTTCCTGCTTATTAAAAAGCTGCCTAGCTCGGCTTGAATGTTCTTAATAACCCAGCCGCGACAGCCCTCTGTAGTTAAGAATTCAAAAGATTCACTACTCTCTATTTTAAATAGGCAACCTTTTATTCTGAGATTATGCCCACTGTACTGGATTCTCCACAAGGGGAAACGACCTTTCCAAATCAAGTTGTCTCTGAAGAATCTTGCGTTTCAATAAGATCGCCTCCCATTCTTCTAAACTCCAAGAAAGATAAGCACAACAAGGGGCAAAGGAGATCATATGTGGGGCAGAGAGGGAGGGCAGTGAGTGAACCAGAGCCTTGCTGGAAAGCAACAGATAACACCATGGATGAAAAACCACCAGATCCTGGGCACCAATTTCTTGTTTTATTGTGGGTGGGTTGTGCTTCGGCGGGGCGGTGTGGACTTGTTGGGCCGAAGGGCCTGTTTCCACACTGTAAATAATCTAATCTAAAAAAAAACCATGGATGACAAACCACCAGATCCTGGGCACCAATTTCTTGTTTTATTGTGGAGTGGATGCATCACGATAGCATCAGTAACACAGACTTCCTGTTCCATTGGGTGCACATTGATGATGTCAGTGACATAGACTTCCTGTCCTATACTGTTGGCAGGCCACATTGTGTCCTCTTCCATAGAATACCTACAGTGTGGAAACAGGCCATTCAGCCCCACAAATCCATTAAAACTCTCTGAAGAGCATCCTACCCAAACTCACCGCCTCGTGTCACCGCCCCCACCCCCACCCCCACCGCCATCCCTGCATTTCCCATGCCTAGTCCACCTAACCTACACATTCCTGGATACTATGGCAATTTAGATTGGCCAATCCACTTAATCTGCATATCTCAGGACTATGGGAGAAAACCCTCGCAGACATGGGGAGAATGTGGAAACTCCACACAGACAGTCGCCCGAGTCTAGAATCGAACACAGGTCCCTGGCACTGTGAGGCAGCAGTGCTAACCACTGAGTCTCCGTGCCACCCTCTTAATCCTTCCACCACTGGGAGGAACTGTCAATCAAACCAGCTCTATTCTAATGTCCAATTTCTTTTCATTTGCCTAGTTATTTATTCTTACTAATCTGATAAAAAAAATTGGAAACCACTAACACCTCAAGGGCTATTAATGTTGGGTGATAAACGCTTGTCTAGCCAGTGATCCCCACATCCCATAATAAATTTTTAAAATACTCTCGATGGTTTTTTCCCAAAATTAGAATCCTAACATGACACAGCACAATAGTGACAGAGAGGGTTATCTTTAATTCTGAAAGAATCAAGACTATGTCAAGCTGGTAGAGGTGGCCCTCGTGTTTACCGGAAACCTGAGCTATCCCAACTAGTCTTCATTCCCTCCAGCTGAGGGTACAGTTTCCAAATAGTAAGGAGGTAGATCCAGTTTGAGGAATAAAAAAATTGCAGAGGAAAGTCATTGAAAACAAAAGCAATTCCAGCAGGAATGATTCAATGTTAGAACAAAGAACGAGGATTGTTCAAGCCAGAATAAAAGGTCAAAATGAAAGCAAAGTAGCGACAGTGGATCACAATCTAAAAACCTGGTGTTCTTTGTTAAATTATTTTAGAGGGTCTGAGTGCCACAGGGCCAACATTTGCTCCACATCCCTAAATACCTTTGAAAAGGTGCTTAAAGTGAACAATCATGGATGTCACTCTAGACCTGGGTTCAACTGCGATGCCTTCCACAGTTGGACAGCCTGTCATCCTGTGGGGAGCTCACTGGCAAAACAGTGGTGAGGTAATGATGGCATCAACACCCGCAGGTGAACACTGGTGAGACCGTGTAGAAAATTAAAGAGAAGAAGGGGAAATATGCTTCAGATCTCCTCTGGCTGAGCTGAGAGAGTGTGGAAGGCTTTGGTGTGCCTGTATCACTTCCAAAATCCTTCCTCCAGGCTTGCTTCAATATGCAGCTGAGAATGATGGCAGAAGAGATTTCTGACGCACGATCCCTTGCAGACTCTGGCACTCACACTGACAGTTCTTGTAAGCTCCTGTTAATGGCCATCTGATCCATACTTTATTTAAAAGGTCTCTCTCGCTTTCTCCACACTGACTTCCATACCATGTTGACAGCGAAGATCTTAGTGACAAACTGTTTCCTCAAATTATTTTCTGAATTAGATGCTTAAATAAATGTTGAAGAGATTCAGCAGACAGAAGACATTTTAATTCAATACAGGGAAGTGAAGGGACTAAAACCTAAATCATGAAAAGATCTGCATTTACCCAGCACTTTTTGTTACCAATGGACTTCTAATGCACCTTACAGCCAGCAAGTACTCACTCAGTACAGTCACTGCTGTCATGTAGGAATGACAACAGCCAATTTGATCTCAGCAAGCTCCAACAAACAGTGATGCAGTAATGTATTTGTGTCGTGTTGTTTGAGGAATAAATATTGGCCGGGTTACCAGGGCAACCCTCCCAAATCTTCATCAAAATAATGTCATAGGAATTTTTTAATGCCGAACTTCAGTTTAACCAGCTTCTCTGAAAGACAGTGCCTCTGCAGAACTCTCCTGGTACTGCACTAAAACGTCAGCCTTGATTTTCCACTCAAGTCGGAAAGTATGGTGCTGGAAAAGCAGAGCAGGTCAGGTAGCATCTGAGCAGCAGGTGAATCAATGTTTCGGGCATAAACTCTTTGTCAGGAATGTCTGGTGAACAGCTTATTCCCGAAATGTTGACATTCCTGCTCCTCAGATGCTGCCTGACCTACTGTGCTTTTCCAGCGCCACACCTTTCAACTCTGACTCTCCAGCATCTGCAGTCCTCACTTTCTCCTTTTCAACGCAACTGTCAGCCGATATAATAATCACTACACTTCTGCAATAGTTGGATTTCTGTAGTTCTTCTAATGTAACAGGGCTCTTCACAAAAGTTTGTAGAGTGAGATAGCACGGAAAATCCATATTAAAAAGCATTGATGCCAAAGCCAAAGACTTGGCCAAAGAGCTCAGAAGGAATAAGATATGGAGTGGTTTACAAAAGAATTCCGGAACATGAGGTCTTCACTGCTAAAGGCAAGGCCACCAATGACAGAGTGATTAAAATCAGAGAGACTGAAAATTAGAGGAGGGCAACAAGAGGAATTTACAAAGACAGGGAGATAGTTGAAAATGCAGGTGTGAATTTCAAAACTGACATGTTGCTTTACCAGGAGCCAATATAGGTCAGTGAGGTAATACAAGTGCAAATCTTTACAAGATGGTCATGTTGTGAACTGTTTTTAAGACAGAATAGAATGTCCTTAATGGGTGAAAACCCAGTGAAGTCAGCCTATGAAGCACATCAATGATATTCAGTTATCATGAGAACAGAGGTTCAGGTCAAGAGTCAGAAACTCAAATATTAGTTTTCACACCTGGATACAAAAAGAGAGCTAAACTCAGGCAAACTGAGGGACCCAGAATGGAGAAACAAAAACAACTATTGTTGTGTCATGTGGAGGGATAGAGGGATCCCTCTATCCCTCTATCCCTCCACCAAGCAGAACTCTGGCCCCTCCACACTTCACCAGCTCTGATGGAGAGTCGTCTATTCTAGACTCAAAACGGTTACCTTGTTCTCTCTCTGTAGGTGCTGACTGACCCACTGTGATCTCTAGTTTTTGTTATTTTCAGTGCTGGAAGACACTCCCAGACAGGGAGAAGAGGACCAGCTGAGTAACCAGGAGGAGTTTGGGACTTCAACTACAAAGTTCCATACCTGCTGGAAGTGTGACATGATGTACAAACATAATGTTAGGATTTTGGCTCTGTTAATTGGTTAATAGCAAATACTTTTTCAGTAGTTTAGTGTGTTTGTTGGCCTATTAAGTAATGCTTAGTTGATGCTGATTTCAGTTTGTTTGTTATAGTAAAAGTCTTAAAACAAGAACTCCTGTCATGTGAATATTTCAGTCAGTGGCTAGTTTTCTCTTTAAATATTAACGGGGGAATCAGAATAGAAGACATGGGATTGAACAGGACTAAGTGGACGTTAGAACTTGGAATATACAATTTTGGATGAACATGGGAGGCCTGGCCAGGAATGTGCCAAAATAATCCAGAGTAACAATGGTCTGAATGGAGATTTCCACAGCAGATCAAATAGGAACACAGGAAGAAAATAGAAAACAGAGGAAATAGGAGCAGCAGTAGCTGATTCGGTCCATCCAGCCTGTTCTATGATTCAACTAGACCATGACTGATCTTCTACCTCAACGCCATTTTTTTTCACAATTTCCATATCCCTTGATGTCTTCAATTTTGAGAAATTTATTGACAGCTGATCTTGAACACATTCGATGATTAAGCTTCCACAGTTGTCTGAGACAGAGAATCCGGGTGTCATGTCCCTCAACCAATATCAATGAAACCAATGGTCAGGTTCATTATTTGTTTGTGGGAGCTTTCCGCATGAAAATTTCCAACAAACGGTTAACTTAGCTGTAAATGGTTCAGGGCGTCCCTGGTTTGTAGGAGCAGTTTACATTAATGCAAGTCTTCTACTTGTTATTTTCTCAGGGCCCACATACTCAGGTCCTCAGTAAACAGGGCATTTGCCATCTGGGTGCATCCAATATTACACTTAAAACCAGCAGAGAAATGCCATTTAATACTCTGTCCACTTGCTGGACTAGGTCTTGGATTAGGAGAAAGTGAGGACTGCAGATGCTGGAGATCAGAGCTGAAAATGTGTTGCTGGAAAAGCGCAGCAGGTCAGGCAGCATCCAAGGAGCAGAGAAATTGACGTTTCAGGCATGAGTCCTTCTTCAGGAATGAGGAGAGTGTGCCAAGCAGGCTAAGATAAAAGGTAGGGAGGAGGGACTCGGGGGAGGGGCGTTGGAAATGCGATAGGTGGAAGGAGGTTAAGGTGAGGGTGATAGGCCGGAGTGGGGGTGGGGATGGAGAGGTCAGGAAGAAGATTGCGGGTTAGGAAGGTGGTGCTGAGTGTAGCTGCGGAAGATGAACTGTTCCACATATCCTATGAAGAGGCAGGCATAGCTGGGGCCCAGAAAGAGAAGTTGTTCAGAGTGAGGACCAGTTCAGTCAGTCAAAGGAGGGTGTCAGTGGAAGGTCACTGGTTTGTACGGTGGGAAAAAAAGCGGAGGGCTTTGAGTCCTTCGTGACCACTCCCTCCATGACTCCCTTGTCAGGTCCACACCCCCCACCAACCCAACCTCCACTCCCGGCACCTTCCCCTGCAACCGCAAGAAATACAAAACTTGCGCACACACCTCCCCCCTTACTTCCCTCCAAGGCCCCAAGGGATCCTTCCATATCCGCCACAAATTCACCTGCACCTCCACACACATTATTTACTGCAACCGCTGCACCCAATGTGGCCTCCTCTATATTGGAGAGACAGGCCGCCTACTTGCTGAACATTTCAGAGAACACCTCTGGGACACCCGGATCAACCAACCCAACCACCTCGTGGCTCAACACTTCAACTCCCCCTCCCACTCCACCAAGGACATGCAGGTCCTTGGACTCCTCCATCACCAGACCATAGCAACACGATGGCTGGAGGAAGAGCGCCTCTTCTTCCGCCTAGGAACCCTCCAACCACAAGGAATGAACTCAGATTTCTCCAGTTTCCTCACTTCCCCTCCCCCCACCTTGTCTCAGTCCCAACCCTCGAACTCAGCACCACCTTCCTAACCTGCAATCTTATTCCTGACCTCTCCGCCCCCACCCAGGCCTATCACCCTCACCTTAACCTCCTTCCACCTATCGCATCTCCATCGCCCCTCCCCCAAGTCCCTCCTCCCTACCTTTTATCTTAACCTGCTTGGCACACTCTCCTCATTCCTGAAGAAGGGCTCATGCCTGAAACATCGATTCTCCTGCTCCTTGGATGCTGCCTGACCGGCTGTGCTTTTCCAGCAACACATTTTCAGCTCTAGGTCTTGGATGAATTTGATATTTATAGCTCTTTCATATGACTGTACACCCACACATGTGGCAAATGATATTGATAGCAAGGTAAAAGAAACAGGATGGAGGTGAGACAGAGAGAGAGAAAGAGAGAGAGTTGGGGAATTATGACAGTCTTGATGAACAAAGCTATTTTGTCACTTTTATGATGTAGTATCTAAAACTTCACACTAGATGCAAACCAACCAAAGGGTCCAGAAACTCAAACCCTTTCACTTTTATTTAGCAGACACAGCCCATTTGGTGTCACAAAATAAACAATTCCTACTACTAAAGACCGGACTCAAAAGCACTGTTATTCAGAGGAGTATTCGTGCTGCAGAGAACACCAGGTCTCTCCCAGCTGAAGCTTCAGCATTTTGGTTATTATTGGATGATTAACCAGAGCTAAATTCAAAGCATCTGGTGTTGAAGCCATTAAAAGAAACAAAATAGTTTCACTCATAGCTGGTGAGTCTTGCTGGAGTTTTAAAGAAAATCTCTAGAGCAATTTCAAGACCCATCTCTGCGAGATATCTGCAGTATGTCGGTACACACTCAATCTCGTTTTGACAGTTTTAGGACTGAAGTCTTTTGTTGAGGAGAATATCTGTAAACCAATAGTGGACAAAAAGGGGAGAAAGAGTGAGGCAAAGGACAAAGAGTCAACTAACTATTGATTGATTGCCTGCAGTCACAATGAATCACATTAAATCTACTGCAGAGTAACAGGCTTTTTGACCCCAACCAGTCAGTGAAGCATTTATATAGACTCCACCCAGTCTAATTGCATCTATAGCTTTCCATTCACCATCCTGAATGGGAATGAAAAGGAAAAGAATTATTTGGGAGAATCTAGAACTGGGAGGCGCAGATCAGAAATAAGATATCTCACATTTAAGAGACAATGGAAGGAATTTCTTCTCTCAGAGGGTCACTAATCTGAGGAATATCCTTCTCCAAAGGACATTAGAGGCTAGGTCATTATCTGTGGGAGTTTTCAGTGCACAAATTTCCAAGATTGAGAAGGCAAATTTTTGGTTGCTATCAAGGTGATTGGGGAGAAAAATAAATAGTACAGATATTTCTGTTATCCCAGGTATGTACTAATAGTTCAAGTTGTGAATGTGGAATTATAAAATTAGACAATTAATATTATAACATGCATTTACTTGAACTATGCAGACATGATTGTGTCGAGATGGGTTGAGTAAATGTGTAACCTTTCCATTGGAAATTATCATCTGTTGGAATAGTCAATTGAAACTTGTCACTTGTAAAAATGTACAAAGCCTTTGGAATAAATATTTGACCCGTTTGTCATTTTCCTGACATGTACACCTCCCATGCAAACATGAATAATCAATTAAACAAAGAACCTGCATCTCATCTGGTATATGAGGAAATGAAGAGCTAATCCCACCTTTTCAAAGGCTTTTAAAGTTGGAGAATAAAGTGGAATTGAGGCCACAATCAAATCAGCCATGATATTACTGAATGGGAGAATAAGCTTGATGGGCTGAGTGGCCTACTCCTGCTCCTACTTCTCATGATGAAACATCAAACATTTTGTTGCCATTATCACCTGGTGACCACAGGAGGCAATTTAATTGTTGCAGATGTTCTGTTCTAACATCAACAGATGCATCCTTCCTGGAATGAGACATGAGATAACCAAATATCTATTGCCTTCTCCCGTCCTTTCCTTGTCTCCTTCTGTTTCTCCATTTACTATTTCTTCATCTTTTCCCATTTTATTTTTTTTTTAATTTTGCCTCTCTCTTTCGCCACTCAGTCATCATCCTATTTTTCTATATTCACACTATTTTGTTGACTGTCCTATGTATTGTGAGTCTGCAGTCCTTTCACATTGGGCCTGTATCGGTTGTTAGAGTTTGTGTGTTTAATTATCTCAATTTTACTTAATGTCTTGATGGAATTGCTTCCAGTAGTCCCTGTAGTTTAGTCACATGTGGAATGCTGGTTATGGCATTGTTCTTGGGTCTTTATGATTACTCGAACTATGCCACGGATGGTCAGGAGTATTATCAGCGCTGCCATTATACCATCTGTACTTCAAATGAAGTCTGTGCAATAGAAAAACCCTGTGGTGAAAAAAAAATGCTTCACTTAATCTTCCTTCTCGTCTTAAAGTGGGCTTTTAACATGTGGGGCCACCACTTAACATTCATACAGAGACAGGAAACATGTTTTTACTATCCATGTTTTTCTTCCAATGCACTTGTTACCTCTAAAAATGAGAAATTGGCCCAGAGTATCTACAGTCACCACATGCACTGTAACATGTCACTATCCTCAACTTTCAGGTAAGATTTTGACAGAGTCCAATTCAAATTTTGACTATGGGGGTAAATCATGGGAGGTTCAACAGGGAAGCTGAGAAGGGACAAGGGCTCAGAGATAAGGAGTGGTAAGAGGGATACGTGCCAATTGATTTATTTTGCATCTACTCCAAAAGTAGATTGGTGTCACATTGTGCCACGTTGTCAACAGATTTGCGTGGCAGTGGGTTTTGTAGTGTAATGCTTCCTTTGTTGAACACATACTGCAGCAGTCTTTCTTTAAAATAATCGAGAGAACACAACAGTTTGAGAACTGGGACTTAAATTTTAAAATACCAATCAGGAAGTGAAAAACTGTAAAAGTGTCAACTTTGCACACCATAAAAATCCATCTGGCTATCTTTAAGGACTGACTCCTGTAATTATTACCCAGCGTGGTCGATTCTGCCCTTACCTTTATCCCTGATACTACTTCACTAAACCACCAGAGGTCATGCCTTTAGCTGCCTAAGGCCTGAGCACTGGAATTCCCTCTGTAACCTTTTCCATCTTTAACATGCTCTTGAAAACCTCTTGGGCCAAGTTTGTTTGATTGTTTGCTCCAATATATCCATACATAACTCATGGCGTTTTCTTCTGCTAATACACCCATGATACAACTTGACATGGTTTACCATGCTAAGGACACCATCCAAATGCAAGTTTTTGTTGATGTAGATATTTAGAATCATTGTACCCAAAGACAACTCATGAGGTCCCAGGGCACAGTGTTGGGTGCTCAGTTTGCTGTTTTTTGGCTACAAAAGTGTTTCAATTGAATTCTCCAATTCACAATCACCTTACTAGACATTACCGTATATGTGGTCCATCAAAACACTACATTAGATTATAAAGCAATTAGATGTACTGCCCCAAATATGTGCAAACCAATTCCCTGAGTATACAAACCTGCTTCAATTTAAGCAATTTCAATTCTTACATGAGATGTGGGCATCATTGGCACAGCTAACATTGGTTGCCCGTCCCTACTTAGCTTAAAATGAATGGCTTTCTAGGCCATTCCAGAGGGTACTTAAGAGTGAGCCAGATTCCTGTGGGTCTGGAGTCACTTATAGGCCAGACCAGGCAATTTCCTTCCCTGAAGGACATTAGCTTGTCAGGTGGGTTTTACGACAATTGAGAGTGGTTGCACAAGCATTGAGACTAGCTTAATTTTCCACATTTATTAATGCATGAATTAATATTAATTGTTTAATTATTCACATTAATAATTGAAATTACACCAGCTGCTATTGAATGATGTTGTTTAAGTTGAAGATGAAATGTTTTACCTTGATGATTATTTTTAGTGGTAATAAAAGCACTAAATATCTGACCATTGGTCTCTTAAACAACCACGATGTTTTTTTAAATGTTCTGAAATAATCACAAGTACTGCTCTTAATACACACCCGTATTGCTCTTTTGAATCAGCACATTGCCCTTGTAAATGTGTAAATTCATGCACGGTAATTGACTTCTGTTGTCTTCATTTTAACCATGACCATTCAACTTCCTTTCCTATTGATTTGTCATGGCTCATGCATCTGTCCCATGAGTGGAAGCAACCTTCAAACAAATACTTTCTGCTTCTGGTGTGGTCATGGTGAGCATGACACATGACTACCTGTATTCTGCCAATGTTTATTTATAAACCATGTACATGGTCAACAATCTGGGATGTTGGTTGAGAAGTAGGTATCAGCCAGGACAGGACACCAGGGAGCAAGCCCCTGTTTGTCTTTAATCTTGTTTCCTTTTTATTCATTCACAGGATGAGGCTGTCACAGACTAGACCAGCATTTATTGCCCAGAGAGCAGTTAAGAGTCAACCACATTGCAGTGTGCCTGGAATCACATGTAGGCCAGACCATGTGAAAATGGAAAATTCCTTCCCTAAAGGACATTTGTAAACCGGATGAGTTTTCCCCAACAATCAACAATGGTTTCCTTGTCATCGTTAGACTCCTAATTCCAGATTTTTATTGACATGACAAGATTTGAACCCAGAACATTGCCTCAGTCTCTGGATTAATAGTCTAGTGAGTCTTGCCTCCCCTATATGAGATATTTCACATCCACCTGAACAGTCAGGTGGGACCTCAATTTAACATCTCTAAAGTTGACACCTCCAACAGTACAGCACTCCTTCAGTACTGCTTTGGACTGGACTGTCAGCCTTTCTTTATGCATTCAAGCTTCAGAGTGGAACTTCAACCCAGAACTCTGCAGTTCAGAGATGATGGTTTGAGCTGCAGCTGACAACCTTCCTATCCCATTACAAACACAAACTACATGTAATGATCACTTATATTGTGTGTGAATTGTATAGAATAAATAAATACTGAATTAGCTCACGCTAAACATTAAGCTACTTTTGATAGTCCTCTTGCATCCTGTAAAATAAGTGAATTTGGCCCATTTCAGAGAACTGCATTTTCCAGCCAGGGTCTTTGGTTCAGCAATACAGAGTCCAGTTTCAGAGTTCTAGAAGATTTCCAATAGGTTAGAAACAAGTCATTGACAGGAATCGATTCCCATCTTTATCATCTACTTCTGAGAGAGGGCCTCAAGCACAAGGCAGATTATGATCTTTAACTAATATTGCAACATATTGGTAGATTCAATTAGCCAGTGTTCCCAAAGGCATCCGCAGTCAGAGGGCACACAGGTAGGAGAGTCAGCACAAATGTGTTCTAGTCATAATCCCAATCCACCATTCTGTTCAATGTCACTCCTTCGTCACTGTGCCCTCAGTCTGAGAGCAATCTCACGTTGAATGAGGCCTCCATGTTGCTGTCACAGAGATTGACTACAGAGATCGGAGAAGTTGCTTTTTTCTCAGCTTGAGCGCTCCAATATGCAGCTATTTATCTATCTTCCTGGGTAGCTTTTGTATTTTTTAATTGAAGCGAGATGACCCCCGAGGGTGCACTTTGCAAAGCCTTTTGGGTAAGGCTGGCTTGTTTAGGTGGACACTTAAGATATTAGGGGTGAAATTCTGCCACTTGCTTGCCTTACCTTTGAATTCCAAGCTACAGAATTATCCCAAGGGTTCTTCACAGTTTCTACAGCTACTATTCTGAGGAAATAGCAGGCAAAAATGCCCCAAGGGTAATTCACTTAAAGTATTCCATTGCTCACAGGAAAGCAGTCAATGCCATTATAAAATTATGAAAAAATATTACGATGTTAAGAGAATGGGAAACCTGTGGTAATTGTATTTTAATGTATGTAAATGTCAAGACTGGCACTTTTAACCTAAAAATGGCTAGAACGGGTTATGATGTAAATGATGAGAAGCTTGAAACAGGGAAGTTTAAAGAGACTTTGGGCTTAGGATACACGGATCATTAAAAGCTCTAGGAGAGAAAATAACCAAAAGACTGATAGATTATTGGCCTTTATATCTGGAGGACTAGGATGCAAAGAGTTGAAGAACTTTTGGAATGTAATGTAATTCTGGTCTCCCTCCTAATGGAAGGATGTTGTGAAACTTGATAGGGTTCAGAAAAGATTTACAAGGATGTTGTCAGGGTCGGAGGGTATGAGCTATAGGGAGAGGCTGAATAGGCGGGCGCTGTTTTCCCTGGAGCGTCGGAGGCTGAGGGGTGATTTTATAGAGGTTTATAAAATTACGAGGGGTATGGGTGAATAGCCAAAGCATTTTCCCCAGGGTAGGGGAGTCCAAATCTAGAGGGTGTAGGTTTAGGGTGAGAGGGAAAAGATTTAAAAGGGACCTAAGGGCAACTTTTTCACGCAGAGGGTGGTGCGTGTATGGAATGAGCTGCCAGAGGAAGTGGTGGAGGCTGGTACAATTGCAACATTTAAGAGGCATCTGGATGGGTGTATGAATAGGAAGGATTTGGAAGGATATGGGGCAAGTGCTGGTAAATGGGACCAGATTAATTTAGGATATCTGGTCGGCATGGATGAGATTGACCAAAGGATCTGTTTCTGTGCTGTACATCTCTATGACTGTGCCATTTTAAACTTTTGCTTTCTTTTCCCCATCTTCGCCACGAGCAAGGCAGGTTTTAGCGTGACAAACTTTCAGTTGGACAAAATGGACACGTAGTAACCGATTACACACTGACTGTTTGCTCAGCAGACAGGAGAGTTTGCAGCAAAGGCTGGGAGGGGTGGAAATAAAGACCGAATCTTTCACTGCTCTTTCATTTCAGGCCCCGTCCAAGGCCAGAAGCTGACAAAAGCCCTCAGCATCCCACATCAGCATTGGAGTGGGGGTGGGGGCTGGGAGCTGACCTGCAATGGCAAGAGATCAACAAATATTACATTTGACATGCACAATTCATGCTTTACCGTTCTCGTACAGACTCAACTGAAAACAAAGCAGCAAACAGCTTAGACAAAGCAAGGCAATAATAAATGCACAGATGCACAGACTTTGTCACATTTAACTAGGAAATGTTTAATAAGATAGCCAAGCCACCAAGCCGATTTCTCTCTGTGCCTCCTGAAATGGTTGCCATTTGCTGCAGCTTTGAAGATTCCTGAGACTGAATCTCTCGGAGAGGCAGGATTGTCAATTAAGTGGAAGTGAAAATGTCAGATGAGACTGCAGGCAGCCCTGTGATATCGTGTTCCCATTCAGTGAGTCAGCTATCTTCTACTCACACACGCTGGCCCCAGCTGAGGTACATAACTCATTTAGCAGGCAAACTGCACTGCAAACAAAATAAAAGGCCTACTGACATTTTGCAGAATAAGTATGGTCAGCCCAGTGGGTGCATAAAAGAGATGGATTCACAGACACTTTGCAAAAAAACACATTTGCTAATAATTGTCTAGTCATTAAGGATGAAGGGGGACAAGTAACAGTGTTCTTAACCTAAGGCAGAGCCCAGTTCACAATAAATTGATGTCCCACTTTAATGTAGACCTGCACTTAAGGTTGCTTATGTACTATACATATTCCTAAAGGCTGCATCACAGTCACTCTACCTCCAACAGCCAAGCCAGATCAAATAATCTGTTTTTTTTCTCCATCACCGAATATTTGGTTATAAAAATATTAAAGAAACTGAAAGAATCATATTTTCAATGCTTTGTTATTGTATATTCTTGAGATATGAGCAAAACCAGTATTTATCATCCATCCTTAATTGCCCTTGATGGAGAGCGGCCTTTTTGAACACTGCAATATGGTATAGGAACACCCAGAGTGCTGTCAGCAAGGGAACAAAGGTTTCTGAGCCAGCAACAGTAAAGGAATAGCATTACAGTTCTAAGTCAGTGTGGCATTTGGTTTGGGGGAGAACAATCAGGTCATGCTGACCCCATACAACTTCTGCCCTTGTTCTTCTCGTGGGGACAGTTCAGGGGTTTTTGAAAGTACCTTTGAAGGAGGTTTTGTGCATTGCAGCAGTGTATCTTTTATCTTCATATTCCTGGTGGAGCGAGTGAACATTGAAGGAGATGGATGGACTGCCATCAAGCAGGCTGCTTTGTCCTGGGATGGTGGACAGTGTTGTTGGTGCTGCGCTCATCCAGGTAAGTAGGGAGGATTCCATATATTCCTCACTTGTTCCGTGCAGATGACGGATAGGCTTGGGGAAGCAGGAGGTGAGTTACCCACTGTTTTTGTAGCCTGAGTATTTGTACTGCTGAAAATGTGTTGCTGGAAAAGCGCAGCAGGTCAGGCAGCATCCAAGGAACAGGAGAATCGACGTTTCGGGCATGAGCCCTTCTTCAGGAATGAGGAAAGTGTGTCCAGCAGCTGCTGATTGGCTATTGATTGCCTACAGGCAGCTT
>NC_057740.1:36232639-36253578 GCF_004010195.1 Chiloscyllium plagiosum
GGAGACGAAGGAATTGGGAATATGGGATGGCGTTTTTACAGGGGGCATGGTGGGAGGAGGTGTAGTCTAGGTAGCTGTGGGGGTCGGTCGGTCAGTTTATAGTAAATGCGGCGGAGACGAAGGAATTGGGAATATGGGATGGCGTTTTTACAGGGGGCAGGGTGGGAGGAGGTGTAGTCTAGGTAGCTGTGGGGGTCGGTCGGTCAGTTTATAGTAAATGCGGCGGAGACGAAGGAATTGGGAATATGGGATGGCGTTTTTACAGGGGGCAGGATGTTTGTACTGCTATTTGTACTGCTGGTCCAGTTCAGATTCTGCTAATGGTAGCCCTGATGAGTTTCTCTTGGCTATTGCTCAGAGCAGCATCTTAGATCTAAACGTTTAATCCCTGAAGGCTCCAGAGGCGAATTCTAGATCTTTGGCGACCCTCCCAGCATTTCACTGCTCAGCTTACGTGCAGTGCAGTTGTCTTCAGGGAAAGCTCAGATGGTCTTGGATGGATAGGGCAAGATTTTTTTCATCGGGATAGTCGGGAGAAAAACCCAGTAAGTGATACAACACAATAGAAAGTTGATTATTGTAGCAGACAGGAAAAGATTAATCAAATACCAATGGTTCAGCAAACGCTAGTCTTCATTATAGGTGGAAGAAATGTCTGTAGCAAATAAAGACATGTGGATGTTTCTATTATTGTGAAATTGAGGAAGGAATTACAGGATATCACAACGTGACCATTAATCCAAGAAGATTTCTCAAACCAATTGCTTGTTTATGAAAACCATCCCACAACTCAAAAAGAATTCAAAAATTAATGTTTTAACAATTATTTTATGGGGTGTGGGTGCCTCTAGCTATCTCAGCATTTACTGCCCATTCCTCGTTACTCTTGAGAAGTTTCTTTTGAGCCATCTTCTTGAACTGATGCAGTCTATCTGCAGATACACGCCCACAATGCTGAGTAATTCCTGGATTTTGACCCAGAGAAGCAATGGCTTTGTAGTTCCAAATGAGGATGCTGTGTAGGTTTGAAGGGGAATGGGCAAGTGGTGGCATTCCTAAAAATCCTTTGCTGTCATCCTTCTAAATGGTAGAGATCGTGGATTAGGAAGGTGCCACTGAATGGAGAGTTGATATGGTGCATGTAGGTTGTACACGTTGCTGTCACCGTGCTCTCGTGGAGGGTGTGCATGTTGAAAGTGGTGTGTGGAATGCCAATTAAGTGGGCTGCTTTGTCCTAGAAGATGTTAAACCTCCTGAGTGTTGTTGGAGCTGCACTCATCCAGGCAAGTGGAAAGTGGAAATTTGTGACTATCAGTTGTATATCTGTCACATTTCAAAACATTACACATTTATACTTTGGCTGTCAGACCCTATTACCTGCAAATGTTTGCCTTATGTCTGCACCTGATTTATGAATATGACACTCAAACTAAAGAGTTCAGCTGAAGATTGTGTGAACAAAGAAATACATTATGTAGAAGTAAAGTTTGAAATTATGGACCACTAAATACAAATGAAAAGGGCATTAAATTGAATTGGCCCTAATTTACACCCTGTTTACAGAGAATCACAGAATGCTTGCTGCAAACAGGGGTGGTCATTCAATTTGTCTTGTCTGTGCCTGCTTTCTCAGATGAAACCCAGCTAGTTCCAGTCCTTTCCCTTTTCTCATAGTTCTGATGATGTTTCTCTTCTCAAATAATTAGCCAATTTTCTTTTGGAAAACCACAATCAGACTTGCTTCCACCAGGGTCTAAGGCAGCGCACTGTAGTTTCTCAGCATATATCAGGATAAAATCCTTTTCTGTGGAGTCATGCTCTCCCAACCAAGTTAGGAGGCTGATACAGGAAATGCTTGTAATGCAATAAATTCGTGAAAAATAGAATGAAGGAAAATTATTTATGAAGCACAATGACATTCTGTACTTGACATGACTGAATTCATGTTTCTTCTTGAAGAACTTTGCTCCTGTAACAAGCTTAGGACTTGAGTCCAGGTCCATCTGGACTTCCTTAATATTGACAGCAACTCTGACCTTTCAGAGTCTGTCAGGAATTAGAGTTTGTAAGTTCTTCGAATTGTATACATCATGGGAAGCACTTGGAACAAGAATATCTTTCAAAAGAAATGGTGAAAATGCTTCACGACGGAGCCATTTATGGGGGTGTGGGGGAAGAGCATGGAAGTAGAACTAATGGATGGTTCTTTCACAACAATCATTCGTGTATAAGGACCAGAAACTCTCCCTTTGTGCTGTTATCATTTTATGAACAATTCAGCCCACACTCCAGGAGACATTATTTTAGAGACAAGCTGCTACTTTTGCATAACATGGAAAACAGTGATGTCTTCAGGTTTCTCAGAATTAACATTTCTTGATGTAGGTTACTGAGCTCAAAGGATTTGACAGCATGTACACACGTGACAAATGAAACTTGAAAATGCCGAATTTGGAAATGAATTCTTGACTTCTGCAATTTATTCAAAATGTTTGCTAAGCTTCCTAATGCTTTTGATCAATTATAATGAAAACTTTAAATCAATTAATGAAACTAATATTTGGTCCCATAAGAAATGTATATAAGAAAAAAAAGTTTTCACTTTTAGTCTAAAAGATGTATTTACCCTAAAAGGGTGAGCAGTCAAAAGTTTCTCTCTCATTGAAATGCAGGGAATGATTATTTTAATTAAAGGATTTTGTTACCTACTGAAAGGAAGCTGAAGAAAATGCTACTTGCGTTGGCAATGCATTAAAAAAAATTAATATACTATCCTGAAGGAGATCTCTTGAAAGCTTTGATCCAAAATCTTCTGCCTAGTTCCAGACCCAATGTTCCGCATCCCCTTAAAACAACACAATCTCTTATTTATCACAAGCAAAGCAAGACAATACAAAAGGAAAAGACTAGTCACCAGCCTGAAGCCTGAAGTTTACAACCAGTTCACTGACTTTTAGCTACAGCTACAATTACTTTAGTTCTCACAGAAGGACTCAAAGTATATTAAAGGGTCAGGACAATTTAGCAGCTAAACCTCACAGTTATCACGTGAAGCTCCAGGATATGGAGGTGAGTGTCTACATCCAAAAATTGTCCAAGACCCCAAGATAGGATGTTGGAACGAAGACATCTCTTTAATGGATCATTGGTAGAAATGTTTTAACATATGAGGAACATTTGAGGCCTCTGGGTCTATACTCGATGGAGTTTAGAAGGATGAGGGGAGACCTAATTGAAACTTACAGAATACTGAATGGCCTGGACAGAGTGGATGTTGCAAAGATGTTTCCACTGATAGGACCAGAGGGCACAGCCTTAGAGTAAAGGGAAGACCTTTTAGAACGGAGATAAGGAGAAACGTCTTCAACCCAAGAGTGGTGAATCTATGGAATTCATTGCCACGAGGCCAGGTCATTGAGTATTTCAGACTGAAATAGATAGGTTCTTGATTGTCAAAGGAATCAAGGCTTACAGGCAGAGGCTGGAGAATGAAGTTGAAAAACTTATCAGCCATGTTCAAATGGTGGAGCAGATTCAATGGGCTGAAGGGCCTAATTTCTACTCCTGTGTCTTATGGTCTTATTATATTGTTTTTCCCAATATCCTTTCTTTAATTTTATCCTCAGAATGAGTACTTCCTTGAAGTGTTTATATAGAATTTACAGAAACAGATCAGTTGGCCCATCTAGTCCATGTTAATGTTTATTCTCAACATTGACCATCTCATGCCTTCCCAAGAAGTTGTTGGTAGATGGCCTTCTCCATATAACTGCATGGATTGTTAAACCACTTGAGCTCAGTCGATCATGTTGGTGTGGCAATGGAGTCACTCACAAACCTGTCCAACATCCCGCTACATTTTTATTTCACTGGATTGACCCTTGAGTACATGGCAGTGGCTTCTATATGTCAGTGAATGCAACCTCGCAGCGCTGCACAGCCTAGAGGGAACATTGTTACCTTCCCTACAAGTTGTGAGTGATTGGTTAGCTCATTTGGCTAGATGGCTGACATTCCTGATGAAGAGCTCATGCTCAAAACTTCGACTCTCCTGCTCCTCGGATGCTGCCTGATTGGCTGTGTTTTTCCAGCACTACACATTCTGACACGGGTTGGCTGGTTTGCAATCCAGAGTGATAAAAACAGTATTGGTTCAATTCCTGCACCAGATGAGGTTAGCACCTTAGAAGGATTCTCATTCTCATCTCTTCCCCTTGCCCGAGATGTGGTGGCCATCAGGTTATATACCAAAAACAGTCATCCCTCTCTAATGAGAGAGCAGCCCTGTAGTCTGGTAGGTCCATGGAAATCTGGACAAAATCACTTTTTTTTCTGATATCACCTTGATTTTAATTAGCAATTGTTTATCAAAATAAAGTGTTAAAATAAAATGTAAAATACACCCAATTTTCAAATGCTCCAATTTATGGAAACAAAATTTCCAAACTAGTCAGATTTGAATTCTCATTTTTTTTTTTTGGATGACCGGCCAAGAAACAATCCCATAAAATCAATATCCTTCTTCCCTCCTTCTGGCCTCAGCCCTCCAATTATCGTTGCTCCTCCAATTGTGGCCTCTTACCCATCTGCAATTGTAATCACTCCATCACTAATGACCATGCAATCAGCTCCAAGTTCTGGCACTGCTTTGCTAAATATCTCCCCTCCCCACCTCCAAATATTAGTTATTCCTTTCCCTTCATTCCAGCTTCACCTCAGAATTTGAAGACATTTGAAGCATTATGTGATATGCCACATAGTCAGTATACATTTAAGAAACACATTCATGACACTATCATTGTGTCAAGCATGTGACCTGAGGATATGAAGGTGTCACACTCCATCTTATCTCAGGTCACATGAAGCATGATACGCTACTGGAAGCATGCTTCTCTGTTGTAACAGAATAGCTTAATATCAGCCCAGACACTTGTGCATCTGAGGAATCAAAGATTTGTGTATCATAAACATCTGCTGGATTATTCAATGGCATAATTTCCTCACAACACTTTTTCATAAGTAAAATGCCCTGTTGAAGCCAAATTCACATCATCATAAACTTATGTTCTCTTATAAACCTCGCTTACCTTGGAGGTTATCTGTATAAAAAGAGGTTTCTCCTTACTGAGTCACACGGTTGTGATAAAGAGTCCTGATCCCCACTTTTAACCAGATTGACATGTCCCAAGGCATATGGCAAGTACTTCAACAAAACTCTGATTCCAAATCACACAAAGAGATACCAGGACATATGACTGAAGGTTCGGTCAAAGATGTAGACTTTAAGGAGGGTCTTAAAAAGGGAAAGATGGCAAGACATATTAATTCAGAGAAAGAATTCCAGACTTAAGGCCTTGGGTCTGTGGCAACAGCTGTCAATGTTGCGATGATGAAACTGCTGATGTGCAAAGGGGCTAGAATTGGAAAAGCATACACATCTACTGTAATGCTAGACAATACAGAGATAGTAAGTGACGAGATCATTAATCTATGTTTTTCCTTTCACCTGATTGCTTTGCTGAGCATTCCAAGGATTACAGTAAATTATTGAAAACTTGGCTCACAGAAAAGTAAACAGAATTCTAGTGTGGTTAGTGTGGGTATTTAACCCCCAATAACCTGAGAAATCAGAATCAATTCAATTTTGTTCAAGAGTAAATACAATACCTTCAGCAATAATTTTATGTATCACTGGACATACATTTGTAATCCCCTGCTTCTGGAGAAAAGTGACATTGTGAATGAACTCCATTATATCTTCTTCTCTGAAACTTGGCCAGGTTTTATAATGGGTGACAGATCTCAATGATAGTTTTACTTAAGGATGACAAATTACAAATCTACCCTTGCTATCTTTATTGATATGCCATAATTCTCTGTAGAAAACTCCATAAGAACGAGAGGATTGCATTTTTAGAAAAACAAAGTGTTCAGGTTGCCAGAAATCTGCAAAGGAACAGGAATTATGCTGAAGAAACTCATCAGGTCAGGCAGCATCTGTGAAGTAAGAAACAAGGTTCACGTTCCCGTTTCTCTCCACAGATACTGTCTGACTTGCTGGGGTTTTCCAGCACTGATGTTGTTCTTTTTTATGGATGGCACTTTTCATGATGACTCAATGGCTCAGAGAACATTATCACCAACAAAGTCACTGTGTTGCAATGGAAGGAACACAATTTGCACAAGAAGCTCCGGCAAATATGTGTTAATTTCAATTTAATCTATTTTTGTGACGTTGCAGGAAGTATAAATATTGGACAGGAAACCAGAGATAATTCCTTGTTTTCTTCTTCGGAATATGTGCTGTGGAATCTTTTACGTTCACCCAAACAGCAAGATCGCGATTTAATGTAATGTCTCGTCTGAAAAGCAGCACCTCTTACAGTGCACCAGTCCCTTGGGACTGTACAGTAGCGCCTCGACTTACGAACTTAATCCGTTCCGGGACCCGGTTCGCGAACCGAAAAGTTCGTGAACTGAATCAATTTTTCCCATTGTTCGGAATGCTTGGACGTAGCAACGAACGCTGTTCACAGCGCACGCGCCAAAGACAAACTGAATGAGATCACGCGGGGCCCGAGAGCTTTTGCGTTCAACAAGCGCGTAGCAAAGCAGAACAATGAAACCACATGGTCGCACACAGGCTTTTTGCGTTCGTACCTTGAATTTCGTATGTACGTTGAAGCAAAATTTTACGTACAATCCTGTTCGTGAACCGATTTGTTTGTGAACGGGGTCGTTTGTATGTCGAGGCGCTACTGTACTAGAGTGACAGTATTGATTTTTTGTGCTCAGGCCCTGGAAGAGTGTGTGTGTGTGTGACTGTCCGTGATCAGAAGCTATCTGCCAATGATCTAATGCTGAAGTGTGATTATAGTAATGTAGAAAAGACAGCATCAAATCTGAACACACAAAGCTCCCACAAACAGTAAAGCAATAGTAATCAATTAATCCACATTATCAATGTGAGGAGAGAGATCAATGTCGGCCAGGATACTGGAGAGAACTCCTCTATGCCACATAAAGGCTTTATGACCCTGCAACAAACCTACAATGTGGTCAGGGAGCTGCTGCTCACAGGGCATAAATAGTACAGTGTGGGCAGTGTTAACTATTTTTGAAGGGAGGCTAATGTAGATAATTAAGTCTTAATAATATAACAATAAACCCTGAGCTTGGTATCTCTCCAATTACCATGTATATCTGTATCTAGTGTAAACAGCAAGAATCAGATTTCAAAGGTGCTTAAGCCTGAAGACAGTTCTTGACCTCATCTTTTCCTCATTTGTCTTGAACCCAAACTCTCAGGTATAGCACTGAAGCCACATGAAGCAAGGCCCTGTTCTTCTTCAAATAATATCGACTTGGGAAGTCAAACAAGGCTTTGCTTTGACATTTTGTCTTAAACAAACACCTCCGATGGTGCAGAAATCCCTCAAAAGTGCACTAGAGGGTCAGCTTAGATCTCATACCGCATCTTTTGGACTTAAGGGCATGCATTCTATAACTGAGCAGAGGGGACCCCTTCACAATGTATAATTTTCTCACTGTAAGATCCCACAAAGATGAAGAAAATGAATAGCCTCTTATTTGGCAATGGTGTTTGAAGAAGAAATATTGATCATGGAATTGCAAAACCAAAACCCTGTTCTCCTTTCAATCGCAAAGATAGGAATGTCAGTTCATGATTAACTGAAGGGCAGCATCTTCAACTATACAGCACTCCTGCCACACTCCTGCAGTAATGCACTGAAGTATCAGCTTGCGAATTTTTAAAATTACCCAAATGCTTTGGTATTTATTAGGAAGCCTTGGATCACAAAAGAATTACAACAAAACTTGGTGTCCATATCTTTCTTTTAAGATCAGCTTGCTGCACCATTGAAATCCCGTACAGCATATACTCAGTTACTGCCTTTGTGCCTCCAGTACCCGTTTTCAAATCCAGCCTGAGGTGGGTGACAGGAAAACCTGTTGCCATAGAGGGTTCAAACCCTGCGTGTTTTTTGTTCAGTCTCAATTCCGTTCCAAGAGGCCACAGGCAAAGGGCACAACGCACAATACTATCCAGTAACCAGGGAAAGGTACCATTCTATTAACAATCACAAAAAAGACATGGGGATGGGAAGGTCAATAAGAAACTGTAACAGACTTCATCTCGGGAAGAAGGCTGCAATGATCCAGAAACAGGATTGTAAACCCAGTGATACTGCAACAGTCAAGACTAATATGCATTGAAAGAGGAGCCTCTAGCGCATCTGACCTGCATCTGACCTGGATATGCTTAATGTCATGAGTTGTAGTCTGTAATGTGACTGGGACGCAGCTTAAGGTTGTACATCCATCAAATCACTCCCTTGATTTGTTTTTAAGTTTTGAATTTTTGTTGGGTGAGGGTGTAGGACTTGGATAAAAATAGCTGATGTTTTATATATTCTCATCTGGGAAAGGACATGTGACTTTTATCTCTCTGAAGTCTTAACTCCATAGATCACTAATAGAGCAAATGTCATTGTCTTTAACCAACAGTTTGATTTATTTACATTTAGAATTTTCTGTTGGGACAAATATCCCACACACAGCAAAGTACACATTGCACAGTTTCTCATTGCCTTTTTTTATTGCCAAGACATAGGTATTATTGCGATTTTCTCTATTCTCTGGACCATCTGTCTATAGGTCTTTATCTTCTATAGGTCAAGGCATCCTCTAGAGAGACCTGAAGCCCACATGTTCATCGCTGTGTGATGCTGATCGCCATTGTCCTAAGGTTTGTATGGTCTCTTATTCTGCAGCAAAAACAATGTCAAGGAAGAATCTTAAAGTCCAGTGAACAGTCACACCATTGAAGACGCGACTGTGCCTCAATGTACTTTGCAGCCCCATATAGTTTAGTGAGGTGGAAGTAATCAATGTCCACTATGATTTCTGGCAGTGCAGTCACGCGAGAGGCTTAACATCAATCTAAAATGGCTTTAGCCTTGCACTGACATTAAACTTGCACGGTGACTTTTAGAATCTTATGACAAAAATGAGAGTATTTCACCCATTTTTTCAATCCTTGATGTCTGAAAGTTCTATGCAATTTGTCACAATCCCTTACTCTTTCCCCATCCCTGAAAATATTTCTTTTTCCAAGTATATATACAGAACAACCTTGATTATCCTAACATCAATTATCCAAATTTCGGATTAACCGAACAAGATCTCAAGGTCTCCTAAAAACTTTATCCATTATCCAAATAATCAGTTATCTGAACAATCAGTTATCCGAATAAAGTACTCCCTTCCTGTCTTGTTCAAGGCTGTCAAGGTGGTGGTGGGGGGTGGGGGGGTTGGTCACTTTATTCAGCTGGTTTATAATGTAGAGTGATGCCAATAGCAGGTGTTCAATTCCACAGTCAAGGTTATCATGAAGGTCCTTCTTTCGTAACCTGTCAGCTGAGGTATAGTGACCCTCAGGTTATACCCGCAGCAGTCATCTCTCTCTCTCTCTCTCTCTCTCTCTCTCCAGTGAGAAAGCAGCCCTATGGTGTGCTAGGGCTATAGCAACTTTATCTATGCAGGTATTCCCCCCCGTATCTGCTGGTGATATGTTCCAAGACCTACAACAGATGCCCAAAACCGCGGTTAGTAGCGAAACCTATCATTTAATTGGGAAACCTATCTCCCCGGCAGCTCCCTGGAATTATTTCTGGACTGTTCCATGTATTATGTTTGGGCCATATTAAACCGCAGATAACTGAAACCACAGAAACCAAATCCACGGATATAGGGGGTTCTGCTGTACTATATCATTACACTGCTTGAAAGGAAGCAGATTTAACAACAACATTCAAGTGTGAATTCTCCACCTATCAGAAAAGGTCTGTGGAGACAGAGCAGGCTGAGAGTCACTAATTGGAAACTCCTTTAAAAGAGCTAGTACATGCATAAAGGGCTGAATAGCCTCTGTCAATACCATATAATGTCATAGAGATGTACAGACCCTTCAGTGCAACATGGCCGTACCAAACAGATATCATAAATTAATCTAGTCCCATTTGCTAGCATTTGGCCCATATCCCTCCAAACCCTTCCTATTCACATAGCCATCCAGATGCCTTTTAAATGTTGTAATTGTACCAGCCTCCACCACTTCCTCTGGCAGCTCATTCCATACACGCACCACTCTCTGCATGAAAAGTTGCCCCTTAGGTCCTTTTTAAATCTTTTCCCTCTCACCTTAAACCTATGCCCTCTAGTTTTGGCCTCCCCTAACCTGGGGAGACATTCAATTTCTTTTTGAAAATGTTTACACCATCCTTTTAGACAGCACATTCCAACTCAGAACTGGATTCTGAAAGATTTCTCTATGTTTCCCCTCTGGTTCTTTCACCAAAGGTCTGAAGTCTATGTTCGCACCTTCAAAAGAAATGCAGGTACAATATCCTCCCTGAGGAAGTCTCACACTCGTGCCATGTCATTCACAAATCCTGGGTGGGATATGAGGTTTTTTTTCCATGTTCCATCTCCTTCCTTTCTTAATTCTGTATTTTGCCTGTGCTTCTATGATCATTGCTCCTCTGAACAATGCTATTTTATTTTATCTATTCTTCATTCAACGCCCTCTTTCAAATCCTTCCTCTTCCATGTATCCTTACTTTTTTGATATAAAGATTCATCAACCTGTTACCTGATTCTTTGTCAAAGCTCCAAAATGTTCCACACCTTTGTTTCTACATTCAGACAATTCTATAAGATTTCAAAACCCAGTCTTTGTGTCACCAAGTCCTTACTTATTAATTTATCCTTTTTTTCCTGTGCTACTCTCTTCAACCTTGGTGGCACCCTAATTGGCCCTTCAGCACTTCAGTGTCCTTGAGCTATGGAAGAGTAAAGACTACCACAGTTGCCTGCTTTTAATCAATATCCAATTACTCCTGTTAGAAGATGCACATCAAGTGAGGGCAAAATCAGGTCAACTGTGATGTCTTGCACAGTTGAACAACTTGCCTTTGTCAACTCCAGATTATTTCAACATATCCGCGGCCAATTTCCCATCCATAATAAATTTCAGCGCATCCCAAATCAAGATGGCCACAACCTCTCAAGTCTCGAAGGTCACTGCTCCTGTCCTTGCTGAACTAAACTGCCCCTAACTCCACTCCTCCCTGCACACCGCTCTCCCTGCCCTGTCCATTTGTCCAAATCCTTACCCCTCCCTACACCTCCCTTCAGTCACCAGTTGCATGCATCCTCCACTTGCTTTGCCACATCACTGGTGACCATGCCTTTAATCTACCCTGCTCCATGTTCTGGAATTACTTTCCAATCGCCTTCCTGTCCTTTCCCTTTTTCATAAATCTTTGTCTGGATAATGCCTCCTCCCTCTTTCATTCAGCATCTATCTTATCTATTATATCTATGCAAAGCACGCTAGGACATTTCATTACAGCGATAGTGCTATAGGAATGCAAGTTGTCACTGGTGTGATGAAGTGCTTGTGCATTTTTAGTACAATGAAGCCACTGTTTCAAGACAGGCTTTGTGGCTGAGACTCACTATCTGTGGTGATACATGTACAGTGGTCCACTAGGACAGTTAGTGCCAGTGAAACTGTACCTCAATCAAAGCTGCTCTAGAGAAAAATCAAAAAGTAAAGACTGCAATGAAAATACAGCTTTTGTTTATTTAAGTCATCTTTTTTCCAGATGGCAATCGATTACATCAGCTCTATCAATAAAACTGTGTCCCCCCAATTTAATCCCTTACATCCAGCATAGATCTGATGCAAGTGTGTTTGTGTCTTTGTGACTGTGTGTATGGGTGCTTATGTATACGTGTGTGTGTGCGTGTGACAGAGAGAGAGTGTGTGTGTGTGACAGAGAGAGAGAGAGAGAGAGAGAAAACACATGTGGTTGTTTAAGAGCCAGCACTCAGCTAATCCCTACTATTTTAACAATTACTCTATTGGTGGCCCACACGGTCCCTACCCCCAGGAAGGTGTGAGGCTCAGGCAGATGTAAAAGTCTAATTACGTAATTCACAGGCCAGCTCAATTTTAACTACAAACTGGACATGTGGGTTGGATTCCCTGGGAAAAATCCTCTAAAGGCAGAAAGAGGTCTCAGTAATTGAAAGTCTTAATATTCTTACAGATAATCTGCAAATCACATGGACCACATCTGCAGCCTGTAGGAATACCACCCTTTATACTTTCATAGGATGCAGGTGTCACTGGCAATATCAGCATCCGTTGCCCATCGTTACGTGCTCTCAAACTGAGTGGCTTGCTAGCCCTTTTCGGGTGGGGCTTTAGCTGGAGTTACATATAAGCTAAAATGGGTAAAATTGGCAAACTTCCATTCATGAAGGACATGAGTGAATCAGATGGGCTTTACAACAATGGACAATAGCTGCCGTGATCATGATTACTGAAAGTAACTTTATATTCCAGATTTATTCATTGAATTGGCATTCTTTCAGCTGCTGAGGTTGGATTTGAACCCATCACCCCAGGCTAGGATTACAAATCAAGTGACATTACCAGCAGTCCCTTCTCTTGCAGGGGACAGGACTACTCCCAAAGATCCCCTTTGGATGACACATTTGATTAGAATCCCCCGGTCCTTCAGGCTCACCACACTGACGGTGAGTTTGGAGTAAATTTGTGTCCAGACGAGGGGAGAGATGAGTGGGACTGCACTGCTCCCCAGCAGTCACCCACATCTCTTTAAAGTGAGGAAGATGCACGTCAGTGAACACCCCATGCCGCGTGAGAGATACGAAGAGAGACAATAGAAAATACATCAAATAGATTAGATAAACTGAAGGTCCTGACCCTGAGGAAACAAAGCTGATGAAGAGATTTGTGGGATATTGTAGCTGCTGCTTTGTGACCTTTCCAGCTTTGAGGAATGGGCAATGGTGACATGATGCAATGAATCATTACGTTACACAGACAAGAATATTAGTTACCAAAATTGTTTGATTTTAAGAATTCAAGGTCCGCATATAATTATTAGCTACAGCATTTGCCAATGATTACCAGGAAACATTTTGCATTTTCTCCCTGCTAATGGTTGCTCAAGATCAAGTGCAGATGTCATCGTTATCACTTCGAAAGGTTAAGTTAGCTTATGTCAGCTGCCCGCAAAAATGCTGAATAAAACTACCCTATGAAAGTTACAGTGCAAAATAATAAGGGTTTCAAGGAAATTATCTAATTGAGGAGGTCTGATAGCAGTCATAATCTGCTCACGATTCAGTCTTCCAGTTTATGATTTCATTCAAGCCGTTGATTAAATCCCAGTCTATAATTCACTGCCAGGCATCTATCATTCCATATATAAACCAACCTGACCCTTCAATTAGATTCCAGACTGTAATTCACTCCCCAGTATCTGTTATTCTATATAAAACTATCCAAATTCCTCGATTAAATTCCAGCCACTAACCCACTGCTACCTATCCAATATTTTATATTTCAACCATCTGAACTCTTTGGATTCAGTTATAGCTTATAACTCACTCCAAGTGTTCATTATTTTATGTATAAGCCATCTGAATCTCTAGACGGGATTCATCAACACAAGAACAACAGCCTTCATCTGCAGTAAATAAAAACAGAAAGTGCTTAAGAAACTCATCAGGTCTGACAGCATCTGTGGAGAGAGGAACAGATTAAATGCTTTGGGTTTGGGACAAGATGTATGCTGTATGTATGAACTTTCCATAATAATTCACCAGCCCATGGAAATACCTAAGCTCCAAAACAGATAGAGGGGCCAGGGCACCTTTGATCACCCTGACTTTATTTTCCAACAGGTGTAACCTTGTCTTGTCAACTCTGTAGCCCAAGTAGGTCAGTTGGGGTGCTTGGAGCACACATTATTCCCCTCTAAGGTATGTGCCCGCCTGGGAGAAATGTCTAAGAATTATTTCTGAGTTCTCGAAGTGCTCCCCTATTATTAGCACATCGTCAAGATAAATGGCAACCTGGGGTAGAATGCAAAATGTTTTCCATCATCTGCTGTAAAATCTGTCATCCTGGTCTGGCATACTTATGACTCCAAACTTACAGCAATGTGGTTGACTCTTAAGTGCCCTTTGAAATGACTGAGCAAGCCATTCACCTTGAAGGAGGCAATTAGACAATAAACTGCCCAGCCAGTGACACCCACATCCCACAGGAACAACTATTTTTTAAAAAGGTGGGACTTGAACTCAGACGTAGGGCAGTACTATGATTACACCACCCAATTCCTCTCCACTACATTGTAGCCTGCATCTTTCTCCATGGCACACATGGATTAATATTTATTGGCTGAATAGCTGAATGGAGTTATTGAACACCACACTGTAAGTGTATCGCGATGATCAGAGAGATTCACTCATTAACCCAAGGTGCTTGAGTAGTTACAATGTAAAGTATGTGGATATTAATTAATCTCCATTACACAACAGTGACAGTCCAGTTTTAACGGATGGAAGTACCCATCTGGGCATAATTCAGCCATAATTATCAGACTTGGGGCACATTAATAAAGAACAAAAGGCTTTGGTCCAAGGATATGACTCTCACTTTGGGATGTATCATGAAACTACATACAAGAAGTTTCAACCTCAAATCACAGAAGAGCCCTCACTCAGTGCTTGTTGTACAAGTTTAAAAACATTTATTCACAGGGTGTGGTACCACTGGCTAGGCCAGAGTTTATTGCCCATCTTAACTGCCCAGAGGGCAGTTAAGAGTCACCCATGTCACTGTGGGTCTGTGATCACATGTAGGCCAATCCAGGTGAGGACAGCAGGTTTCCTTCCCTAAGGACATCAGTGAAGCAGAATGGACTTTTACCTCTGACAATCATGGTCATCATCAGACTCTGAATTCCAGATTTTTCAATGAATTCGAATTCCACCATCCACCTTTGCAGGATTTGAACACAGAATCCCAAAATATTATCTGGGCCCCTGGATTGATATTCTTGTGATAATACCACAAGCCCCCCCCCAGTTCTTGGTTGTGTTTAGAGGACTCTTGTGATGTAGTTCCTAATTCCGAGTCAGGAGTCCTACGTTCAAGTCCCATCCTGCTCCAGATTGTGTGTAATAAATTATGTGAAAACATCTATAAAGCAAAAGGTAGTTTCTTACTCAGAGAGTAGTAAGGGTATGGAATGCTTTGCCTGCAACGGTAGTAGATTTGCCAACTTTAAGTACATTTAAGTCGTCATTGGACAGGCATATGGACGTATATGGAATAGTGTAGGTTAGATGGCCTTCAGATTGGTATGACAGGTCGGCGCAATATCGAGGCCCGAAGGGCCTGTACTGCACTGTAATGTTCTATGTTCTATGTTTAATAGACTGAAGGTGAATTGCTGTCTTGGCTTTGGAGGGTTAACTCACACTGGCTAATTTAGACACCGGTATTTACCACCTGATATTTGTACTGAAGTTCTGATTTCCCAGTACCATCTTGCTTCGTGTAGCTGACAGCTGAAATACAACCAAATACTTACATTATTAAAACAAAATAACCACAATCGCCAGTATATAAAATTGCTAAGTGGTTTGACAGAGAATCAGCAAAAGCTTATCCCATGACTATCAATGCAAGCTCCACCTACAACTCTGCACTTTTGACCTGAACTGAGAAAGACCTTGTCTGCACTGCAGGCTGGGATCTATAATACCACTGTGAAATTCCCACTGCTCTAAGCTAATCCATAGTGAGAGAGCTTGGACAAATCCCCAATAGCACACTGTTATTTGAACATCACGGAGAAGTGGAGGTCTCTTATTGAACTTGGTATGCAAATCCACCCCTGAAGGAAGCAAAAGGATTGGGGCAAATAGAATTCTGCATTGACACTTCCCTCTCTCTCTCTTGTTTTCAAATCATACAATGCTGACAGTGGGGATAGAGTGAGGAAATAAATCTACTTCCCAGCTTTGACATCCCTTCTTTTCAAATGTGCAGACTCAACCCTTTATAGGATTCAGTCTACACAGGCTGTAGCTGTTTAGTTTGGCTTATTCTTTCATGGAATGAGGTGAAGCCAGAATTTATTGCCCGTCTCTCATAGGTGAGTGGCTTATTCAGCCTTTTCCAAGGGCAGTTAATAGCTTTAGTGTGTGTCTAACATTATGAGTAGACCAAACTTTTCCTTCCCTAAAATTCATGAGTGACATTTTATGACGATTGTTGATGGTTTCTTGGCTACTGTTATTGAGACTAATGTTTAAATCCAATTAATCTATTAAAATAATTTAGGTCCTACTTGCTGCCACTATGAGATTTAAACCAATGCCCCCAGAGCAGTAACCTGGATTATTCTCCCACTGACAGCATCATTACACCAACCATCTTCCAAAATGGACCAGATCATTCCCTTTCTGTGCAGAATGTAACCACTCACCACTGCATAAAACACATGGCAAGACAGCATTTCCTACATTACAACAGTGACAGCATTTCTCCAAGATTTCTTCATGGGATATAAAGCACTTGGGGTTGTATTGTGGACAGGACACGTGCTGTTAAATCGTAGAATCGTACAGGAGGAGGCCATTCAGCCCATTATACGTGCACTGGCTCTTCAGACAAACATGGTTACTGACTGCATATCTCCTGCTTTATTCCTATAGCCTTCCACAATGTTTTAATCCAAATAATTATCCAACGCCCTCTTGAATGTCTCATTAAAACCTGCCTCCACCACATTTCCAGGCAGTACGCTAACTACTCGCTGTGTGAAAACGTTTATTTTTCTCATCTCATCTTTGGTTCTCTTGCACATCATGTTAAAGCTATGCACACTCCTTTCTTTCTCTTGTTTCTTTTACAAGCAGGAGCAGCTTCTCCCAACATACTCTATCCAGTCATTAACAATTTTGAAAACCTCCAGCAAACCTCCTCTCAGTACGGCACAACTGGGGAGGCACAGCTTCAAAATAAGGTGGAGCAGATTAGAACTGAGTTGAGGAGGAACCTCTTCACTCAAAGGGTTGAACATCTGTGGAAGTCTCTGCCCTGTGAAGCAGATAAGGCTACCTTGTTCAATGTTTTTAAGGCAAAGATAGATAGATCTTTGAATAGTAAAGGAATTAAGGGTTATGGTTAGTAGGCGGGTAAGTGAATCTGAGTCCATGACATGATCAGCCATGATCTTATTGAATGGCGGAACAGGCTTGAAGGGCCAGATGGCCTACTCCTGTTCCTGGTTCCTATGTTCTTATGTTCAGCCTTCTTCTCTCCAAGGAGAACAGTCCCAAACAACTCCCCCACCCACACCCCAAACAACTCTTCAATCTATCCACATAATTGGAACTTGTCATTCCTGGACCAATTTTTGTAATTAGTTTGTCTCCAATGTGTTCACATCTGTGGCACTCAGAACAGTACGCAATACTCCAGTTGAGGTCTAACTAGTGTCTTGTTCAAGTCTTTTTTTCTTTCTGAAAGTCTCATTTGCATTTCTGGATTAAGTTGATCTCATCAGGGTGGAGAGGGACTATAATTGCCTCTGTGAGGGATAACAATCAGCAGGGGCTCTTCATCAATGACCACCACAGGAAGATGTGCGCTTTTGGAATTTACTAAAAAATGATCAGAAACAGCAATGAGGCCTTCTGGAAAAAAAATCCTTCCAACATTCTGCCATGAAATACGGGCACTTAGTACCTGGAACATTATCAGCACAGCCAGGAAAGGGAGTGCAGCAAACAACTGTAGGAAGTTTCATTCTTCACCATGAGATATTAATATTCATATTGAATCCAATATTTGTTCCTGTGTTTTTCTTTCTTATTTACAAATCATTCACGGGTTATTCCCAAGTAACCATACACTTTAAACGTCATTACCCTAGCTCCGTGCTTGCAGTTTCCTCTCTGAGCCAGAAGGTTGAAGTTCCATTCCGATCCTTGAGCCAATGATTGAGGCTGACATTTCAGTGTAGTTCTGGTGGGATGCTGGGCAGTCAGATGTAGCAGCTTTCATACATCTGTCTGCCTGTCTGGGTAAATGGGAAAGTTCCAATGGTACTAACCAAACAGCAGGGGAATTCTTTATGTACATTGGTCAATATTCATCCCTCAACCAAAACCTCAAAGTTAGAAGCAGATCTATCAGCAATGAAGTAATAACCATTTCCATACACGGAGTGTGATTGAAGTTTGGAATTCTCTTCTGCACACGTGATTAGATTAGATTCCCTACTGTATGGAAACAGGCCCTTCAGCCCAACAAGTCAAACACCGACCATTTGAAGAGTAACCCACCCAGACTCATTCCCCCACCCTATATTTATCCCTTATTAATGTACCTAACACTACGGGCAATTTAATGGCCAAGACACCTAACCTGCACATCTTTGGATTGTGGGAGGAAACTGGAGCACCCGGATAAAACCCACACAGACATGGGGAGAATGTGCAAATTCCACACACACAGTCACCCAAGGCAGGAATCGAACCCAGGTCCCTGGCACTGCGAGGCGGGTAATTGGAATTGAGTCCACAAAAAGATTAGCCATGATCTTATTGAATGGTAGAGCACGCTCAAGGGGCCAGATGGCCTACTCCTGCTCCGCGTTCTTATATTCTTATGACAGAGTTCGATTTGACTGTGATGCTGCTGTGCTTGAACAATCCAGAGACACTTAATGTTAAGGGAGACATACTGAAGACAAGCAAAGGAATCAATATTTTAGGAAGATTTTCAAGAGGGAGAGGAAGAAATAGGAAAGGTTGCGTGGATCAGGGTACACACAAGACCCACATAGCGAATCCCCTGTATGAATCAGCATCTTTATGTGGTGGGAGGGAGCATTCAGTTTGCTGGTGGGTTGAATTAGAATCACTGGCTGATGTCGGAAGGATTGGAAATATTATAAATTTCAGTGGAATTTGTAGATAAAAATTCACCCTGCCTCAACCTCAAATTGACCCCAATTTGTTTACAGCTCCCTTCGTCTCTACTTTGAGATGTCACAAATATTTACTGCATATCACACAGGATGTATCAATATATTATGAGGGCTGAGATGACCGGTAAGCACTGTCCCTGAGGGAGTTCTCACGGACAGCAATAATTTGTCTGGACAGCACAAATCACCTCGGTCTCCTCTTTTCAATTTTGATTCTATCCAGAAGATGCCAGGGTCAAATAATCCTCGAGTCTGCATGAGTTTGTCATATTACCGGGGACTGTGTAATCACAGCAGCCAGGGACAGGTTCGGCTCTGGCTGAAATACCCACTGACAGGAACTCTCGATACGTCAAGGATTCACTGTTCAGCTGCTCAAGCCACCATTGCAAAATTCAGGAATTCTCAACTCTCAGTCCAAGACCTGAATACTGCTCCCAATTCTGGGAAGGCTCTTCAGAATTGACAGGATAAATTCCATCCTCCGTTGCCCCTTGTTTTATCATCACCTCCTCTTTGGAGTGTCTTTCCTTCATTTTCGCAGAGGCTGGGAAACTATTTGGGAATGTGGTAATGAGCGATGTCAATATAAGTTCGAGGGTTGGATGTAAAGGTAAAACGACCAGGCTAGTAATCCATAACCCAACATTAATGCCCTGGAAATGTGGGTTCAAATTCCATCTGTGATTGATAATGAAATGTGAATTCAGTAATCCGCTGGGATTTTTAAAAGAGGCTTGCCTAATGATGATCATTCCTGACCAATAACTGGTGTAGGTGGTAGCCACATTTCATGTCGTGACAGTTTTGAGATAATCGCTGTCAATTGTTGTAAAACTCCTTTGGGTTCACTAATGTCCTTTAGGAAAGAAAATCTACCATCTTATCTGATCTGACCTACACGTGAGTCCAGACTCATAGAAATGTGACTAACACTTAACCACACTCCAGGAAATTAGGGATGGACAGTATCTGTTGGCCCAGTCAGTGATACCCTCAACTCATGAATGAATTTCTCAGAAGTATTAATTCTATTGGACAAATTGTAGACTATCAACAATGAGCAACATGTTTGAGGGACAGCTTGCAAGCCTTTTGGTTTTCAAATGGCTGCGGGTTTTGTAATATCATGTACTACTGAAGGCAAAAAGGGTGTGGATGCAGAGCTATCCTTACATTCAGGGTTGTGGTAAGATACTGTCCAACAGAGTTTGGGAATCTGCTGCTATCCCTGCTCTGCATGCTAATCTGATCTCAACAAGGTCAGGTAAAGGGGTTACAGTCCCTCTGGAGAAGGGAGGAATCAGCTGTCTGGTCACTGCCCAGCGAGATGGTCACCAACCCACCACATATCAACTGAATGGCCAGGGTGGGTATACTCAGACAGAGGGATAGCCTCAGCCTGGACTCACAGAGTATTGTAGTGCAGTGGTAGCATCCTTACCTCTGAGCCAGGAAGCCTAAGTTCAGGTCCCACCTGTTCCAGAGGCATCTAATAGCATTGCTGAACAGGTATATTAGGAAATAGTCTTTTTTTTACAATGGCAACACATGTTACAAGTAAGGTCACAGAGAGCAGTGAGGTTCGATGTAACAGAACAATTGAGGGGCTGAGTGGCTTCTTCCTGTCCCTGTGCATTATAAACTCCAGCACCAGACGAGAAAACGCGGAGAGAATAGCAAGCTGCAACATTCAGAATATAAGCAAGCTGACAAAGAGCTGACCAATTACAGGCCCCTGCTATAACAGCAAATAGAACAGGCTGAAATCCACTACTGCAAATTAATATCTTAAATGAAATGAAACTGAATGGCATTAATTCAAGACTTCAACTGGGGAAATGCAAAAGTAAAATGAAAAACAAATGATTACACTGAGTGCAGCTTTGCTTAGAGTAGCAAGAGGTTGAATGTCCATACGTAGCTGGCTGCTTCAGTTCGTATGAGTTGTTGGGGTATCGGTGGGGGAGTTGTTTGGGGTGTGGGTGAGAGGTTGTTTGGGGTGTGGGTGGGGTGTTATTT
>NC_057740.1:36254213-36270392 GCF_004010195.1 Chiloscyllium plagiosum
GTTTGAGGTGTGGGTGGGGGAGTTGTTTGATGTGTGGATGGGGGGGTTGTTTGATGTGTGGGTGGGGGTGTTGTTTGGTGTGTGGGTGGGCAAATTGTTTGGAGTGTGGGTGGGGGGTGTTGGTTGGGTGAGTTGTTTGGGGTGTACGTGGTATTGTTTCATGTGCGGATGGGGGAGTTGTTCACTAGAATTGGGACTGGCATATATTCTCTCTCAAGTTCCCAACATTACGCACTCTCAGTCCAAGTTTAGCAAAATGCAGATTAAACCTCTCTCTGTTCCTTTCCAACAAATCCCAATTTGCCTGGATGGACTATTCGTAGCATCCCTACTGTGGGAAAGCAGGCCATTCAGCCCATCAGTCCACACCAACCCACAGACGAATATCCCACAAATACCCACCCCCCTACCCTATCATGTTGCATTATCCCATGGCTGATCCACATAAACTTCAGATCCCTGGACACTACCAGGCAACTTAGCAAGGCCAATCCACCTGAACTGCACATCTTTCGGCTGTAAGGGGACTGGAGCACCCAGAGGAAACCCACACAGATGTGGGGAGAATATGCAAACTCCACGTAGACAGTTGCCCGAGGCTAGAATCGAACCCGGCTCCCTGGCACTGTGAGGGAGCAGTGCTAACCAATGAGCCATGACGTTTCCAATCCTTATAATAGGTGTGCTGTGGCTTCACTGAGACAGACTGTCATGTGATGCCGAATTAGATACAAATTCTGATATGATATGGTGAAACAGTGGTGCATTGGTAATGTCGCTGGGCAAGTCATCCAGGGGCCTAAACAAAAGCTCTGGAGAAAATGGCCCAAATCCCAACATGGCAGCTATTAGTGGGGTAGGAGTTCACGTCTCAGTGATGGTAACCATATCAACCACTATGGACTGTTGTTTAAAATGCAGCTGCTTCACTTATGTCCTCTAAGGAAGGAAATCTGTTGACTCCAAATCCCCAGCCCCATGACAATGTGGTTGACTCTGAACTGACCTATGATTGTAACAAGACCCTGAACTCAAAGGCCATTTGGGATGGGCAACAAATACTGGCCTTTCCAGTGACATCCACATCCTATGAAATAATTTAAAACAAAAACACAGAGAACTGGGTTAACACCAGTGAAGGAACTTAATCCCATGGAGACACCAACAAAATTGGGATTGTATTCCTTAGAGTGAAGGAGGTTAACGGAGTTTTAATTATGGTGTTCCAAATCATGAAGAGTTTTGATAGAGATGGAGAAACTGACAGTAACAAAGGACATGAGCTGCCAGAGGAAGTGATGGAGGCTGGTACAGTTCAATATTTAAAAGGCATCTGGATGGGTATATGAATAGGAAGGGTTTGGAGGGATATGGGCCAGGTGCTGGCAAATGGGACTAGATTGGGTTGGAATATCTGGTCGGCATGGACGGGTTGGACCGAAGAGTCTGTTTCTGTGCTGTACGTCTCTATGACACAGATTTGAGATAATTAACAATGGAGAGAAGTAGTTTTTTTTTACCCTGTTAGATGTTATCATAGAATCCCGACTGTGTGGAAGCAGGCCATTCTGCCCATCGGGTTCATACCAACCCTTCAAAGAACAACCCACCCCAGACCCACCCCCAATACCTTACCTCTGTAACCTTGCATTTCCCATGGCTAACCCACCTAGCCTGCATATCCCTGAATGCTATGGGCAATTTAGCATGGCCAATCCACCTAACCTGCGCATCTTTGCACCGTGAGGGGAAACTGGAGCACCAGAGGAAACCCACGCAGACACGCAGAGAATGTGGAATGTACTGTAAGAGGGAGATAGATGTTAAACAGCAAACAGGAGCATTTTTAAAAACGAACATTTGCCGGGCTTTGGAGGAGAGCTGGTGAGTGAACCTAATCCATCGCTCTTTCCCCGGGTTGACACAGGGGTGATGGTCTGAATGTGACTTATTAAATTCTCTAAAATTTGGTCGCTCAATCCAGTCAAGGGACCAAGAGGTTCACAGGAAGAAAGAAAGCAGCTGAGAGCTTACCATTGGTCTAAAGTCCAGTAGTGACAGAGAGTGTAAGAATTTATTTGGGGTTCCTGCTCCTGTTTCCTATACTCAAAGGATGAGGACAGGATGAAACTTGGCTGTGACATGTCCTTACATTCTGCTGATGTAAGCACCTGAAAAATGGTGATAAAGTTGTGGGACCTACAGATTCACAGCCCCAGTGCGAATCTGTGTTACCACGAGGAAACTACTTTGGAAAGAAGACTGTTGTTGATTAAAGCCCCCTTCCCGATCCTAAATCACTGCAAACCCTACATCCATGAAAGCAGGACTGAAAGAAATATACCCTCCAGCCTTGCAGAAAGGAGAGAGTCATTTGCATATAAATGAAAGCAGGCCATTGCAGTCCTGACCCTATTCATTCTGCAGGTCAGTAGGGTAGCTGCAGTAAATGGTGACACACAGCATTGCATTATTACTGCGGAACTGCCACACTGTCAGTACATAGGCTGTACGTGAACATGCACTGTGCATTTTACCAGGACTACTTTATAATCGCCTTCCACCCATAAGACAAAGCCTGTCTCCTGGTGCATCAGAGGATGATTATGGTGAGGACGTTCCATGGGCGAAGCCCTCAGATCAGCTTCTCTATCGTGACCTGAGTTCCTGAACTTCCTTACTTACTTCCTGCTTGTTAACCCTTCCACACCCAAAAGGCTGGAACCACCCCAGCTCCATTCACTTCCCCCTCCAGGGCTTCCAGAAGGACACAAGAATATTTCCAATATGGAAGAAGCCATTGGGTCCTACCTGCCTCCTTGTTTTTGTTCTCTATTTCAACTGCAATCTCACTGTATCCCTCCACTTCAGACCCTCCCTTGAATCTGCTGGACACGTTGAAATTCAGTATAATTTTCCTTTACTGTTAATTTACAAGTTGGCTTGGATACCATCCAGAGTTTGTTTTGTTGAGTGATAACTGAGAGGTTAATGCTGAGTCATTAGGATAAAAATTCTCCTTTAAGCAAGACGAGGATTTTTTTTATTCATTCATTGGATGTGGGTGTCACTAGCTTGGTCACCTTTAATGTTCTTCGGGTAGTTAAGAGTAAACCACGTTTTTGTGGTCTGGAGTGACATGTAAGCCAGACCAGGTAAGAACAGCAGATCTCTTTCCCTAATGGACATTCATGAATTGGGTGGCTTTTCGCAACAATTGACAATCGTCATTATTACACTAGCTTTCTTTTCCTCTTTCTTTCATTCCAGACTTAAATGACATCTAAAAAAAAACTGAATTAAAGCATAAAATTCCATTCATTCAGGGACATATAATGTTATCAAAGTATCAGAAGATGTTTCTCATGTAGTCAATTACTTTTTGGAGGAGTGTTTATTTTTTATTTATGTTGTAGAAATGCAGTACAAATGAATGAACACTAAACCAAAGCAACATATGTTAAGATGGAGCTCAATAAAACTTAGTTAATTCAGTAGGTGAAGGAAAAATAACATCCATTTTGATTCCTGTATTTCCCCTCATAATTTTATCACTTGCATTTACTGGCACATAGTAACAATAAAACTGGGTTAACCCAAAAACAACAAAGCCCTGACTCCAAAGAGTCTCAATGAAAAAAATCATTGAATGATGAGCTCCATTTCTCTGTTATTTTCTTTCATGCTACGATGGCGTTTATTTGTGCTAATTTATTTATAAAGCCATATTTGATGATTTATTGATTTAATGATTTCATTTTTACATTATTTATTTAATGACTTATTCATATATTCATGGATATTGTGATCCACTGTTTTATAATTTATTTGACAACCTTAAATTTATTAAATAATTGAAAATCCCACTACACAGCACCTTTTTAATAAATATAAAATAATGAATGTATTGAGGAATATATTGTGCCTGAGTCTCTCTTTTTGAGAATTTTCTGCTCGTTATGTTGATGTATGTTTGGGCTGGGAAAGGAAAAGCTCTCAACTTTCAGTCTTGCTAGGAAGTTAATTTCATAGGCTTGCTGCTGCTCCCACTTGTCTGCTTTGGTGAAGACTGGTGGAGATTTTGGGTTAATGTGGGGAAAGTGCACATTCGTTCCTGCTCCAGCATTCTTCGGGATTGGCCATTCCTGCACAAATTCAGTTCAAGCTCCCAGCCCAGAGACAGTGGACAACCATCAGCTGCCTCCAAACCAGTCACAGAAACATAGCGGATAGCAGCAGGAGTAGACCATTCAACCCTTCAAGCCAGCTCTGCCATTCAATACGATCATCGAGTTCAATACCCTAATCTCATCTATATTCCTTGATCTATTTAGCCATAAGAGCTATATCTGCTTCCTTCTTGAAAACACCATGGTTTGGTCTCAACCACTTTCCGTAACAATGAATTCCACAGGCTCACCACTCTCTGAGTGAAGAAATTTTATCTCATCTCAGTGTTAAAGGATCGACTCTTTATCCTTAAACTATGACCCCCACCCCCCATTTAAGACTCCCCCACCATCAAGAACATCCTTCCTGCACCTAACCTGCCAAGTCTTGTTCAAATCTCACATACTTCTGATGAGATCTCCCCTATTTCTTCTAAACGCCAGTGAATACAATCCCAATCGACATAGTCTGTCCTTATACATCTTGTCCTACTGTCCCATGCTGGGTGCCACCACTTTCTCCATAAATTTAGGATTAAAGCATCTCCGGAATACATTAAGGGAGATGATGGTGCAGTGGTAATTAACTAGCACTACTAATCCAGAATCTTAAACTAATGTTCTGAGACTACGGGTTCAAATCCAATGATGGCAGACAGTGAATTCAATAAAAATCTGGAATTCAAAAATACAGTTAGTTTAAAGGCAACCATGTCAATTGTTATTTTAAAACAAAAATCTGGTTCCCTAATATACCGCAGGGAAGCAAATCTGCCATCCTTTGTGCATCAGCCTACATGTGACTCCAGGCCCACAGTAATCTTATATCTCTTGACTCCATTAATGTCCAAATTGTACTGATCCTTGTCTTGAAACCACTCAAACTGATCCCTCACTGCTCCCAGAGGTAGGGAATTCCTCAGAGTGAGGAAATCTCTCATCCTCTCAAGTCTTAAATGGTCAACCTCTTCACCTGGGATGCTCTGGATCCTCAAACCAGGGCCTACAGTATCATGTGATATACCAAATCAGGCAAGGTGAAAGGGGTACAGGGGAAGCTCTTGTGAAGCATAAAGACTAGCAAAGACCTGCTAGTTGGGCTGAATGGCCTATTTCATGCCTTAATTTCTCTGTAAATCAATGTGAGGCATTCTCCAAAGATGTCACCTATGACCAACGAACTTCATTCCATGACCACATTGACACCAAGTGGAAATTCTCCTACCGCCAGGAAACCAACCGATCCTTCAGATTTGCAATATTAAGGTTCATTTCTAGGCAGTGTACCTGCCTTTGTGATGTTATCCTGAATATTTCTGACCGTTACTACCTGTTATCGTCCCTCACAAATCCGAGCAGGGACGTTACATAAAAGGAACAGGCTTGAAGGTCACAATGGCATGCAAGCCACAAGTAACTGCCCTGCTTGGATATGTTGGATCCCAATTAGATTAGATTCCCTACAGTGTGGAAACAGGCCATTTGGCCCAACAGGTCCACACCGACCCTCCAAAAAGTAACCCATCCAGACGCATTCCCCCTTCACATCCCTGAACACTATGGGCAATTTAGCATTGACAATTCACCTGACCTACACATCTTTGGATTGTGAGAGAAAACCTGCACAGACAAACGGAGAATGTGCAAACTCCACACAGACAGTAACCCGATGCTGGAATCAAACCCATATTCCTGGCCCTGTGAGGCAGCAGTGCTAACCACTGAGCCATCATGCCGCCCAATATTCCATGTGTGCAATGAACAAAATTACAGTCACTGATGGTGACTCGACTCTAAAAATATTCCACACCCAGGCATTCACGAAAATAGCTGTAATTTGATTTTTGCCAATGCTGGGACTAGAAGTAGAATTTGTGCTGGAATATTTATGAAACTGCTTGCAGTGAGGTCAATTTATTTTACTGCTGTGGATTCTGCACTGAACATGTTTCCTTGCACCTGACCTGCATTTGTATAGTGCCTTTCATAACCTCAGGACATTCCAGAGTGCTTGACAGGAATGAAACACTTTGGAGTGCAGTTGCTACTACAATGTAAATAACAAAATGGCATAACGAGTACCAATAGCAAAGACCACTAACCTTTCTTTGTGATGTTCAAGTGCTGCCCAGCATACTGGAGAGAGCTCTTTATTTGTGAAACAGTGCTTGTATAACCTTTCATATCCACTCGAGAGAGGAAGACAGAGCCTTGGTTTACATCTCATCTAAAAGATGGTACCTTTGACAGTGCAGCACTTTTACACAGCAACACAGGAACAGGGTACTGTGGTCAGACTGCATTTGGAATATTATGGATAGAGACAAATAAAAAATTGCAGATGCTGGAATCCAAAGTAGACTTGCAGGAGGCTGGAAGAACACAGCAGGCCATCCTGCCTGTCTATTTTGGAATATGATGAGTAGTTTTAGCACCCCGCTACCCCTACCTAAGAGAGGGATGTGCTCGCCTTTCTCCTTCAAACATCCAACAGTAGCTCAGTGGCTAGCACTGCTGCCTCACAGTGCCTGGGTTAAAGACAAAAATACTGCAGATGCTGTAATCCAAGGTAGGCACCCTGCCCATCAGGAAGGGTTCCTGATGAAGAGCTTATGCCCAGAAGGTCGACTCTCCTGTTCCTCAGTTGCTGCCTGACCTGCTGTGCTTTTCCAGTGCCAACCATTTCGACACTAACTCACCAGCATCTGCAGTCCTCACTTTCTCCAAGCTACTAAATTTCAAATCTTCACAACAATGTACACTGCAGGAAGGAATAGGTGCTGATTGGTTGGGACCATTCAAAATTTGCATTAATCATAATGAGTGCACAACAAAGTCTTTAAAAGCCTATCTATTTTTCAGAAATAAACATTTAATTTTTAATGCTCCAATAACTTTTCTCCCAGAATTGCAGGCAGCAGTGTCTAGGGAAATCAATTTAAAATTCCTGGAGAGTTCAGGACAATCCTGGCAACATTAATCCCAAATCAGGGATCAAAATGTTGACTCTCCTGCCTGTATACTCAGCAAATCACCACATGGTGCATTTAAGCCAGGCTCAATCTGTTGCCAATACACTTCTGATGGTTGAAACAGCTTGCTAGCCGTCCTGTGTAAAGGATTGCTTCATCCTTTGAGAACCTCAGGGAACAACACTTTAGAAAAACAAATGGAGGATGTCAAAAGCACAGCATTGGATTTCAATGTGTCAAGAGGTTAATGCTCCTTGTAATGGAATATCCACCAAGAAATAGTTTCTAACTCTTTTGTACGTTAATTTTCTCTCTCCATAAATACCTGACACTCCCCACCAACCCCCAACCCCCCCCCTCCACAGATGCCCCCCACCCTCCCCACCATGGGGCCAGTCTGCAGATGAGAATGGCGAGCTGACAACCTACAGCTGGATCTCTGGAATCTCAGGAAAGCCAAAAGAGCTTCCTTTCACAGCCAATGAAGTGCCCTTGGTGTTACATCAGTGTTGTCAACTGGAAGCTCAACTGCCAATGTTTGTGTAGTAAGTTCCCATAGACACCAATTGTATAATGGTAGATTTACTATGTAGGTAAGGCAATCATTTAGGAAGGAAGATGACATCTTAGGCTTTATAAAAGCCGACAGTACTGTGATTGCTGGAACTCAGAGACGAAAACAGAAATTGCTAGAAAAGCTCAACAGGTCTGGCATTATCTGGGTTAACGTTTGGGGTCGAGTTCTGAGGCAGGGTCACTGGACCCGAAACATTAACTTTGATTTCTTTCCACAGATACTGCCACACCTACTGAGCTTTTCCAGCAATTTCTGATTTTGTTACATCTTAGACTTTATTGCATGAGTTGGGGGACTAGACTAGTGTCTTGCTGTCATTGTACCGGGATCAGGTGAGGCCATGTTTGGGAATTGTATCCATTGGAGAGGCAATGCCCTAGTGGGTTGTCCTATGACTAGTCTTTAATTCAGAGACCCCAGTAATGATTTGGGGACCTGGGTTTAAATCCCCACCATGGCAGATGGTGAAATCTGAATTAAGTAAAGATTCTAATGATGGCTATGAAACCATTGTTAAATGTCATGGAAAAACCCATTTCATTCACCAATGTCCTTGAGGAAAAGTGAACCAAGTCCAAAGACAGCAACTTGCCCTCTGGGTTTTTTTAAATTGTGACTCATTAATGGGATATGCGTATTGCTGGCTAGACCAGCATTTATTGCCCATTCCTAATCACCCAGAGGGCAGTTAGCAGTCTGTAGCATTGCTGTGGGTCTGGAGTCATATGTAGGCGAGACGGTAAGGTAAGGACGGCAGATCTTCTTAAAGTCATTGGAGAACCGGATGGGCTTTTACAATAATGGCTGTAAAATGTAATAGATTGTCAAATGAGTTAATTAGGCCACTTTTTATTTTTGATTCTGCTATACTGGAATGTGAACCGACATCTCCACAGCATTAACTGAGGCCGTTGGATTACTAACTCCAGGCCATCTCTTCTCCCTTCCATAGCACGTTGTGATCTTTGTTCCTGGAAGCACCCCCACAGTTTGTCAGGCCCGTCCACAGCCCTAAGGATGACAGAATTCTGATCTGTCATGAATCCCTTCACTTACCATTGAGTCAAAAACCTGGGAGTCCACTTCCACCCTTACCTCATCCCGTTCCCTATCGCAGGGAGACTGAACTTGCACCACACTGACTGCAGTGGGATACCATGGTTGGTCACAACTATCTTCTCAAGGGCAATTAGGGATGGACAAGAAGAATTAGAATTAGGTTTCATTGTCATGTGTACTCAAGTACAAAAGTTCAAGAGTACGGTGAAAAGTGTGCAATGTTGCCACACACCCAGCGCCACCTTAAGCAGAAAGGCACCTGGTTACAAATCTTAGGTACTAAAATAGATTAGGTACAAAAATAGAGAAATAAAGAAAAAAGGTTAAAAGTTATACATTACAGTTCTTCATCGTACAAATTAGTAAAATAAGGAATAAAATTAAAAGATAAACATGACAGTCCTTCCATATTCTGCAGTCGCTCCACGCTGGGGGCTTTCCACACATCGTATCTCTCTCTCTCTCTCTCTCTCTCTCTCTCCCCGTGCTGGGCCAATCCCAACTGGGCACACAAGCCGCTGACTGCCATCTGTGCTGGCGTTGTTACTGGAGTCCACATGTTAAGAACAACCAGCAAAAAAGTCCTAACTTCAACATGGTGGCTCAGTGGTTAGCATAAGAGTTCCAGGTTCAATTCCAGCCTCGGGCAACTATCTGTGTGGAGTTTGCACATTCTCCCCGTGTCAGCATGGTTTTCCTCCGGGTGCTCCAGTTTCCTCCCACAGTGCAAAGATGTGCAGGTCAGGTGAATTGGCCATGCTAAATTGCCCAAAGTGTTAGGTGCACTAGTCAGAAGGAAATGGGTCTGGGTGGGTTACTCTTCGGAGGGTCAGTGTTTGGGCCCAAGGGCCTGTTTCCTAATCTAATCAAAGTGCTCACCCATAATAATTATAAAGGAAGAAACCATTCAGCCCATCTTAACATATCCACCTTACAGTCCTGCCGTCCCATTGATGAATCTGACTGCTTGTAAATAGTTATAAAACTTGAAGCCTGGAAGTGAATTCACAAACTTACGGGTTTCACTTTATAGGGGAAAGAGAGTTAACCTGGGATCAAGAGAGCTACACACAGTGAGAAAAGAGACTGAGCATGTCCAGGATGAATGAAAAGCTCAACAATGTTGAGCTACAAACTTTCACAAACCTTGCAATGTTTAATTCAGAAGAAAGCAGTTAGCGTGCAGCAATTGAAGGCGTAATTTTTTTTTCTGTGGTGAGACCATTATTTTACTTTAGCCCTTCAGTCTCTATATTACGGATGAGCAAGCGTTCGGATGTGACACGGCCTTTAATAAAATACGGACACTTTCCAATATTTTCATTAAATGCTTTGAAGAATCTCACGAGAGCCATCAAAACAGTTAATGAAAACACTGCAAAGTATCACTGCTTTATCAAAAATGACAATGTAGCCAGCCTGGGTAAAAATACTGCCACTATAAAGATTCAGTTTTGATATAATATTAGCTGATCACTGTTGCTCAGTGACAGTGGAGATTGGAGCATGTTTGGCTGGGATAGCCCGGCCTGCCCCTTTAAGGCTACTTGCTCAGATACTCCCTACGGGGACACAGTCTAAATAAGTTCCAAGATGAATTCGAGGCTAATTAATGCTGCTGTTGGGTATTTCGTTATATTGGCAGCTCCTTGGCTCTTCACGTTATCTCAAAAAAAACCTTCTTCAGGTTATCTCAAGGTCAGACACAAAACCAGCAGGGACTCATACCATCAATTCTGCATACTTTTAACAGAGATTGTCAGTTGTGATTGGTTGGTTTTTGTTTTGTAGAGTGCAACATCAGACCTATAGCCCGATGATTTTAGACCAAAAAATGTCACTTAAAGCCCAGATAACAGAAGAGGTATGCTGTGTGAGGAGGACTATGTTAAGCAGAGAGCTCAGAAGAAATAGGAGCAGATATAGACCAGACAGTCCATTGTACCTGCTCAGCCACTCAGTATCATCATGACTGATCTTGGGCTTCAAGTCCTCTTTCCTACCCTATCCCCATATGCCTTGAATCGCTGAGACCCCCGTCTTAAATCTGCAGCCAGACCCCGAGTTACGAGCCAGATCTGTCTATAGTCCATTCACAAGTTGAGTTTCACACAAGTAGAAACACAATGCAGGACAATATAAAGGAACTCTTTGCAAGCACAGGAAAAGTTTGAATATAGGGAATTAAAATTACATCCCTGTACGAGATTGTGTTTGTAGGTATGAGTGTTTGTAAATCAGGGACCCTCTGTATTCAGTAATTTAACCCACTGCAGCAGAGAATTTCAAAGATTCACAGCCCATCAAGTAATTTCTCCTCATCTCAGTCCTACATAATTGCTCACTTATCATTAGGCAGTGTCCCTGTGTTTTCGATTCCCTAATGAACAGAAAGAATCTCCCCGCATCTATTCTACAGCTGTCAAGCTCCCTCAGAATTGTGTATGCTTCAACGTAATCACCTCTTATTTTCCTAAATGCCACAGAATAGGGACCCAATTTACACAGCCTCTCCTCATAGGACAACCCCCATATCTCAAGGAGTAATACAGCGTACCTCCTCTGTACTGACTCCAAAACAGGAATATTTCGCTTTGCAATGTGGAGACCAAAACTGCACACAGTGTTCCAGGGTGGTCTCACCAAAGTCCTGTTTGCAGTACCACTTGTAACAAATACTAGTGCGCGAATCACAATTGTCATCAAAGGAGCACTTAATACCTTAGAGTTCGCCCTCTCCAGGCTTCAGGGCTACAAATAACTGTTCCATCCTATCCTTGCCACCACCACAGTGCTTACTGTTGTGACCTGATCCACTGGCAGGAGACAGCACTCCAGCACAGCATGAATAAAGACAAGATGTTTTGGCAGGTTCATTCAACTACGTGGGGCATCACCGTGGACTACCAGCTCCAGCAGCAGGAAGAAGCAGCAGCACAGAGAATGAGGGGAAGAAAAAGAACAATTCAATTTCTTTACCCCCTTTCTACTTCCAGCAATTTTCTTTGCTGTGCCTGTTTCACATCAGGTGCCATGCATTTTCCCTGACCTCACGTAAGCACCTGTTTGTCAGGCAAGCGCACAATAATGCATGTTGGCAGGCTGTTCGGCCTCAGGAGGCATCACAGTGATGCCAAAGCTCTCGGCTTGATTAAACCAGTCACTGGATACTGATCAGGAACTCTGGAAGATCTTTCTATTCCTGAAATTTAAGATCGCCAGTAGCACCACAGCTGTGATCAGCAAGTACAGAGTGAGAAATCGAACTGGAGACTTGTGTTTTCTCCACTCTGCAAGTCATCACCTTAACCACCCGAGCCATCTGGGACACCCGTCTTTAAATTGTAGCTGCTCTTTTTTCCAATGCGGTGCTGGTTAACTAAACCAGCTTGTCACTTAGAACGGCACAGTTCTTCTCTGGGCGTGTGACATTTCCCCATTGTATTAATTAGGCATTTGCAGATGTACACGTGCATTGTGTTGCCAAAGTGAGGAGAGATTCGATGACTTAAGATCAAGCCAAAAGGTCAAGTCTGTCAATCATCCAGTCTATCAACCTGGCAATTAAGACACTACACAAGGAGTTTATTATTGCCATTCAATTAAAACTTGAAAGATTTTTCCATTTTAATTAGTCCCTTTTTTTCCCTCCCCTCTGTCAATTTTCTTTCCTTCCCTGTCCTCAGGGCATCGATTCCTCACTGGGGTAACGTTCCACAGGAACTGGCTGCCTTCAGGTACATCATCAAAGTGGCTATCATTCACGGAGAATCTTGTTAGGCAGGGTCAGAACACTATTCAAACACAGTCAGGGGAGGGAGGTACACATTTACACACCAAAATGCAAAAGCAAATCTCTCAAACCGGACGTGCTGCTAAGGCTCAGGGTGAGAATTCGGGATCCTAAAGAGCATACTGCAATATGGTGAGAGTTAGAGTTAGGGTTACGGTTAGGGTTTGTGGTTTGACCACAATCTGCACTGAGTGAGGTTCAGCACCTGTTTAAATCTCATTCTCTTAAATACCCACTCTCCGTCATCCAATTCCACGGCTCTATCTCCAACCCATTACTCCCAATGAGTCAGCATCCCAGAATCTGCGAATTCTGCCACTGCCATATTTAAGACGCTTGGAAAAATCTTCTCTAAGCCATCAGTTTCCCTTTACCAAGTCTGAGACCAGGACTTGATGTCCAAATGGAACATGGTGCATAAATGTGCCCACTAAAAGATTGCAGGGGTCTGCAGGTCAGCTCTAAACCGGGATCCTGTCCACCTGGTTATGATGGCTCTTAGATAGGAAGATGTTCAGCCTGATGATTTGGGAGGTTGGGTTTTTCACTAACTCCACCTAGCTATGGAGGCAAAGAGCTGTCTGCCCTGTCTCTAACATCTGGCCACATCTGTTGCACCGCTGCTAATAGAATCTTGCTGTGTGTAAATTGGCTACTGCATTCCTAGAATTATGACAGTGAGTACAGTTGAAAGGTGCTTTGAAACCCGAGTCATAGGAACATGAGGCGGCCATTTGGCCCTTCAGGTTTTCTCTGCCATTCAATAAGATTTGGGAATCCAGAATTTATGGAGGGCGTTAACAAGTGTGAGTAGTTCCTCGCTGATTGAGCTCTGCTCAGGTACATTGGCTTTCTCTGACTGCAGAGCCCTAAAACATAGCTGTGTGCCTCTGAGTTGCTCTGAATATTAGCCGGTCTCAACTTGTTGTGCCAGGGATTTAGCTTCCCCTTGAAGTAACTTCACAATTGTAATTGCGGAGTCTTCAAATATATTGCAGTTCTCCCATTGTGGTCAGTGTCAATTGTGTGGGTATCTTGTTCGATAAGTGGTGGAGCTCTACTTTTTCATAGGTCTCCTTTTCTCTTCACCAGACCAACGTAGGAAGCACATTTGCCTCTAAGTCAGAGGTTGCGGATTCGCATCCCCCATCAGAGATACCCAGCTTGTAACCTACCCTGACTCTCCAGAGTAGCATTGAGGGAGTGCTGCACTGTTGGAGGTGCCATCTTTCAGATGAGACATTACCAGTCCCGTCTGCTTTCTCAATTGGATGCAAAAAGATCGCAAAGAAGAACAGGGAGAGTTATCCCCAATGTCCCAGTCAATATTTATCACAAAGACAACATACAGTCTTTATTTCGTTGCTGCTTTTGTGTGTAAATGGATGGTGTATTTCTCTGCACAACAATGTAAAAAGAAATACTTTCTTGGTTGTAAAACAGTCGGGACATCCAGAAGTTGTGAAAGGGCTAGACAAGTAAATTATTACATTTCTTTCTCCCCGACAACCTTTCTTTCCTCATTACCCCCTGTTCCAGTCTACTAACCAAGCCAAATGTCAGTGCAATTGCATCTTGATTGAAAATGGAGCCTTGATACAGGCGCTGCTGAAGGACTCAGCATCAAGCGTGGTTCACCCAATTTCATTGACTGCACCCTGACAGAGTACCTGTATGGCAGGACTCTTCACCTATCCTCTCACCTATCACTGAAGGCCCTGTGGGATGGCAGGGACAAGGTGGTAATATAAACACAAGGCAGCTGCAGCACATATTACAGAATGAGGCAAACCATTGTTGAGAGGAATCGGGGCCACATTTTCCACAGAAAGGATTGTGGTACAATTCCCCCCAAAAGGTAGTGGACACTGTTGAACAATTCAAAACTGCAATCAACAAGAGTTTTATTAAGAGATATAGTGATTCAGCAGACACATGGTGCTGAGGTATACATTAGTCATGATCGAACTGAATAGCACAGCACAACTGAATTGTCACTCCTGTCCTCCAATTCTGAAGACAGGAATATTAAAGCAAAAGCAAAGTTTAAACACCTTCAGGCTTTCATGTGAATCACTGAAGTCTCCACTCTCTTCTCTCTAGCACTAACATTGCTGCTAAGCCTCTTCCTTTGAAATTTAGCACATGTGGTTTCTTGATGGCTTAACAAAAGCTTAGTCAGGCTTTTTATTTTCAACCAGCAGCCTCCTGACTGAAGCGGTGGTACATCCCACATCTCACCCTTCATGATGCCATCAATCTTCAGAGGGAAATGAATTGTCTAGATTGCTTTCCCCATCTCACACTGGATTTTCTCTGTCAACATCATTCATTTGCATTTCCATATTACAATGCCGTTAGGCTGCAAGCACACAATCAGCTGAGACGGCTTTGAGAAGTTGAAAGATGAAAGTGCTGACATGGCAGAACTATTCCCATCACTTCTCGCCCCCCCAACATGGCACACTTCAATTAATTGAATTTTGTATCGGCGTCATCTTTCACAATCCTTTCCCCTCTCTTCCCTCAGCTTTCCTTTTTCCCCCACCTCCTCCAGGGGTGCACAGTTGTTTCTGGGGCACAGTTTTTCATGAGTATGAGTCCTCTATTGTCTCACTAATCCCACTATACAGTATAAGCCTGCACCATAGATACAGGCTGTCAATGAAATGTTTTATAATTAAACAGGATCCTGCCCTTTGGGTGGCATTCACATGCCTCCCAGCAGAGGTCACTGGGTAGCAGGAATTCTGGATGGTTTGACAGGTGACAACTGACAGGAACTCGGGGGTGGCCCTATAGGCTGGGTTGAGATTGGCCTTTTCTGGAGGGCTGTTCATCTTTAAATGATTATGGGTTACATAGGCCAAAGAACATGGATAAGGTGATAGTGACAAGATTGTCATCCTTAAAACATTTTTGATCAAACTGTATGGAGGTTAGGAGCACGTGGGACTTGATTCTTGGCTTCCTTCTTCAGAGCTGTGGTGTCTACCACTGCACCACAAGAGCCCATGATTATCACCTGTAGGTATGTTCTAATGAACCTGTTCAGGAATGTCATTACACACCTCTGGAGTAGGTGAGACTTGAATCTAGAACTCAAACGTCGATTTTCCTGCTCCTCGGATGCTGCCTGACCTGCTGTGCTTTTCCAGCACCACACTCTTGACTGTAATCTCCAGCAACTGCAGTACTCACTTTCGCCTAATTGAATCTGGATCTCCCAGCTTAGAGGTAGGGATACTACCACCACAGCACAAAACCCCATGATCCTGACCTTTACATTTAAGCACATAAGTAAGTTAGAAAAGACTGAAACTCATTCAATTTTGAAAGCTTCTGGGAATCTTGATATTCCATTTCTTTCTCTCTCTCTCTCTCTCTCTCTCTCTCTCTCTCTGTTCTCCATAATTATAGAGTCATAGAGATGTACAGCACGGAAACAGACCCTTCAGTCCAACCTGTCCACGCCAACCAGATATCCCAACCCAAGCTAGTCCCACCTGCCAGCACCCGGCCCATATCCCTCCAAACCCTTCCTATTCATATACACATCCAAATGCCTCTTAAATGTTGCAATTGTACTAGCCTCCACCACTTCCTCTG
>NC_057740.1:36271185-36338829 GCF_004010195.1 Chiloscyllium plagiosum
GTTTAGTATCGCCCCCATTTTCTGTGGCTCCGCACAAAGGCCGCCTTGCTGGTCTTTGAGGGGGCCTATTCTCTCCCTAGTTACCCTTTTGTCCTTAATATATTTGTAAAAACCCTTTGGATTCTCCTTAATTCTATTTGCCAAAGCTATCTCATGTCACCGTTTTGCCCTCCTGATTTCCTTCTTAAGTATACTCCTACTTTCTTTATTCTCTTCTAAGGATTCACTCGATCTATCCTGTCTGTACCTGACATATGCTTCCTTCTTTTTCTTGACCAAACCCTCAATTTCTTTAGTCATCCAGCATTCCCTATACCTACCAGCCTTCCCTTTCACCCTGACAGGAATATACTTTCTCTGGATTCTCGTTATCTTATTTCTGAAGGCTTCCCATTTTCCAGCCATCCCTTTACCTGCGAACATCTGTCTCCAATCAGCTTTCGAACATTCTTGCCTAATACCGTCAAAATTGGCCTTTCCCCATTTTAGAACTTCAACTTTTAGATCTGGTCTATCCTTTTCCATCACGATTCTTAGAACACAATTCAGAGACATCAATGGTTCAAGGCTATACACACTGAAGGAAACAGCCTATGCCAGTTTTATGCAAGCAGGATGAATCACAGCAATAGTGTAGAACAAAGTGGTCTGCAGTGGCAAACAAAGGGAATCTCTGCTGCAAAGCAACCTATTCACTAATGGAATACTGCTGGGTGCTCCCATTGACTTACAGTGGGAATGGATAGGTTCATAGTCTCACTTATCCAGTCCTCCTTAAAATACTTGGCAACTCTACTGTCTGTCTGTATCATCTGGTAATGAGCATCTATTGGTGAAAAAATTGCATTTCAACATTTATTCAATGTTTCCCTTTAGCTTCAAATTCTAATTTTAATTTCAGTCGATATTGATTTATGAATTCAGATAAAATGGCTGTCAGCCATTCTTTTTAAAATTTGATGAGAGTATGAAAACGCAGAATAAAGTACAGGGTGATTTGATGGTGGGTGTTTTATGATTATGAAGGGATAGGACAGAAACAGTGTTTCCAGTGGTAATGGGTTTAGAACCAAGGGACTTGGTTGTAAGGTTAAAAATAAAAAGATTTAAGACAGCAAGCAGCAGAAGCCTATTATTGCACTGAAAGGTGAAGAAGAGATGGTGGAATACATGACCAGAGTCAGTGCCTGAAGTCCAAGCAATGTCAGAATGAAGAATAGGGAGAAGTTGTTGTGTTGTGGTAATGTCACAAGCCGAGCAATCCAGAAACCAAGGCTGATCCTGACAAGATGAGAGTTCAAATCAGGCAGCTGAAATATGAACTAGGCAAAAGTGGGTACTGTAGATGCTGGAGATTGGAGTCAAGATTAGAGTGGTGCGGGAAAAGCACAGCAGGTCAGGCAGCATCCGAGGAGCAGGAAAATCAATGTTTCAGGCAAAAGCCCTTCATCAGGAATGAGCATTTCTGTCGATTTTCCTGCTCCTCGGATGCTGCCTGACCTGCTGTGCTTTTCCAGCACTATGCTGATCTTAACTGAAATATGAATCCCATTAAAGCAATGTTTTAAAAAAAAGTAAACTAGTGGCAACCATTAACGACCCAACTAGTTCACTAATGTCCACATCCGAAAAAGGAAACTAATTCTATTAAACTGAAGTTTAGTGACAACCAACCTGAAACAACCCATCCAGTTCACTAATGCCCACAGTCCATAAAGGAAGTAAGAGATGGAGCTATGGGACTTTAGTGATACTGAATGGACTCAAAAGCTCTTTGCATTTGCCTGTACCTGTGTTTTTGCTTTATGGCTGTTTACCTACTATTTACTTATCTATGCTATTTAACTCTGTGATCTGCCTGTATTGCTCGCAAGACAAAGCTTTTCACTGTGCCTCGGTACACGTGACAATAAATACAATTCAATTCAATTCAATGATGATGGGGCACAGGGATGGACATAAGGGGGTGGAGAAATCAGCTTGGACTCTTCCTTCTGAGTGTCAACCCTGTGGAAGGAAAATTTCACTGCACAAAGTGAAAATAGGGCCATGAGTTGCAAGGGCAAATAGTTTTCCAGATCTCATGATTAAAGGCCTATAAAATGGCCTTATGGGCAAGGTCATGGGGCTTGCTAAGCTGTACCTTCTGGGAGGGGGAAAGAAAATTGCAAAGGTATTGACAACATTGGACACGGACGCACACACACGCACCTGGGTTATTGTTGTGGAAGTGATGACATATCTTGTAAAAATGAGATAAATTGCACAGTCCGTTCTAAAACTTCAGTGAAGATCACTTTTTATGAACACATGGCAGCTTTCAGGTACACTCGAGGGGGGAATGAAGCAATTCAGGGCCGGGTGTCTTTGTTCATCAATTAGGAGATGACATTTAATCACCTCTTAACCCTGCAGCCAGTAACAAAACCAGTAAAATCCGCTAGCCTTTGGGAGCAAAAAGGGACAGTAAATTTTTCACTTTCCCCAACATGATTACTGCCATGGGGGGAGTAGGTGGGGGAGGGAAACAGAATGGAATTGTCTGTTCCTCATGGGGAATAGGCATACAGATTGATGGATTAAACCAAGACTGAGGCACGAACTGGAAATATCACCCACCCCCATCTCAACACATGAATGGTTATGCACTGATATAAAGGGATAAATTACTCCCTGATGTCCCAGAGTCTGGCATGGCCTCTTACAATTGAAGAAAGCAGAATCTGATTCCCAGACTGTGCTGTGTTAGCACATATAGAGGCTACAGTAGGGGATGAGAAAGGGTCAGAGAGAGAGAAACACAGAGACACACAGAAGCAAACACAGGCATATGCTCCTCCTGCTTCTGATTCCAACTCACTGATGAACTGAATGACGACTGCACATTCTTGTTTTCATAGTTTGTTGAGATAGCAGCTTTTTTTTTGCTAACACTTACAGGTCTGTGATGTAATGAAGGATTTTACAGCCACTGCAAAGCTTGTCAATGGCTTGTCCTCTCTAATGAGAGATGGATAATAATCAAACTGCAATAACCTGCCATTTTAAAAAGATAGGTAGGAGAGTCTGTGAGGAGAAAGACATAAAGAAGTTGCAGATGGATATGGATGAGTTGAGTGAATAGGGAAAAAATCTGGCAAATGGAGTATGATGCGGGAAAAATGTGAAGCTGTTCACTTCGGCAGGGAAAATGTAAAAGTAGATTAAACTAAATGGAGTAAGTCTGCAGAATCCTGAGGTACAGTGGACATTCAGTATTCTGGCGCATGAGTCACAAAAGGCTAATGTGCAGGAACACCACACAATGAAGACTAATGGGATGATATCTATTGCCATGACAGGAACAGAACATCAAAGTAAGGCAGTTATGTTTCAGGTGTACAAGGCATTGATGTGAATGCCAATGACAGCAAAACAAAGGATCTGGTTATTGACTTCAGGAAGTGGAATGGAAGGTGCACCCCCGTTTACAGTGGTGACGCTGAGGTGGAGATGGTCCAGACCGTCAAGTACCTGGGAGTGATGATCACCAAGAATCTGTCCTGGTCCACCCATGTCAACACGATGGTCAAGAAAGCACAACAATGTCTCTACTTCCTCAGGAGATTAAAGAAATTCAGCATGTCCAGAAAGACACTTACATATTTTTATGGATGCCCCATAGAAAGCAGCCTATCTAGATGCAACACAACTTGGTATGGCAACTGCTGTTCCCAAGATTGTGAGAAACTACAGGGAGGTGTGAAAACAGCTCAGTCCATCAGCCTTCCATCCATTGATCCATCTACACTTTCTGCATCAGGAAAGCAGCCAACATAATCAAAGGCCCTTCCCACCCTGGTTATACTCTCATCTACCCTCTTCTATCAGACAGAAGGTATAAAAGTTTGTATACACGGACAAACAGATTCAAGAAAATCTTCTGACCTTTGAATGGATCTCTTTAATGTTAACATTGATCTCTCTCTACACCTTCTCAGCAGCTGTAATATTGTGTCCTACCCTCTGTTCTGTTACCCTCATGCACTTATAGTGGTCCTGAAATGGTGAATGTAGAAGGGATGTTTTGTGGCTGTGTCCTGAACTAAGGGGAGCTATTGTTCCCTTTAAAGGTAAGAGATGAGGAGGTGATTTTATCTCAAAGGGTTGTAGGACTTCAGAACTCTCTGCCTCAGGAGGCAGTGGGGGTGGGAAACATTAAATACTTTAAGACAGAGCTGGGTACAGTTTCATTAGGCAGGAGAATCAGAGGATATTGGGATAAATGGGAATGTAGAATTCAAAACAAAAGCCAATAATCTATGCTGAATGCTGAAGCAGGTTCAAGGGGTCAACAGCCTACAATTGGCTCCTATTTCAGCCATTTATACCTTTATAATCAAAGTTAGCATGAACAACTCCTAAGGCACACTCAAAAGAAACCCAAAATTTCAAAGGAAATTTAAGGTGAAATATAGTTTCCAGGGGATGATATGGCACCCTAGCTCCCCACCAGTCACACAGCGCCTAAGAATCCTGGTGGACACTGCATGCTATCACTCCAAGGCAGGAAGTTAAGTACAATGGCAAACTCGAAAAGGCTCAGAAAATATTTTGAAGGATGTTGCTGGGGTTGGAAAGTTTGAGCAATATAGGAAGAGGCAGAATAAGCTAGGGCTATTTTCCCTGCAGCATCAGAGGCTGAAGGGTGATCTTACAGAGGTTTATAAAATCTTGAGGGACATGGATAGGGTGAATAGCCAAGGTCTTCTTCCCGGGGTGGGGGAGTCCATAGGTTTAGGGTGAGAGGTGAAAGATTTAAAAGGGACTAAAGGGGCAACTTCTTCATGCAGAGGGTGGTGTGTGCATGGAATGTGTTGCCAGAGGAAATGGTGGAGGCTGATACAATTATAACATTTAAAAGGCATCTGGATGAGTACATGAACAGGAAGGGTTTAAAGAGATATGGGCTAAATGCTGGCAAATGGGGCTCGATTGATTTCGGATATCTGGTCGGCATGGACAAGTTGGACCGAGGGATCTGTTTCCGTGCTGTACATCTCTATGACTCCTCCAAGGCTGGCTGCCTGGACATGTTAATATCCACCTGGGCCACCTTAAAGAGTCAGATGGTTTTAATCTGGGTTATAAAGCTTCCACTGTGTACAATTCCATTCAATCACCTGCCCACTACTGTTCTGCAGGAAGCAAGGTGGTGGAGAATGTCAGATGGCGTGAAATAGCCTAAAATGGGGTTGGCGCGAGAAAAGAATGACAACAAGAAAGATGGAGGATGGGTAGGTGAATGACCCCTGATTAGTTTTGGGAGAGATAGTACAGCTTACTAGCAGACTTGCCAAAGACTTTGAAGATATAAACAAACGTCAGCAGAACTTATAAAAAACAAAAGTTTAGTTTTCCACATCATGCCTCATATGTCAGTGCAAAACCTATTCAAAATTTCAATGAATGTTCTTTAGCAGCAAAGCTAACACCAAAACTGTAGGTCAAAAGAAAAAAAACATTTATGAGACACCTACATCTTTAAAGACCTCTCAGAAATATCTCAAATTAACCTCACCTACAAATATTTGTTTTGAAATCCTACAACTCTCTGTGTGACCCCGTTTACATGAGACCCCTCATCATTGCCGGTTTCAAACATTCAGAACCCCTTTTAAGACTCTGTGCTCCTCCAATTGCAATAGGTTACAAAAAGCAAGTTAACAAAAGCAAATGTCACCGCTAACCATTTCAGTCTCACGCCAGCACAATCAGGTAATCAATAGCCAAGTTATTATCCTTTAAATTTCATGGTCTGTGTTTTTACTTTTCAGCAATCAACAGTGCACTATGCAGGCCATAAGCAAGAATTTATGTGACAGTAGATTGCATTGAATTATTTCAGACCTGCTATTAAGCCAGAGGCCAGATACAACAACATTGCAACTTTCCTCAAAAGCACATTTGTTACTCTTTGAAGAGTAAAATCATTTCACAAGATGTTCTCTTGCTGTTTGTATTTCCCTCAATCATCTCCCACCTGGTTTGAACCTTTGAACCACTGCTCTAGATCGCACTGGCACAGTGGATACCACCAGGGTCTGGGACGAGGTGATAGATCAGGGCCCAATAACTGGAAAGCCCAATGCTTGGGTTGACAGCAGGGTCACTGTGGTTGGGTAACAGGCAGGGCTGTTATTTTGGGAGAGAGGAAGCATGGTCTCTGCATTCGGATTGGAGTTGGATACACTCACCCGGGTGAATCAGGGCAGTATCAGGACTCCTGCCCCTGAATACAACTTTACAGTGTTGTTTCCTCACAGATTCTGCCTACCATGAGATCAAGGCACCTGGTTTTGATCCTCCACTGTACAGGTTGTTCTTTGTCAGTAGGCGAACTCTACACATTCCCACTCCAAGGACACCCAGACACCGAGCAACCACAGAAGAGAGGCAGGCAGTCAGGTCAAACAGTACCCTCCACAGCCTACTGCCTGGAGCTGCTCTCAAGGACTGGACTCTCTCTACTCAGTATCTGTCTTAGCTAAAAGTGACTACGGTCTGGCTCTCAAGAAGTTCTAATGAACTCTCATTTACGATCGACTCTCACAGTTTATGGGCATTGGCTGCCCTCTGAAACCAGGATGAACCTGGTGATTTACATCCATAAGCAGCATGACAAATCACACCTGCCACCCCACTCCCTTCAATCGAGAATGGCAGATAGCTGAAAGGGAAAACAGAATAAAATCTGGAGCCTCTGCTGAAAATCAAATAGCACAGAAAGTAGCAACTACAACTCAAGATAGGAAGGAGGCAGGAAAAGGAAACTAGTTAGCTTGACATCCTTGATGGGGAATCAACCTACCTATATTGGCATACATCCTCTTTATGTCCTCTACAGTATATTTTCTTCTCAAACTTTGTGCAATTTGCAAATTTAACTTGCATGCCTTTACTCCCCTGAGCTAATTCATTGATAGAAATTGCAAAAAGCTGAGGCCCTAGTACAGACCCCAGTAAGGACCCCACTTGTCACAAGAGGAAATGACCCACTTTGACATAATCTTGCTTTCTGCCCATCAGGCAATCTTCTCTCCACGCACTTTGTGTAGAGACTGTAGCTGGGCCATTACAAATTTTCGAAGTGATCAGGAAACGTTAGGACGGTTTTGAGAAAGGGAAATAATGGTTAACCATTTTTTTTTTGAAGGAGCAACACATGTTGTAGATAAGGGGGAGCCTGTAGATGATCTGCACTTGGATTCCCAGAAGATATTTGGCAAGTTGCCACACAATATGCATGGATAAAAGATCGGCTGATGGTCAAAAAGCAAGATTGTGTCTAAGTGGGTCATTTTTTTTGTGACAAGTGGGGTCCCACAGGGGTCTTAGCTTTTTTTATAATTTTTATCAATGAACTAATTGAGGGGAGTAAAGGCATGGTAATTACATTTGCAAATCACACAAAGATAGGTAAGGGAGTCCTGAACTAGATGGCATAGGTTTATGGTGAGAGGGGAAAGATATAAAAGAGATCTACGGGGCAACTTTTTCACACAGAGGGTGGTACGTGTATGGAATGAGCTGCCAGAGGAAGTGGGGGAGGTTGGTACAATTGCAACATTTAAGAGGCATTTGGATGGGTATATGAATAGAAAGGGTTTGGAGGGATATAGGCCGGGTGCTGGCAGGTGGGACTAGATTGGGTTGGGACATCTGGCCGGCATGGACGTGTTGGACTGAAGGGTCTGTTTCCATGCTGTACATCTCTATGACTCTATGAGGAAGATACATGAAAAATGTAGATAGATTGAGGCAGTGGGCAAAATACCTGGTAGATGAGTACCACTTGGGAAACTGAAATTACTCACTTTTTCAGGAAGAATTATTTATGTCTGCAGTTTTTCGAAGTAGAAACAGATTGCATGCATGAGCCACAACAAATTAGCATGCAGGGACAGCAAATAACGGAGGCTAACGGAATGTTATCCTTCATTGCAAGATTAATTAAACACAAAAATAAGAATATTACGTTTCAGTTGTACAGGGTATTGATGTGAACACATCTCGAGTACAGGACGCACATGAATCTATATTCAAGAAGGATGCAAATGGAGTGGAAGTAGTTCACAGCAAGTTTCCGAGATTGATATCTGGAAAGAGTGAAGGTTTTATTAGAAAAGGTTGGACAGGCTAGGCTGGCATCCACTGGAGTTTCAAAGCATTGAGGGTGACCTGATTTAAGTGTAAATATTCCAAAATGGTGTTGACAAGGTCAATGTGGAATGGCTGTTTCCTCACATAAGTGAGCCCAGAACTGATTTTAAAATTAGGGGTCTCCCTTTTTAGGACAGAGATGAGGCGGGTGTTTTTCACTTTCAGAGGTTTGTGTTTCTTTGGATCTCTCTTCCTCAAAGGGCAATGGAAACATGGTCATTCAGTATTTTCAAGGTGGAGGTAGAGAGATCTTTGTTAGGCAGGGGAATTGAGGGTTATCAGAAATAGACAGGAACGGGAAACTCAAAACACAACAGATTAACCATGACCTTATCAAATAGTGCAGCAAGCTCAAGGGGGTGAATAGCCTACTCCTGCTTATTTGGTCCACTGTACGTGTGTCAAATGGTCAGGATAGATGCCCAATTAATTCCATGTGACCTGCTGTTTATGCAGAGATGTATAAAGCCCCTCTACATCTAGTTTACTTATTGTAGTTACAATAGAATCTGTTCCTTCTGCTTTCAGACAACACATTTTAGGTCAGAACAGCTTGTCATGTAAAACAAACATTCTATTGCTGAGAAAGAGACACCTCGTCTCATCTTGCATTTGTGAGGACAAATGTAAGAATGCCAAATTTCAAATGATCACAACAATTTATGCCACTTGATTCAGTTTTTTGAAGAAGTAACAATTGATGAGGACAGAGTGGTGGATGTGATCTATATGGACTTCAGTAAGGCACTCAACAAGGTTCCACATGATGGACTAGTTAGCAAAGTTAGATCACACGGAATAGAGGGGGAACTAGCTATTTGGATACGGAGCTGGCTGGAAGGTAGAAGACAGAGAGTGGTGGTGGACGGTTGCTTTTCAGACTGGAGACCTGTGACCAGTGATGTGCCACAAGGATCAGTGCTGGGTCCACTGATTTTCATTATTTATATCAATGATCTGGATGTCAACATACGAGAAATGTTTAGTAAGTTTGCAGATGACACTAAAATTGGAGGTGCAGTAGACAGTGAAGAGGGGATCTTGATCAGGTGGGCCAATGGGTCGAGGAGTGGAGATGGAGTTTAATTTAGATAAATGCAAGGTGCTGCATTTTGAAAAACAAATCAGAGTAGGACTTATACACTTAATGGTAAGGTCCAAGGGAGTGTTGTTGAACAAAGAGACCTTGAAAGTAGAGTCACAAGTAGATAGCATAGTGAAGAAGGCATTTGATATTCTTTCCTTTATTAGTCAGTGCATTGAGTATGGGAGTTGGGAGTCATGTTGCAGCTGTACAGGATATTGATTAGATCAATTTTGGAATACTGTGTGTAATTCTGCTCTCCCTTCTATAGGAAGGATCTTGTGAAACTTGAAAGGGTTCAGAAAAGATTTACAAGAATGATGCCCGGTTTGGTGGGGTTGAGCTACAGGGAGAGGCTGAGTAGACAGGGGTTATTTTCCCTGGAGTGGTGGAGGCTGAGGGGTGACCTTATAGAGGTTTATAAAATCATGAGGGGCATGGATAGGGTAAATAGACAAAGTCTTTTCCCTCGGGTGGGGGAGTCCAGAATTAGAGGGCATAGGTTTAGGGTGAGAGGGGAAAGATTTAAAAGGGACCTAAGGGGCAACATTTTCACACAGGGTGGTGCGTGTATGGAATGAGCTGCCAGGGAAGTGGTGGAGGCTGGTACAATTACAGCTTTAAAAGGCATCTGGATGGGTATATGAATAGGAAGGGTTTAGAGGGATATGGGCCAAATGCTGGCAAATGGTACTAGATTAATTTAAGATATCTGGTCAGCATGGACGAGTTGGACTGAAGGGTCTGTTTCCGTACTGTACATCTCTATGACTCTATGACATGATTAAGGTTTGCTGATTGGTTGGCAGGTTGACTTTGATTGGATAATGTATTGCCATGGAGAAATTAACGAGGAACATTGGTCCCCACAAGCCCCTGGGCAACTAAAAGTAAAAGGCACAAAGATGAATATATTCCATTTGTTTGTACAGAATAAGTTTGTGTGTCTCAATGTGTAAATGAGCCAATGTTACAAGCTTGACTTATCAGCTCTACATATTCTCCTCATTGCCCTTATCCCGGTTCTTTTGCCAATTATTTTAAAGCTACACCTTCTACTGACTGCAAGTGAAAATAGTTTCCTGGTATAGTTTTGCAGTAAAGGCTAGCATGATTATGGAATTAAAACAAGCAACTGCAGATGCTGGAAATCTGAAACAAGAACACAAAGTGCTAGAGAAACTCAGCAGTCTGTCAGCATGTGTGGGGGCAGAAAAACAGAGTTAATGTTTTGGATCCAGTGACTTCCTAAGAGTCTGTATCACAAGCTAGGCATTGCATCCTCTTATTGAGGCATTGATGCAAAGGAAAATGCTAGGGACAAAGACAGAACGAGCCATATCAATGGCAGGACTTTGATCACACACTATGCAAATGTTACAGAGCTAGATAAAGCCCGAGAAACAAAGTAGGAGGAAGCAACTGTAGATACCAATCAGTGACCACTGCCTTTTTATTCTGCTGAGTCTCTTTGGAAGCACAATTGGAGATTTTAAATGGTATAATGTGCATTCAGAGATGTGAATGGGGCATATTACTGCACTTTGGAAGTCCCTGCAAATGGAAGTCTGATTTTGCCGTATTCAAACATCTTGCAAATGATACACAGCACCAGCGTGATGGACAGATGGCACAAAGTAATGTCTGTAATCCCTCTCCAGACCTCGCAGCTGCCAAAGCAGCTTAATGCATGTATTTACTGTGGCGATTTTAACCTGCTCCACTCACTGTACCTCAGGGAGCTAATAACTAGCTGGACCAATAAATGGCATTAAAAAAAACTTCATCTATTTGTTCAGGGGCCTCCACCAATTCCATTGCTTTGCTCCCCCCACCAACCCGTGTCTAATCAGAAGGAGGGAATGGCAAAAGGTCACACTAGGATCAGCTGGGACCTTTCCTCTCTTATTACATTTCTTTTTAATGTGACCTTCTCTGGTATTTTTTGATCCCACCCAGGAACATGAAAGACTTGCTGGGAGGCCACTTGTCTGAGAATAGTGACTGGATCAGCAAGCTTCATTAGCCCTTGAGCCATTCATATTTCAACAGATTGGCTCTCTGCTGGTCTGTTTCAGTGATGGCCGTGCTGGTGTACTGCACTCTCAGTTCCCGCCGTCATCGCTGTCACGCTGGTGATTTCCCGCACACAGCGTGTGATCAGCCTGATTGGAGGAAGCCTCAAGCTGCACAGTCAGCCTGAGGGAGGAGAGGCAACGGAGTCCAGGTTATGTCATTGGACTAGTAATCCAGAACCCTCCACTAATGTTCTGGCGCACACAGTTTAAGGATATGGGATAGGCAACTCAATACTGAGATGAGGAAAGACATCTTCACCCAGACAGAGGTGAATTTGTGGAATTCTCTACCCACAGAAAGTGGTTGAAGACAAAGCACTGGATGGTTTCAAGAAGGGGAATATCATCGCTGTGAGGTTTGCTCATGCTGTTGGGAGAATTAAAGCTAATTTGGCAGGGGAATGTGGCATAGAGTGGATGTAGAGTGGAGAGCAAGGTCCAATCAGATATAGGTTGGACCAGTGAGTAGACAGAGAAGACACAAACATGATAAGGCACATGGGAGATCCAGAAAGTTAAAGTATCTGTTTTAATGCGAGAGCTTGATTGGTAACGCAGATGAACCTAGAGCATTGATCAGCTCGTGGGTTATAGGATATTGTTGGAATCACTGAGACATGGTTGAAGGAAGGACAAGACTGGCAGCTCAACATTCTAGAATACAGAAGCTTCAGATGGGACGGGACCAGGGACAGGGTGGGGAGAAAAAAAGAGGGCTGGGGCCATTGCATTATTGATTTTAAAAAACCATCACTGGAAAATCTTCTGAGCAACAGGATTAATTCATACTTAGAAAGTTTGCGTTTGATAAAAGTTAGTCAGCATGGATTTGTCCGAGAGAGATCCTGTCTGAGTAACTTGGTTGAGTTATTTTTGGAAAAGGTGACTAAATACATTAATGAGGGTAGAGTCGAAAGTGTGGTGTTGGAAAAGCACAGCAGGTCAAGGGATGGGGCTGGAGGGTAGGTAGCTGAGAGTGCAATAGGTAGACGGAGGTGGAGGAGAAGATGATAGGTCGGAGAGGAGGGTGGTGCGGAAGGAAGATGGATAGGTAGGACAGGTCATGAGGGTGGTGCTGAGTTGGAAGGTTGGAACTGGAATAAGGTGGGGAGAGGCAAAATGAGGAAACTGGTGAAATCCACATTGATGCGCGGGGGTTGGAGGGTCCCAAGGCAGAAGATGAGGCATTCTTCCTTCAGGCATCGGGTGGTTAGGGAGCGACGATGGAGGAGGCCCAGGGCCTGCATGTCTCTGGTGGAGTGGGAGGGGGAGTTGAAGTATTCCCGAAGATATTCTCTGAAGCACTGTGCCAGTAGGTATCCTGTCTCCCCAATGTAGAGGAGACCGAATCAGGAGCAACGTATACAGTAAATGACATGTGTGGAAGTGCAGGTGAAAGTTTGATGGATGTGGAAGGCTCCTTTGGGGCCTTGGACGGAGGTGAGGGGGGAGATGTGGGTGCATATTTTGCAATTGTTGCAGTGGCAAGGGAAGGTGCTGGGAGGGGATGGTGGGTTGGTGAGGGGCACGGACCTGACATGGAAGTCACGGAGGGAGTGGATTTTATGGAAAGCAGATAGCAGTGGGGAGGGAAATATATCTCTGGTCCATTTGTAGGTGGCGAAAATGGCAAAGGATGATGCTTTGGTTATTGATCCAGTTGTTGGGGTGGAAGGGGAGGACCAGGGGAGTTCTATCCTCGTTGCGATTGGAGGGGTGGGATTCGAGGGCAAAGGTGTGCAAAGTGGATGAGATGCACTGGAGGGCATCATGAACCAAATGTGAGGGGAAAATTGTGGTCTTTAAAGAAGGAGGCCATCTGGTGTGTTCTGTGGTGGAACTGGTCCTCCTGGGAGCAGATGCGGCAGAGGTGGAGGAATTGAGGATAAGAGCTATTGTTTTTACAGGAGGCAGGGTGGGAGGAGGTATAGTCCAGGTAACAGTGGGAGTCGGTAGGTTTGTAGTAGATGTCAGTGTTGAGTTGGTCACCATTAATGGAGATAGAGAGGTCCAGGAAGGGGAGGGAGGTGTCTGAGATAAGCCAGGTGAACTTAACGTCAGGTGGAATGTGTTGTTAAAGTTGATGAACTGTTCAACCTCCTTGTGAAGCACGAGGTAGCGCCGATACAGTCATCAATGTAGTGGAGAAAAAGGTGGGGAATGGTCAGTGTAACTATGGAAGATGGGCTGTTCCACGTAACCAACAAAGAGGCATGCATAGCTGGGGCCCATATGGGTTCCCATGGCTACCCCTTTGATCTGGAGACAGTGGGAGGATTCAAAGGAGAAATTATTGAGGGTGAGGACCAGTTCAGCCAAACAAATGAGAGTGTCAGTGGAGGGGTACTGGTGGGGACACCGGGAGAGGAAGAAACGGAGGACTTGGAAGCCCTCGTCATTTGGTGGGACAGTAGGAGGAGGAAGTGTCTTTGAGTTGGCATCTGGCTTCAGAGGTGTCAATGTCAGTGCGCCAAGCTACCACTGCACTCCCCTTGTCCGCTGGTTTGATAGTGAGGTTGGGGTTGGAGCTGAGGGAGTGAAGGGCTGCACATTGCGAAGGTGAGAGGTTAGAGTAGGTGAGGGGGGTGGACAGGTTGAGGCAATCTGCACTGACCTCTACACCACTGAAGCCAGGTGCCAACTCAAAGACACCTTCTCCTATTGCCCCACCAAACGACAAAGGACTCCAAGCCCTCCGTTTCCTCCTCTCCCAGCGTCCTCATCAGTACCCCTCCACTGACACGCTCATTCGGTTGGCTGAACTGGTCCTTACCCTCAGTAATTTCTCTTTTGAATCCGCCCACTTCCTCCAGATCAAAGGGGTGGCTATGGGTACCCATATGAGCCCCAGCTCTGCCTATCTCTTCATCGGTTATGTGGAACAGTCCATCTTCCATAGTTACACCCAGCACCATGTCCCGCATCTCTGCCCTCGAACCCCACCCCTCCAACCGCAACAAGGACAGAAGCCCCCCAGTTCTCACCTTCCACCCCACCAACCTCTGGATACATTGCATCATCCTCCGCCATTTCTGCCACCTACAAACAGACCCCATCACCAGATATATATGTCCCTCCCCACCATTATCCGCCTTCCATAAAGACCATTCCCTCCATGACTCCCTTTTCAGGTCCACGACCCTCACCAACCCACCCTCCCCTCCTGGCACCTTCCCCTGCCACCGCAGGAACTGTAAAACCTGTGCCCACACCTCCTCCCTCACCTCCATCCAAGGCCCCAAAGGAGCCTTCCACATCCAAAAAAATTTCACCTGCACTTCCACACGTCATTTACTGTATCGGTTGCACCCAATGCAGTCTCCTCTACACTGGGGAGACAGGATGCCTACTCACAAAGCACTTCAGAGAATATTTCTGAGACACCCACACCAACCAACCCCATCACCGTGTGGCCGAACACTTCAACTCCCCTTCCCACTCCGCCAAGGACATGCAGGTCCTGGGCCTCTTCCATCGCTGCTCCCTTACCACCCAACATCTGGAGGAAGAACACCTCCTCTTCTGCCTCGGGACCCTCCAACCCACATGGCATAATGTGGATTTCCCCAGTTTCCTTATTTCTCCTCCCTCCACCTTATCTCAGTTGCAACCTTCCAACTCGGCACCACCCTCATGACTTGTCCTACCTCTCCATCTTCCTTCCACCTATCCACACCACCCTCCTCTCTGAACTATCCTCATTACCCCCACCTCCATCTACCTATTGCACTCTCAGCTACCTTCTCCCCATCCCCCTTTCCATTTATCTCACCACTCCCTCAGCTCACAGCCTCATTCCTGATTAAGGGCTTTTGCCCGAAACGTCAACTCTCTTGCACCTCAGATGCTGCCTGATCTGCTGTGCTTTCCCAGCAACACACTCTCGACTCTGATCTCCTGCATCTGCAGTCCTCACTTTCACCTACATTAATGAGGGTAGTACAATTGACGTGTTTTACAAGGACTTCAGTAAGACCTTTGACAAAGTCCCACATGGAAGGATGGTCCTAAAGGCAAGAGACCATGAGATCTAAGGCTAATTGGCAATCTGGATCCAAAATTGACTCACAAATAGGAGACAAAGGGTAATAGTGGAAGGATGTTTTTGACACTAGAAGTCTGTGAACAATGATTTACCACAGGGATCGATTCTGGGATCCTGTCTGTAATGTGCACTAATGAATTGGTTGTGAATGTAGAAGGTATAATTAGTAAGTTTGCAGATGACATGAAAATTGGTGGTGTTGTTGATAGTGAGGAGGATGGTCTCAGGCTACAGTCTAACCCATCAGTTGGTAAATTGGGCAGAGCAACGGCAGATGGAATTTAATCCTGATAAGTATGAGGCAATGCATTTTAGGAGACTTAATAAGGAAAGGATGTGCACAATGAATGGCAAGTCCCTGGAGAGCACTGAGAAACAAAGGGGCCATAGGGTACCAGTCCATAGATCCCTGAAGGTGCCGGGAGGGGAGGGTGGGTTGGTGAGGGGCAAGGATCTGATAAGGGAGTTGCAGAGGGAATGGTCTTTACGAAAATCTGGTGGGGGTGGCAAGGGAAATATATCTCTGGTGGCAACACAGGTAAACAGGGTGGTGAAAATGGCATATGGGATGTTTGCCTTCATTGGGCAAGGGCATTGAATATAGCTCAAGGAAGTCTTGATAAAACATTGGTTAGGGCACAGAATGAATACTGTGTGCAATTCTACTCATATTCTATCAGAAGGATCTGATTACACTGGAGAAGGTGCAGATGAGATTCACCCGGATGCTTCCTGGGATGGAAAGTCACAGGTATGAGGACTGACTGGATAGGCTGAGTTTATTTTCCTTTGAGCAAAGGAGGCTGACGGGCAAACTAATTAAGGTGTACAAAATGATGAGAGGCACAGACAGAGTCGACCATGAGAATCTTTCCCCAAGGCAGACCAGGTGGCAAAAGATGAGGAGTGAATGGTTTTGAAGAGATCTGAGGGTGGGAGAAGCATGGAGCATATTGCCTGAGAGGGTGACGGAGATGGATACCCTTACAACATTCAAGAAACATCTGGATGCCGGGGCATAGTAGGCTACGAACCAAGTTCAGGTAAATGGGATTAGTGTAATTTGGTGTTTGTTGGTTGACTTAGACATGGTGGGATGAAGGGCCTGTTTCTATGATGTATGACACTATGATTCGATGTGTAAGTTCTTAGGGTTAAAGGAACCAAAAGGGTATGGGGAGAAAGTAGGAACAGGGTACTGAGTGGGATGATCAGCCATGATCATATTGAATGGCGGAGCAGGTCTGAAGGGCTGAATGGCCTAGTCGCACTCCTATTTCCTGTTTCAATACAGATAGAGAGTGGGGCTTGTAAATACATACTCTCTGTTTTTACTTAACAAGATTGAATCTATGAACGTAACTCCAGTGGGCTGGAATGCTTATGAATATCCACAGACATTAATGCAAAAGAGGTTACGATCATGCAAGCCAACCAACCTTGAGAGGTTCTGAAAGTTTAGTAGCAGAACTTTAATTCATTGTTGGGAAACTGAATTTTTCCCGCCTGCCTGATGAGGTTCTCCTGCCCGCCATTTCAAAAAGCTTCAGGAAGGCCTCATGACGCGAGCTCAAGTAATTAGGTAAGAGGGACACTGCTGTTTATATAAAGCTAGTCTAGAAGCAATTGTGTGGATTAACTGTTAATGCAGCTCAAAAGAAAACCCACCAAAATGTGTTTTAAAAAGACACCTTTATTGTGCACGGGTTTGCAAATGACAGATCAAAAACAGGTCTGTCAAGGACGTTGTTACGTTTGGGGAAAAGACAGAGTTCCTGGAATAGCTTCACTCTGAGTTGGAGATCCTATTTAACTGCCTGTTCAATTCAGTGTGAATATTAAACCTCCCCACTCCCAAACCACAGGATAGCCATTGGAAGCAGGAACGCTGGGCGATTTCCCCAAGGGACACTCAGGTTAATTATAGGATACCAGATGTTGCCTCGACTAAGATCAGGTAACTGTGGGCAGAATAAGGCCTTTCCAGCTCACTGCAACTTCCTATTGGGACTGCGTGTTTACCCGATGAGAGACCTCACGGTTAACAGTAAGTACAATTCCCTGGATCCCTTGCAGATCTGACCACTGAAGGCAAGATCCCCCTACTACCAGATTTATCCAGACACACACACACCTCATCAGCTTTCAGATCATGCTTTTTGCCAAAATGGCAGCTGGAGAGCTGCAATTATCATTTATGAATTTGGAGGTTACTACCAGGGGGAATATTGAGATGAATAAGAAAACATAGATGCTCATATGGCTAGGTAACACAAGAGGGGATGGAAAGTTAATACTATAGTTAGTTGAGGAAACATGAGAGAAGACTCAAGTGGAGAATGAAGATGGGGCATGGACCAGTCTGTTTCTGCACCATCTCTTCCATATAATTAACCTCAGTGATACTGGGGTGAGTGGGACATATCTGTTAGGGATTCTATCCCTCATTGCAATCCAGTGATTGCTGCTTTAAAATGCTCATGTGAATAAGGTAGGGTGTTGAATCTGCCATACCAAGCCTCTCAAAGGTAGCTAACCCACCTATACCCAGCATCAAAACTCATCTCCAGGAGGAATGATCACTCAGGACAGGGACTAAATATCATCTTGCGATGTTCCCTCATTGGTGCATGACTATGGGGCAAACCAGGTGAATTAACTACACAGAGGCAAGTATTCTATCACCAAGTCACGCTTTATTCATATGTGCACAGTACATGGATTCTGACCAGCTCAGAGCCAGTCCCTAAAGTGAGGAGACTCTCTGATACCGCTGTTTATATCTGTCAGCCAGGGCTCCCTGATTAGATCAGGTTAACAGCCCCAATGAGGGATCTCACAGTCAATGAGAGCCACCTGGTCAACCGCATTCTAATCACTACCTCAGGAATGGGTCACTCAGAGACCCAGACAGGTAATGCTCCCTTAAAGACCTGTGTATGTTTGGCCACATGACCTTGGCAGGGCTGTTCTGTCTAACAATATGGCCACTCACAACAAACAGACAGTAGGTGGACTAGATAAAGGTAAAATAGCCACAGTCCGACTTGCTCCTAGGGAGAGAGAGAGAGATCACTGGTGGTGAGTTAACCTGAGGGTTACTACACCCCAAGTAAGTTTGAGAAGGCAGGACTTCATAGTAACCACAGCCAGTGGAGGAACTGAATCTGTGTTGTGCCCATCACCATGCATTACAAACTAGTATCCAGCTAACTGTGTTAAATGATGCCTAAGTAGTAGCACTATAAAGCTGCACCAAAATACAAAGCAGGAAGATAGAGTACTCCTCATGCAGGCTTTAATTGTTTTGCCTCTAAGTTGTAAGAAATGGCATCTGAGGTCACATGACTATGGCAAATCACAGTGTACAAAAGTATTTCTCCAAACAGAGAGATTCAGAAGCAATTTCATTGTGGAACAATCTTTATATCACTTCTAGAGTAGCTTCTATCACCATTTTCCATCTCTACATTAAAATGTCAGCTTAGCTTAACGGATGGTCCTCTTGCTGTTGTGTCATCAGTTCAGGCCCTCAAGTCTTAGTCCAATATCCAAGAACATAATCTACACTGACATTCCATTGACAATTTGAAAAACTGCCAATGTAAGAGCTTTATTTAAAAAGGGGAAGAGACACAAAAATCAGGTAACTAAAGGCCAGTTAGCTTAATATCCGTGATTGGGAAAATGTTTGAGTCCACTGTAAAAGATGTAACAGCAGAGCATTAGAGTTGGATGGTATGAACAAGCAGAATCAGCTTGGCTTCACAAAGAGGAAACCATGCCTGACAAATTTTCTAGAATTATATGAGGAGAGTAACGAGCAGGATAGATAAAGGGGAAGTAGTGGATGTAATATATTTTGATTTTCAGAAGGGGTTTGACCAAGGTACTACATTAGACAACTTAATAAGATACCAGCCCAAGGTATTGGGGTAGGATATTAGCATGGACAAAGGATTAACTAACTAATAGAAGTCAGATTTGGGAATAAGGAGGTTGTTTTCAGGCTGGAAACCTATAACAATGGGAGTGGCACAGGGTTCAGTGCTGGGGCCACAATTATTCACAATATATATGAATGAATTGGATAAGGAAAATGAATCTACTGTAGCCCAGTTTGCTTATAATGCTTCCAATACCCAAAGTCTTCTCCAATACTACTGAAAGGATCACAGGAGCCAGGGGTTACTTTTCACTGGATTAAAACAGTAATCACAACCAAGGTTTTTGGGAACAAGATAAAACAATTTATAATTATGGGATAAATAGTTCATGGGAGCATACAAACCCCAAAATAAACCCATCACATCCCAGTGCTGGGAAACATGGTAATGCCACAATTCCACTCAAACTCTTCTCAGGGATTTATCAAAAGTTTGTTTTGCTCTCAAAATAATTATCAAGGATTTCCCAATTGGTGGATGATCAGCAGAATCTTGTTTACAAACATATCCATTTATGGAGGGTGGTGTGGTGATTGCTGGGGTGACAGGGTGAGACAAGGATTACCCTTCACTCTTCCTCAGAAGCAACAGCACCAAAGGAATTCCCAACGAGCTGCTTTCGGTCCAAGCCCATCCTTCGGCCTGAGCTGCTGATATTAAAGGTCAGATTTGGAGGCTCTTTGTCCGTCTCCAGGGTTCTCGACTTTTATTTTAAAAAAACATACAATGCAGGAATACACAAACATTCGTACAACATCTCACCACAAGGAAGAACTTCATGCACTCCATAAGATGAACTACATGTGTTTTTATTGGAAGGCAGAGAGTGTCATTATGCAGGCTAATGTGATGGTTATGGGCGGACTGGTCTCTGAAGATGCTACTCTGAGCAATCACTGTACTCCATTCTCACTCAGTTTATTTACCTCAAGTTAATCATTCCGGTTTACTGATTAAGTTCAGCCATTTTCACAGCTCACACACAACGTGCAGGAATCTTCCACCATGAAGAAGGAAGGAGGAGGATTATTATAAAACACTCTTTTCCGAAAGGGGTTAAGGGACTCTTACCCTCGAGGATATTTTCCATTTTTGTTCGCTTATTAATGCACTTTCTCCATCACTCATTCACAATCTCTACCACATCAACTGGTATTTGCAGGAAAATGCCTCCAGGCATTTCACACAGTTCCACACGAAGGATTACTAATTTTTTTTATTCATTTGCAGGATGTGCACATAACCGGCTAGGCCAGCATTTACTACCCATACCTAATTGCCCCACAGGGAGCCACCTTCTTGAACTGCTGCTGTCCATGTGGTACACAATAGTGCTGGGGAGCAGCAAATTTCACAATTTTGACCCAAAAGCAACAGCCGATATAGTTCCATGTCAGGATGATGTGTGACTCACAGGGGAACCTGCAGCTGGCAATATTCCTATGCCTTCCCTGCCTTTATCTTTCTAGAGATTGCAGGTGTGCAAGGTCAAAGACTCGATGGGCCGAATGACCTGTAATGACTCTACAGCAATATAGTATAAGCAAAAGGAAATCACGGTCAAACCATTTAGAATATACATCAGTTCTAGTCATCAAGTAACACAGGAAATACTAGAAAAGGTATTGTAAAGAGGAGCCACAAGGCTGATTGTTTCAATGTCAGGGGCCCAAGGATTGAAAGACAACTCTGTCAACCCTTTTCCTTGTCAGTCTAGGACAGGAGACAGTTTACTGTTTGGATGTCTGCAAAGATAGCCTTATCCTGAAAAAATATTTTGAGCTAAATGGATACAGAGCAAAGAGGCAAGGGTTCAAATCACTAACAGAGTAATATCAGCAGTGATATCAGAAGGCCTTTTGATTGATACATGGAAAAGGTTTCCAGGCAGAACTGTGAAGTTGAAAACACCAGAATCATAAAGAATTGACTAGTTTTCTTTCTTTCTTTTGCCAGGCTTGAGGGGTTTGAGAGTATTTCAGGGATTGATGGAGTCATTGTGGTTGAACGTAAGAGAGAAATCAAGAAATGTGTGTGTTTTTAAAAAGAGGAAACAAACCCCTCTTTGTGCACAGATTGCCTCTAAACAAGCTGCAGGAGCTGACACGTGCTCAGCTAAACGCCAGTCTTCCCTCCCCGCTGTGACATGGATGGCTCTTCAGGTTTAGAATCTGATTTAAAAGCTGAGAGAATGGTCATACTTAGCCATCTGGGTTAGTCTGGCTCACAGCTGACAGAACCTGGCATGAAGTCCTCTCTGCCACTTTGCAAAGGAACCACCTTTGCCTGAGGAACCGAACAACTTAGACATAGGATGGAGGACCAGAAGTAGGCCAATCAACCCATCAAGTCTGTCCTACCATTCAATGAGATCATGGCTGATCTAATAATCCACAACTCCACTTTCCCGCTTTTGCCCCATAACCCTCGATAACCCCCCCCCCTTACTGATTAAACATCTGCCTACCTCGGCCATGACTATACAGAATAATCCAGTTACAACCACCCTCAGTGGTAACGAGTTCCACAGATTCACTCCTCTCCGAGAAAACAAATTCCTCCTCATCTCTGCCTTAACTGTGCAACCCCTTATTCTGAGAATGATGTCCTCTGTTCAGTCCCCTAATTCAATAAGGTCACCATTCATTCTGCAAAATCAGGTGGAGCTGGAAGAACATAGCCCAAATGGTGGTGCTGTCTCACCCAGAGTCAGACGCCAAGTCTCATTCCCCACCTGCAGCTATTATTGCCGCAATTTAGAATCATAGAATCCCTACAATGTGGAAACAGGCCAAAAACTCCAAATCAATCCTCCAAAGAGTATCCCATCCAGACCCATTAACCTACATTTTCCATAACTAACACCCCTAACGTACACTATGGGCAATTTAGCATGGTCAATTCACTTGACCCGCACATCTTTCGACTGAGAGAGGAAACCAGAGCACCCGGAGGAAACCCATGCAGCTACATGGAGAACATGCAGACTCCACACAGGCTATTGGGTCAATGCCACAGAATTTCGCCAAACATTCAAAGGACAAATGTCTGGTCTGTTAACAACAACAGTGTTTAATCAGGTCACAAACACATAAGTAGGTAAAATCCACCTGTTTCGTGTTTGCATACTGACACTCCCCTACAGTTTTCAATTCTATCCCATACCTCTTTTCATTGTGTAGACCAACTTTGGGACAACATACAGATATTTTCAGCTAAAGGGGCACAGGACTGGTAGCTGGGCTATCATCAAGCACAATATTAACACAATGTTGTGAATGATGGAAATATAAACTAAGAACTGAAAATGCTAGAAATATCCGTCATGGGAGGCAGCATCTGTCGGGAGAGAACCATTTCAGGTCGATGAACCTTCATCAGATAGGTTTGCCATCTCTCTTCAGCCTTTGACACAGTGATCACTCCTGCCTTCCCTCTGTGCCGCTCCACTGATGCTCAGTCAAGTGTGGCTGCTCTCACCTGGCTCTGTTCTTTATCGAAGAAGCAGGAAAATCGACGTTTCGGGCATGAGCCCTTCTTTCGGGTTCTTGGATGCTGCCTGATGCTGCGCTTTTCCAGCAATACATTTTCAGCTCTGATCTCCAGCATCTGCAGTCCTCACTTTCTCCTCTGTTCTTTATCGATCTAAACTGTAGTCAGAGAATCATCTGCAATGGCTTCCCTTCCTATTCTGTTACTGGTGATATCTCCCAAAGAGCCTGCCTCCAATTCCTCGACAATATACAGCCCTTGGAAACATCGTCAAAGCCACAGCATTGGCTTTTCCATGTCAGTTACGAACAGCCAGCTGTAACTTCACCAGAACCTCTCCCTCCTTTTCTCTCTTTCCCTCTCCTTCTCTCTCTCTCGACTCCTCCACTTCACAAAATGATCTGACTGCTTCCCTTGTGGTGATGCTGTCACTTTATCAAAGTTATTTTGTCCTTGGAATTTTTTTTTAAAGAGAGGTCATAAAGGCAGAGGTGCCGAAGGGTCTAGGAAGAGTCTAGAGGAGTGGCCAGTTCACCGAGTCCAGGTTTTTTCTCGTTTGGTTTAGCTGTGGCACTTACAAGATGCTGCAGTCCAGGAAGGTTGCCATCTTCAGTAAATGATTCCTGACTGACTTTCTCTTCTGATGTTGTTCCCTTCAGCCTGTAAGCGGCTGTGTTTAAATTTACCTTTTTGCCAAGGAGTATGTTTATGAGATGTTACTAGTTTGGAACAGCTCCTTTAAGTTGCTGTATTGGGTCGGTTAATTTTCCAATAGTTAAGTTATTCTAAATTCCCTTTTTTGTTTGTGTTCCAACTATAGTGTTTAAATAAATTCTGTTTTGCTTAAAGCCGAGTGGTTTGACCAACTGCATCACGCCTGGAATATCCATTCCACATCTGCCTTTAAAATAATAAAAAATTAGGGTCTAGGCTACCTTCTTAAAAATATTTTGAGGGAGTCTGGCCTGGTCCATAACACCCTGACATTCTGTATTGGAGGGGTAGAAACTTCCTCCAATTAAATATTGGGAAAACTGAAGTCAGCATTCTTATATTGTTGTTAAAACCCCAGTCTCTATCTTCTGATTCCAACTCTCTCCACAGCAACACCTTCTCAAAGGTGAACAGGAATGGGCCATAAATGCTGGCGAGCCAGCGACACCCACATCTCACAAATGAATTTTAATAAATGTGAACAGTTCTTGAGCTGAATATCACATTTGATTCCAAGTTGAATTTCATACCTTGTACTCATGTCATCTCTAGGACTGCATTCTTTCACCTCTGTGAGATTGTTTAACTCCACCCTGCCTCAGCCTATCGACTGCTGACATCCTTATTCCTGTCTTTCTTATCACTACTCTACAAACACACAACTGGCAGCTCTCCCACATTCTACCCTTCATAAACTTGAGGTCATCCAAATCTCTGCTGCTCACCTCTTTTGTTTTCACCAAGTCTCATTCCCCTATCACCAATGTTCACGGACCTAAACTAATTCCCAGTCAAGCAACATGTTCATATTAAAACTGACACCAAAAAATACCAGAAATCACAGCAGGTCAAGCAGCATCCATGGAGAAAGAGCAAGCTAACGTTCATAATCTAGATGACTCTTCATCAGAGCTGATAGCATGTGGCTGATGAAGAGTCATCTAGACTCAGAACGTTAGCTTGCTCTCTCTCTCCATGGATGTTGCTTGACCCGTTGTGATTTCCAGCATTTTTCTTTTCCGAACAGATTCCAGCATCTGCAGGAATTTGCTCCTACATCAGGTTCATATTAAAATCCTCATTCTAGTTTTCTAATCCCTCCCATGGTCTCAGCCTTCTCTGTAGTATCCTCCAGATCCATATCGCACACAGATAATTGTGTTCCTCTGATGGATAACTCATTACAGTTGTTCCACCATGGGGTCCAAGCCTCTCCTCAGTAAATGAGTTGTGGCGGGTGTGACATTATGAAGGCGATTTTCTTTGTAAAAGTGTAGATCTATGACCAGAAGCTCACCTTGGGGTCAAGTATAAATCCAAGAGTACAAGCAGTGGTGTAGTGATCACGTCACTGGGATAGTAATCCAGAATCCCAAGCGAATGCTCTGGAATGTGTGTAAATGGTAAAGTTTGAATTAAATTAAATCACTTAATGGTGACCATTTAACTGTTTTTAAAAAGAAACTAAGTCTGGTTCATTAATGCCCCTTCAGGGAAGGAAATCTGCCGTCCTTACCTGGTCTGGCCTACATGTGACTCCAGACCCACAGCCATGTGGTTGTCTTTTAGCCGCCCTCTGAAATGCAAGCCACTCAGGTCAAAGGGCAACTAGGGATGAGCAACAAATGCTGGCCCAGCCAGTAAACCCTCATCCCATGTACAAATGGGAAAAAGACTGGTTTGGTAACTGAATATTGCCTGGGAGTGGGAGGGAGCTAATTGCAGATTTCAATGAAATTTCCACTTGTCAGATATGCAATCTGATAATTTGTCCAGAGTAGAGGACTTGACAGAGGTGGATGTTAAGGTAGAGCTGGCTGATATCAGCATACTTGTGAAAACCCACATAGATGATGCTGCCAGGGGACTATTTGCAGCAGGAGGAGGAGAGGGATAGATCCCTCGGGTACACTAGAGACAATGGTGCAGGACAAGGAAGTGATGACATTGCCAATCATACTTTGTTTATGATTATACAGATAAGAATGCAACCAGGAGGGAGTCCCAACCAGGAAGACCTCAGCAGGAGACATGGGAGGAAGATGGTCAATCTTATGGGGGTCAGGCTGAGAAAGACAATGAGGTCCAGTTCACACTGGGTGTAATGTTTTACTTTAATTAGAGTCATTTCGATATTGTTTGAACAGGAGTAGGGATTTGGGGTGGTGGGAGTGTACAGAGAGAGAGACCTGATTGGAGAGGTTCAGATATGGGGATCTGTGGAAGATATGAACTCATTTGGGAGGTGATAGGACATTCAAAAATTTGGGTAAGGATAGGAGGAAATAGACTGTCATTTTCAAGTATAGCAATTTTTTTTTATTTGCAACGAGACATGATTTAAAGGAGGTAGGAAAAACACCCAAATACAGAGAGCCATGAGCGACATCAGGAGGGAATTAGGAGATCAGCAATTTCAGTGGGAAGACAATCAGGAAATCCGAAGGTGGACCCCATCGATAATGGGTTAAGTGAGACAGAAGAGAAAGTCGAAAAAGAGATGTGTTCAGTGTTAAGGCAGAAGGGGATGACGGGAGGAAGTTTGGTCTGATGGGGTTGTGGAACAGATGGTCAGAGCAAAGGCAGCTGATCAGTTGGTGACAAAGAAATGCATGAGCTTGTGCCTCATATTGTTGGAGGTACGGGTGGGGGAAGAGGACTGTAAGACAGTTTGCAATAGATTCTTCAAAGGCATTATCTGAAATAAGTTACCGTCTCCCTTAAAATCGGAAAGGGACAAATTTGGCATCATTATGTCAAGCGTTTGTACAATGACTTTTGCTGATGGTAATATTTCTCCCGGTAATCCCCAAGCCATGTCTAGTATATCGTTAAATGTAAACAACCACCTATAGGAACAGTGAAAACAAGATAAAGAGGTTCCACACCACTGCTTAATAAGGAGAAAAGCTCCTGTGATTGCATCCTGCTGAATTCTTATTACTTTTTCACAGCACTTAATCCACATCTTAAAGGAATGGGGTCTTCTGTCATTTTTATCAGAGACTCGTGTATGCAGGCTGTGTTTTGCCTGAGCTTTGCACAAAGATCAATGAAAATACAGCAGCTGCAAGAAGAGAGGTCACATTTCAAAGAAAAATAAAAATCGACTGAGTGTTAAGATGAGAATTGATGATTTCTGTCTTTGATGGGAGCAAAGTCAAATATTTATCCAGTCCTTGCTCTTTGGTGTTTTGTAAGGGTCAAAGGACACTAGTTTCTGAACAGGACACAATGAGATTTCTTTTGAGGTAAAATATGAAATCATATGTCAAATTCATGTATAATTGAAGGAACTGAACTAACACCAATAGGAATAAATAATATATAGCGCCTGATCTGCATGCTTTTTGCCAATGAGAATGCAAATGCCACAAATATACTGCAACCTTTCCTCACTTCCAACCAGCAGAATTATCTGCCCTCTGCTACTTTCCTGAAGGTTGTAGTGATTGCATTGGGCCATTCAGGCTTCACCTGTTCTACTGTTCAAAAAAGATCATGCCTAATCAATGTCAGGTAGTTGGTATTAAATGGATCTGAGCCACACAGTGAAGTGTGAAACAAGACACAATTTCTCAGAATTAATCGTAGATCTATTCACGAAGACACAAGCATGTGAGCAAGGAACAGGTGTAGGCCATTCTGCCCTTCAAGCCTGTACCATCATTCAATAAATTCAAGGCTGATCTGATTCTAACCTCCATCTACATTCCTACATATGCCCAGTAATGGAGGGGGCAGGAGCTAGTTGTATAATGGCTGTGGAAAAACACAGCCGGTCAGGCAGCATCCGAGGAGCAGGAGAATCGACTGTTCGAGCATAAGTCCTTCATCAGGAATGAGGGGTGACCCAAGAGATTGGGTGATAATTGGGGGTGGGGAGGTCGCTGAGAATGCAATAAGTAGATGAACTTTGAGAAGGTTTGTGGCTCCGGTTGAGATTCCGAATATAAGTTTGCTCACTGAGCTGGAAGGTACATGTTCAGACGTTTCGTCACCATACTAGGTAACATCTTCAGTGAGCATCCAGACAAAGCATTGTTGATAATTCCTGCTTTCTATATGTATGTTTGGGTTTCTTTGGGTTGGTGATGTCATTTCCTGTATGGGAATTCCTAGAAGCATGGCATTCCAACTGGAACTCTATCAACAAACACATTGACTTGAGGGCATAGGTTTAGGGTGAGAGGGGAAAGATATAAAAGAGACCTAAGGGGCAACCTTTTCACACAGAGCATGGTACGTATATGGAATGAGCTGCCAGAGGAAGTGGTGAAGGCTCGTTCAGTTGCAACATTTAAAAGACATCTGGATGGGTATATGAATAGGAAGGGTTTGGAGGGACATGGGCCGGGTGCTGGCAGGTGGGACTAGATTGAGTTGGGATATCTGGTCGGCATGGACGGGTTGGACCAAAAGGTCTGTTTCCATGCTGTACATCTCTATGACTCTATGACTTGGACCCAATTTAACACCCCCTGAGAAAAAGAACAGGAAATGACATAACCATAGGAAATGACATCACCACAGGAAATAACATCACCCCAGGAAAAGACATCACCAATCCAAAGAAACCCAACCATATAAATAGAAAGCAGGAATCATCAGCAATGCTTCGTCCAGAGTCCCACTGAAGATGTTATTAGTATGGTGATGAAATGTCTGAACATGAATCTTCCAGCTCAGCGAGCAAACCTACATCCAGGTAGATGAAGTTGGGGTTAAAGAAGATAGGTCAGAAAGGACGCTGGACCAGATAGGTGGGAAGAAGGATGGACAGTTAGGACAGGTCAAGAGGGCATGCTGAGTTGGAAGATTGGATCTAGGATAAAGTTTGGGGAGTGGAAATGAGGAAACTGGTGAAATCCACATTGATCCTATGTGGTTGGAGACTCCCAAGGTGGAAGATGTGTGTTCTTCCTCCAGGCATTGGCTGGCAAGGGTTTGGCGGTGGAGAGACCCAGGACCTGCATGTCCTTGGGGGAGTGGGAGGGGGAGTTAGTGTTCAGCCATGGGGCAGTGGTGTTGTTTCATGTGTATGTCCCCAAGATGTTCCCTGAAATGTTCCACAAGCAGATGTTCTGTCTCCCCAATGTAGAGGAGACCACATTGGGAGCAATGGATACAGTAGATGACTTGTATGGAAATCTCTGTTGGGTGTGGAAGGATCCTTTGGGGCCTTGGACAGAGGTGAAGGGGGAGGTGTGGGTGCAGGTTTTACAATTCTTGCAGTGGCAAGGGAAGGTTGAAACTTTATTGCTGGAACAGCACAGCAGGTCAGGCAGCATCCAGGGAACAGGAGATTCGACGTTTCGGGCACAGGCCCTTCTTCAGGAATGACCTGAAGAAGGGCCTGTGCCCGAAACGTCGAATCTCCTGTTCCCTGGATGCTGCCTGACCTGCTGTGCTGTTCCAGCAATAAAGTTTCAACTTTAATCTCCAGCATCTGCAGACCTCACTTTCTCCTCGTGGCAAGGGAAGGTGCCAGGAGGGAAGGTAGGTTGGTGGGGGTAGTGGACCTGACAAGGGAGTCACAGAGGGAATGATCTTTACAGAATGCAGGTAGGGGTGGGGAGGGAAATATATCCTTGGTGATGGGATCTGTTTGTAGGTGGTGGAAATGATGGAGGATAATGGAATATATCTGGAGCTTGGTGGGGTGGTAGGTGAAGACCGGGGTGTTCTGTCCTTGTTGCAGTTGGAGGGGTGAGGTTCAAGGGCAGAGATGCGGGAACTGGATGAGATGCACTGGAGGGCATCATTGACCGTGTGGGAGGGGAAATTGTGGTCTTTGAAGATGGAAGCCATCTAGGATGTTCTGTGTTGGAATTGGTCCTCCTGGGAGCAGATGTGGTGGAGGCGGAGGAATTGTGAATGAGGGATAGCATTTTTTACAGGAGACAGAGTGGGAGAAGGTGTATTCCAGGTAGCTATGGGAGTCGCTGGGCTTGTAGAAGATGTCTGTGTAGAGTTGGTTACTGGAAATGGAGATGGAGAGGTCTAGGAAGGGGAGGGAGGTGTCTGCAATGGTCCAGGTGAACTTAAGGTCAGGGTAGAGTATGTTGTTAAAGTTGATGAACTGTTCAACCTCGTCGTGGGAGCACAAGGTGGCGCTGATACAGTCATCGATGTAGCAGAGGAAAAGGTGGGAAGTGGTGCCGGTGTAACTGCAGAAGATGGACAATTCCACGTACCCGACAAAGAGACAGGCATTGCTGGGACCCATGCGGGTGCCCATGGGCACCCTTTTGGTCTGGAGGAAGTGGGAGGATTCAAAGGAGAAATTCTTGAGGGTGAAGACCAATTCAGCCAAACGAATGAGAGTGTCAGTGGAAGGGTACTGGTTGGGTTGGCATGAGAGGAAGAATTGGAGGGTTTGAAGGCTTTCATCATGGCGGACAGATGTGTACAGGGACTAGATGTCTATGGTGAAGATGAGGCATTGGGGGCCAGGGAAATGAAAGTCATGGAGGATGTGGGGGCTGTGGGTGGTATCCCGAACATTGGTGGCGGAGTTCCTGGAATAGGATGGTGTCAAGGTATGTCGAGATGAGTTCAGTGGATCAGGAGCAGGTTGAGATGATAGGTCAACCAGGGTGAGCAGGTTGAGATGATAGGGCAACCAGGGTAGTCAGGTTTGTAAATTTTGGGTAGGAGGTAGAACCAGGCGGTGTGGAGTTCCTGAACTATGAGGTTGGAGGCTGTAGGTGGGAGATACCCTGAGGTGATGAGGTCTGGGACACAGGACATGTTCTGGGGACCTGGGTTCAAATCCCACCACAGCAGATGGTAGAATTTGCAATTGACGTTTTAAAAAAAGTCTTAAGTTAAGGTCTGATGATGACCATTGTCAATTTTTGAGAAAAATGCACCTCATTCACTCATGTCCTTTAGGGAAGGAAACTGCCATCCTTACCTAGGTTGGCCTCTATGTGACTCCAGACCCACAGCAATGTGGTTGATTCTTAACTGCTCACTGGGCAATTAGGGATGGGCAATAAATGTTGCCATGAATGAATTTTTAAAAAAAATTTTCATCCTCTCAGTAATCAAGATCTAGCTGCCACTGCCTTAAAAATATTTAATGATTCTGCATCTACTGCCTTTGGAAGGAAATCCTGTCAGAGAAAAAAAAAAGTTTCCTCATCACAATTTTAAATGGCAGCCTCCTTATTTTTCAACTATGACCCCTAGTCACAGGGTGCAGTTTTACTGAGTTTTACCTCCTAATTACTACCTTCCCGACCCACCTGACTTCCTTTACATACATTTGAGTAACTAAAGAACAATATTAAACTAATTCATAAATGACACTTAGCAGCCCCTTAAAGGGGCATTGGAGTAAAAAGCAACTTACTAAGGAAAGATAACTTTAATTTGGAATAATATCTAGCGGACAGATGATACATATCAAAGCTTGTGGTGCCCAAAGGTCACACAGGACCTCAAGCATATCAGTGGATGTGATCATAATCATTCATCAAACAATGCCCATTACCAGCAGATCTTTGACAATGTAATCAACAAACTGCCAAGAATTTGGCTCTTGATCCACAGATACCCACTATTCTTTGACAACTTGCTCATGAATGAACTAGGCAGCAATTGTTAACAGAGACATGAAGCAACCTCACACATACATGACTCTGATCCTGTTCTGTTAATTTAGTTTTTTAGGTAACTTATTTTTCCAAATCAATCTGTCCTGAGAGGTTATGACACATCTCTGGAGCAAGTGGGACTTGAACCCGACCTCCCAGTCCAGTACCAGGGACACTACCACTGCACCACAAGAATGCCCCCAATCTTGTTCTAATCACTAGACATTGATCAGAAACAGGAACCTCTTTTGATATCTCTTTACAACAGCTGATGATACTTCTCATGGCCACCATCACTAAGCACAGCTTTTAATTCCAGATTCTCTCTTCATTGAATTTAAATCCACAGTTGGACTTGAACCCCATCCCCAGAAATTTAGCCTAGGCCTCTGTATTAACTTAGTATCATCACCACCACATCATCATCATCTCTCCCAACGTCCAATTTTTCCATTTTGATGAAATACATTAGATCTTTCTACTTTTTTGCACAATTTTGATATATACCAAATAAGTAATAACTAAGGACACAAAATAACACACAAACAACAAAGACTTGCACACTTTTTTTTGTCTGTTCCTTACAGATGTAATGAAAGGTTAACAGTTTAGACGCACCCATGTATAAATGAATTTTGAGATCACTTGCTCGATCTGTATCATTTGTATCTCATGACAAAAATTTAATTAGCCTCACCTGGATTATCAATTAGCCACATGTACCTCAAGTCTATAGTACAGTATTAGAAAGCATTACTCCAGCCAGAGATATGCACCAGACTCCCTGAACCTGGTAATTCAGTCTTCAAAGTCTAATACCAGATATCACTATTCACTAATTTGCTGGAATTTCATAAACCTGGCAGATTAGACGAGTTGCTTTTCGCATTTTTTTCTGCAGTGTTGGCTAATACAGAAAACAAACATTGAGAAACAAATGGAAATACAAAAATATAAAGGGTAGTATTTAGCCCACAATTTTTCTAGGTGTGCATCTATCCAAGTTGCTATTAAGTGTCGCTTACCTATAATCCGATATTGTAACACTCAAGGCATGGTTTCAAGAGGGTATCATGTCATTCTATTGCAGTCCCAGTCACAAACAATTCCAAGTTGATGCTCACCACTACTGTGTTCAATCCCTGACTTTTTCCTCAAATAGGTTTTCGTCTCTAACATGCACTAAGTGGGTGTGATGTAGGGACAAAGGGGCTAAGAACTCGACTATGACTCAGCTTGTCAAGGTCTCTATGCATCTAGACAGCAGAGAGTTGACTGAGGAGTGCAACAGCTTGTGTCCACTTTATTTCCCATTGAACCAATGTGTAAAAAGCCCAGTTATGTTATCGGCGACCAATTGCTTTTTTGCATGGTTGGTGTTAACCAGCTTTATCCCCTTACTATCCCCTGCATGGACTCACACAGGTTCCTCTCTGTCTCTACACTCTTGAATCAGACTAACACATTTCTATCATCACGACTAAAGAGTACCTATTAATATATTTTTAATTGATTCGTGCATCCAAAACTAAACATTTTGGATTAGGCGAACAAATATGGAATTGCCAATTTCTGTTTAGTTTGAGCCTTTCACTTTCATCCCTATTGAAGAGTCGTAACTGAACAATGTTAGTCACTACTGTGAATCAAGTCTTTTCCAGTACATATTTTAAAGTAAGCAGCAAACCCACCACTCAACTCGACCACTGGAAATGCTTTGGATAATCCTCAAATCCCAATTCCTTCAAATGCTATTAATGAGTCTTTGCCCAGAATGCACCAAAATTAGCACTTGTACTTCCTTGAAATATATTAGATTAGATTCCCTACATTGTGGAAACAGGCCCTTCGGCCCAACAAATCCATGCAGACCCTTCGAAGAGTAACTCACCCAGTCCCATTTCCCTCTGACTAATGAATCAACACTATGAGCAATTTAGCATGGCCAATTCACCTGGCCTGCACATCTTTGGACTGTGGGAGGAAACCCATGCAGACACAGGGAGAATGTGCAAACTCCACACAGACAGTTGTCCAATGCTGGAATTGAACCTGGGACCCTGGTGCTGTGAGGTAGTAGTGCTAACCACTGAGCCACCATGCCACCCTAAGACATATAGTTCTTATGTCTCAGGAATTGCTAAATGTCAGTGATTAGAGTGAAATTCAGCTCAGTTGAAACAAATAAACTGGAAAGGCCAGATTTCCGCCCAGAGGTGTCAGGGCAGGTTTTTCTAAACTGCTCAAAGTAACACCTGATCGATCCTCCATCTCCCATCTTAAATCTCTCCCTTTGTTCTCTTTGCTCTGTGAATGCTGTCTTTAAATCAAGACTTGTTGCATCATCTCCACATCGAACACACTGTTCCCTATAATCTCAAAACCATCAAAAAGACAATTGACATAAGCCATTGCAGCTCACAGCAAACACATTGCTGTTTAAATGATAGACATCTCGACAAGCAGAATCATGGACAAGTTCATTCAATTTAAGTGCTCTGTCTGTAATCCAAGGCCTCCTTCAAATCCAAGTCTTATATGGCCCAATCATTGTGTTGTGTGACATCATATTCATTTCAACCTTTCTCCAAGCTTTCTGCATAGCTAGGACAGTGTGCAGTTTTGTGTTTGGAGCTAAGAAAATTAGCAGATGGAAATAATCCACCAAGGCCTTAAACTGCAAATGTATTCTGGAGAACATTCCAACCTGATAACAACATAGTTAACAATCACACAACACCAGGTTATAGTCCAACAAGTTTAATTCAGGTTTAACAGGTTGGACTATAACCTACTGTTGTGCGATTTTTAACTTTGTACACCCCAGTCCAACACCGGCATCTCCAAATCATGATAACAATATAATTTTGTTTCTCTCTGTTTTTCTCCAATTAAATCAAATACCTCAAGAAAACTAACCAACTCTGGAGTAGTATTAAACAGCAGCCATTTAACAATCAGCCCTTACCACAAGACTGGTATTGAGAAGTTTCATCTCCACGTTTCTCCCCCAAACATATGAGTACACTCACACATACGAGTCATGGAGTCATTTACTGCATGGATTTGCCCATTGTGTCTTTGCCAATCATCAAACATCCATCTATTCTAATCTGACTGTCCTCTCTACTACTGGTAGCTTGGCAGGAAGGTTATGCAACAAAATTTGCCTCTAAGCCACATAGGGCAATAAGTATTAGGATAAATAGTCAAAATCCTGGTCAAAGAGGTAGGTGTTAGGAGCATCTTGAAGGAAGAAAGAGAGATAGAAAGTGACAGAAAAGTTTCATTAGGGAATTCAAGATCTTAGAGTCCAAGCCACCAATATGAAGGCCATTGAGGTTGTCTGAAAGAACTATGAATACTGGAAATCAGAAACAAAAATTGAAATTGCTGCGAAAGCTCAGCTTGTCTGGCATCATCTGTGGAGAGGAATCAAAGTTAATATTCACCCGACTTGAAACATTAATTCTGATATCACACCACAGATGCTGCCAGACCTGCTGAGCTTTTCGAATTTTTATTTTGTTTGCTACTAAGATTGGGGCTGGTCAAGAGTTCAGAATCAGATAAACAGATGTCACACAGGGTGTGGGGGTGGAGGAGATGAAGGAAGTAGGAATTAGTACAAGATACTACATAATGCATCACATGCAGTGGGTGTTGGTCTAGAAATATTCCAAGATGGGTAGCTCTTTAGCCTGATTTCTTTGAATGGTATTTGTTGATGTGTGAAAACCTGTTACAGCCACTGGGGATGCCAGCAAATAAGGGCTCGGTTTAAGATCTCATTTAAAAGGCAGGTGTCCAAGCCACACACCAACCTGAATTGGAACTACATCATCATTCCTTCTGTGTTGCTGGCTCACAATCCTGAAGGGCCCTTCTTAAAAGCATTGTGGATGCACTTGCACAATTAAGATTGCAGTGATTCAACAAAGTAGCTCTGCAAGAGCAGTTAGGAATGGCCAATAAATGCTGGCATAGTTGGCAATACCCACTCCCTAGAATCAAATAAAAGGAACAACAACAATGCTGTACCTCCACATAGCAGTGCTGCAATACCCGTTGTGGTTATGTTCTTGAAGCCCTGGTGAGGTGTGTGGACTTGCAATCTTGTGAGTCAGAGTGAGAGAGATGCCAACTGAGAATAATCGTGCATGGATTTTGGAAGCTCGCTTCATGGCACAAAGGTTAATGCTTCCTTTGAACAAATATATTACCAGAAAAGCTTATTACTCCAAAGAAGAATGGGCAATAACACGATGTCTCAAATGACAAGTAGACTTAATAAGTGTCCTTTGTAGTAAGAAACCACTTTTCACTTCCCAACAACTTGAGGCAGATGCAAGCAACAAATTTTCTTACTCTATTGATTGCTGACAGAATTACATGTAAGTAAATGCCTGTCTGTGGTAAACCATCTCATCAAATAATAGACATCTGCACATTACAACAGATAGGAATGAAATGGAAAAAAAAACTATTTAATCTGCATTGGTTTCCACTTTGAGGGGGTGATGTTTTCACAGAATAATCAATACTTATCCAGTTCATCAGGAGCACTTATCTTTCTAAAACAGCAGCTGTAATGTTGTGTTGGCTCTGGGTAAATCTCTGGAATGAAGCACTGTCCTAAGCCTTTTAAAAAGACAATATCTGATTTTATAGGCCTGCACATCAGCCATATCTGAGAACTATTGAGCAATCATTTTTGTCCATCTGTGCTCAGCAAGGTGAAGGATGGAAAAGCTGAGGGAGTTATAAATCACTTCACCAAAGCACTCCAGTTCAGTTCCTGCCATAAGAAGAGCATGTGTTCACATCCTGTGTTCATCTTTAACATGGAAATCCATGAGTAGGTCCTTTGAGACACTACTTTGTAAATGGGAACAGTTAGGATATCTGACCAATAAAGCTAACTTTAAGCATGCGTCTGAATGTGGTGAGAGATCCGACAATGTGGAGAGTTTAGGAAGAGAATTCCACCGTGCAAACATGTGCTTTTTAAGGCTCTGCCATTGATGGTGGAGTCCAATCTCTCTTCGGTTTTCATAAGCGATGCAACATGCCCCACCTCTGAGTGGCTCTGACCTGGTGCTTCTGTTCCCTTTCACATTGCCTTCTGCCAATCTTCTTTAGCATTAATTATTCTTTCACAAGATGGGGGTGTCACTGGCAAAGTCGATAATTGTTGCCTAACCGTAACCTTTACGGAATAGAGTGGTTTAATCAGCTGTTTCGGAGAGAAGTTAAAAATCAGAGACATGGCCATGGGTCTGGAGTCACATGTAAACCAGACCAGGTTCGGGTGCAGGTTTTCTTCCCATAAGGTCCCACTCATGAACCAAATAGATGCACAGGATCAGGAGTAGACCATTCAGCCCTGGTGAACCTGCAACATTTTTCAATTATGGCTGTTCAAATACTTTAAAGCATTTTACCCACCTTACACCATAATCGTGTACAACATTAATACTTCTATCTCAAACATCCTCAACGACTGAGCTTCCACAGCCCTCTGCGATACAGAATTCCAAAGCTTCACTATCCTCTGAGTAAAAAAATTTCTCCTCATTACTGACCAAAGTGGTATTGCCTTTATTTGAAATTGTTCTGCTTGGTTCTAGACTTCTGACAAAGACTTCTAGACTTCTACCCTGCCTATCGCTTTATGTGTTCTGTAAGTTTCACCTCCAATTCTTCAAAACTCTGGAGAATACAGGCAGAGTTTGGCCAATCTCTCTTCATTGGATTATCCCCTTTGCTGCACTCCCCCAGTGGCAATATCGTTCTTGAGGTAAGGAAACCCAAACTGATTCCAAATAAATCAATATCTGATCAACCTTCAAAAGAAATGCTGAGATGCAAAAGCACTTGTATCTAGTAAACCAATAGAACAATAACTCATGCATTCTTTAAACAGCTGAATTTTCCACAAGTCAAATTTATAGTAGAAAAGGCCATTCAGTGTAACAGCACAGCCACATCCAGAATCACATGCATGACTTCTCCCTTCCCACATGCCACAGTGTTTCCAATATTGGTATAACATTGAGTGTCAAAACTGAGGTAAATTTCTGACTTTAGCGTCTGGACAATAAGGAATAAATGAGCGAAGTACAGAGATCTGTGAAAGAAAGATGACAGACTCCTTTGTAAACTGACATTATATTTTCCTCCATCCACTTCAATGAAAGCTGTTTCCAAAGGATTGTATTCGTGACAGGCAATCCTTACTTGCTATGACCCCTTCCTTTCTGCGCACCCCCAAGCCAATGCTCACTGCCCAGGTAACAAAGACAAAAATCTACTCCAGCAATTCCCTTTCTCGAGTTTCCCCAAATTAAACTTTCTTTGTCCCTTAAATTCCTTTCTCAAATTTCTCCTCCTCCATGCAATGAAGATACACCCTGGGTCTGTGATGTTATGAGGCTATGCAGCTTAAGGTTCTATTCTGCTCATTGCAGAGATAACTATCCTTGTCTCTTCTAGGTAGCATGTGGCCTGTAATGCTCACCTCTTACCTAAGAATGGGTGCTGTTCGACTCTGATAGGTTTCTGCAAACTCTTTCATTTGCCTTATTGCATATAATACTGTCATCTGTAGAGTACGCCTTTCATTATAATACATAAGAACACAAGAATTAGGAGCATGAGTAGGCCATCTGGCCCATCAAGCCTGCTTCGCCATTCAATAAGATCATGGCTGATCTTTTCATGGACACAGATCTACTTACCTGGCCACTCACCATAACCTTTAATTCCTTTACTATTCAAAAATCTATCTTTGCCTTAAAAGCATTCAACAAGGTAGTCTTAGCTGCTTCATTGTCAAGATTAGTGCTGGAAAAGCACAGCAGGTCAGGCAGCATCTAAGGAGCAGCAATGATGAAGGGCTTTTGCCCGAAACATCCATTTTCCTGCTCCTCGGATGCTGTCTGAACTGCTGTGCTTTTCCAGCACCACTCTAATCTGGATTCTAATCTCCAACATCTGCAGTACCCACTTTCACCTTAACTGCTTCAATGGGCAGAGAATGCCACTGATTCACAACCCTTTGGATGAAGAAGTTCCTCTTCAACTCAGTCCTAAATCTGCTCCCCCTTATTTTGAGGCTTATGCCCCCTGGTTCTACCTGCCAGTGGAAACAATCTCCCTCCTTCTATCTTATCTATTCTCTTCATAATTTAGCATATTTCTGTAAGATCCCCTCCTCATTATTCTAAATTCAGACCATTCCATTCTTTTTTCACAATCTTTTACACACGTTTGCTAATATCTGTGTTACATCATGTCTGGATATCATCATAATATCCTTTCTCAGTATACTATCCCACACCCCTGCTCACATTTCTTGGAACTATAGCTTCAGGTAAGCACAGGTTGAATACTAGAAACAGTCACGACAGGAAGAAGGTAGAGGTTTTCATGAAAGGTTTATTAAGGAAGGAACGCTTAACCATAAGAGATTACAAAGTCAGACTTAATCAACTAGGTTGCATGAAATGTTACTGCAGTACGAGTAACTAAGAGACCCAGCTAATGCTCTGGGAGAATGGTTTCAAATCCCACCTATGGCAGCTGATAGAACTTAACTTCAGCATCAAATCTGGAATATTGAGCTAGCCTCAACAATGGTCATGGTGAAACTGTCACCAGTTGCTGTAAAAACCCATTAATAAGGAAATCTGTCATCCTTTTCTGGCTGTCATGTAAGTCCAGACTCACAGCAAAGTAGTTGTCCCTCTGAAACAACCTAACAAGCCACTCAGTTCTGGAGTAATTAAAGATGGGAACAAATGCTGCTTTGTCTCTCACTTCCTGTGAAAGAATATTTTGCAAGTTGAAGAAGACCCTAAAACAGCAAAAAAGAAGCTGTGAAAAGGGTATAGATCAGATGCAGGAATGAGAAAAAAACAGTTTCACGACATCTCCTCATAATTACCGATATCAGCTACCGGTATAAAAAGCTGGGAATGAGAAATTCATTGCGAAGGCCTACTTTTTAATGAAGGCACATGAAACTTAATTAATAATTGATGAAACCTCTTCAGACCAAGCAGTTTCTTGGCAGGAATTGAACACAATAACCAATCTCTTTCCTTCCTTCCCTGCTTTTAACACATGGTTTTCTTCTCCCATGGGTTTTACTGTACTATAAATACATAACACTTTTCAATTTTAAAATGCCAAAGGTTTCAAACAGATGCATATGCAGAGGTTGTGCTTGAATGGAACTGGTTAAGTCAATACTGCCAAAATTTATAAAACCATTAATGACAAGAGAGCTTAAGCCGGATATATATCTAGGCAGAATTATTTTCCACACAGGATAGTCTCGGTTTAGAGATCTCAACCCCATGTGCAGGTTGTCTTCAGCATTGGCTTCCAGGCATTCCAGTGGCCTGGAATGATAGTCTCAACCCGGAATAGTGTTCTTGTCCCAGCTGTGTCTTTCCATCTTTCCTTAATCAGTTTTCCCCGCGCCCAGGAGCCAATAGCTGGACTGTGATGATTTTTATCTTGATTTTACATTTTTAAAATTATTATGTATGACTTTTTGTCAATGATGTAGGTGGGGTGGGGTGACTTATTAAACTTTTACACTGTATTTTTCATGTAAAAGTACATTTGACAATAAATTTCTATTCTATTAATCGAAGTTACTGATATTCAGTAGGGAAGAATGCACACTTGACATCTTGGGCCATCACTGAATCCCCCCACTACAACATCCTGGGAGTTATCATTGATCAGAATCTCAACTGGACTCACCACATAAACACAGTGTACAAGAGCAAGTCAGAAGCTAGGAACACTGCAGTGAGTAACTTACCTCCTGAGTCCCAAAAGCCTGCCCACCATCTACAAGGCACGAGTCAGGAGTGTGATGGAATACTCCCCACTCGTCTGGATGGGCGCAGTGCCAACAACACTCAAGAAGCTTGACACAATCCAGGGCGAAGCAGCTCACATGATTGGCACCACACCACAAGCATCCACTCCCCCCACCACCAACACTCAGTAGCAGCAGTGGGTACTATCTCCAAGATGTACTGCAGACATTCACCGAAGATCCTCAGACAGCACTTTCCAAACCTAAGACCACTTCCATCTAGAAGGACAAGGGCAGCAGATACATAGGAACACCACCAACTTCAAGATCCCGTCTAAGCCACTCACCATCCTGACTTGGAAATATATTGCCATTCCTTCACTGTTGCTGGGTCAAAATTCTGGAATTCCATTTCTAATGGCATTGTGGATTTACTCTCAGCAGGTGGACTACAGCAGTTCAAGAAGGCAGCCCACCACCACCTTCTCAAGGGCAGCTTAGGGATAGGCAAAAATACCAGCCAGCCAGCGTTGCCTCTATCCCTCAAAAAATGTATAAATAAAAAAGAAAAAGGCCGCATTTCCTAATATGTTTATTACATATTATTTAATAGCTAATTACAGCAAGAGACATCAGACTCTACTTAAGAGTAAGGTTCACATTACTATAGCTGAAACATTATCGCTTATTGTTGGTAACATATTCAGAACTCTAAAGGCTGGTTAACTCCTCCCAAAAACAGGCCTATACATCGTGATGCTAGTTAAGCCTTTCTGATCCTAACAGATCCTACAGTTCAAGAAAATGCAATTACAAAATGTAATTCAAATGGACTGTGTAAAGGAATTAGGGATATGGTGATAGGGTTGGAAAGTGGAGTTGATGTACAAGATCAGCAGCCATGGTCTTAATGAACACTGGGGGAGGCTTAAGGGGTGTATCTCCTATTCATTTTCAAATTTCCTATTTGCATCTGTAAAGAAACAAGTAACCATGTGTAAATAGGTTGTGTAGTACAGTTTCTCAAGAGCTAATCAGCATTAGTTGGCAAAATGGTGGCCAGGAAGTGCACACATATTGACCACTGGAAGCAAGTTTCCCAACCCTGTTCAATAAGGTTACGATTCTCACTGAGTCATGGACAATTATAGCACAGAAGGAAGCCATTCAGCTCACAGTGTCCAACTTAAACAGAAATTGTTGGAGAAACTCAGCAGCATCTGAGGAGAGAAAGCAGAGCCAACATTTCAAGTCCAGTGACCAACTGCTGAAGAAGAGTCACTAGGTGCTGAAGAAGGGTCACTGGACTCGAAACACCAACTCTGCTTTCTCTCCACAGACACTGCAGACCTGCTGAATTTCTCTAGTAATTTTGTTTTTGTTTTCTTCAGCACCTGCAGATCTTGTTTTAATAGCAATCAGATGGCACTAATCAGGTTTTCCAGCTTTTGGCCTGTAGCTCTGGAGGCTATAGGCCTGGAAATGAAGATCTAAACACTGCTTAATGGTAATGAGAACTGTTGACTCATCTGCCCTTTCAGGCAGTAAGTTCCACACTCCTACCACTCTCTTCAACTCTCCTCTTAGTCTTCTATCTCTTACATTAAACCAATGCCACACTGGTTATTGAAAAGGTTAATGTTGGAGACTTGCATTAGATTCCACCCAATCTGAACATGTCACACAGTCTTGGGTGGAGAATCAAGGAATTTAGCACTAGATCCCAGTGGGGTCAGATGTGTCATTGCCGGCTCCTGTTAATTTTAATAAATAAGCTTAACCAGGCAATAAAACTTGTAAGAGGATTCGCAGTAGGTTGAAATCTTTGAGGAGAAAGTGAGGTCTGCAGATGCTGGAGATCAGAGCTGAAAATGTGTTGCTGGAAAAGCGCAGCAGGTCAGGCAGCATCCAGGGAACAGGAGAATCGACGTTTCGGGCATAAGCCCTTCTTCATGAAAGTAAAACTTGTATCTAATGTTACTATTCAATAAACTACATCCTTTTGTTAAGACAAGTGCCTTTTCTTGTTAATACTCAGTATTGAGTTATGCTTTGCCACTGGTAATTAGATAGGTTCAAAGCCTCAACATGCAAAAACAGATTGTGATTGTGGTCTTTAGAGACCAGAGAGCACTGTCGGGACTGCAGCTCACCATCAATCCCAATAGCATTATTTTGATTCAGGAAGTTCCTATTTCCTTATATGCACTTATCCATTGACCATTAAATTGTATTTTTGTTATGGTGCCCCACCATGGGCCACTTAACTATTCTTATTAACTTACAGTTTAAAATGAGCAGATCAAAGGATCCCAAGAAAGATCTTTACAGAGCAGTGGGCTCCACGGGGAGACAACATTTTTTTTTGATTTGATAAGTTTCCATTTCCTTCCATAAGTTTCCATTAATATCAGTTTGTACTTTTGTTACAGCTGAAACTTTATTGCTGGAACAGCACAGCAGGTCAGGCAGCATCCAGGGAACAGGAGATTCGACGTTTCGGGCACAGGCCCTTCTTCAGGCCCTTCTTCGGCCTGTGCCCGAAACGTCGAATCTCCTGTTCCCTGGATGCTGCCTGACCTGCTGTGCTGTTCCAGCAATAAAGTTTCAACTTTGATCTCCAGCATCTGCAGACTCACTTTCTCCTTTTGTTACAGCGCCTGCCAGGGGCTGCCTAACTTCATTCTAAGTCTGTTTAAAAACATTTTTTAAAAAGTGAAGAGAAGGATTGTGATAGAGATCTTCGGAGACTACTGGGCACCGCAGAGGATGCATTATCATCCCACAGTGTGTTATTTTGATCCGATAAGTTCTTATTCTAGTTTTGCAAGTTTCCGTTGACTATAAGTCTTGTTTTTGTTACAGGCCCCAACAGGAGTTGTTTATCACAACTAAAGTTTACTGCTTTAAGAGTGTACAAAGGTGCACCGGGGGTGTCAAACCAGATTGATATTATGTTTAGAAGAGTGAAAAAGATGGATTGGTGGCAGCATGCTATCCAATCACAAACTGTCAGTAATTGGTACCACAAGTGCAGTCATTGGAACCAGGTGGATCTTGTGGACTATGAGATCCTTGATTATGGTTGTTAACCTGGGCCAATCAGGAAGCTCTGTCTGGCTGATATTAACAGGAGATTCTCTGTTTTTGGCTGCACTTCAGTCCCACGCTCCTGATCTTTGGGCACCTGGTACGGAGGAAGGAGGGCAGGTCTGAAGACCTCCTCGTGGGTCTGCTCCTGGGCCTGGCCAAACTGGCCATCAACAGGTCCAGGCAGCGGGCCGTGGAGGGGGTCGTTAGGGCCGACTGCCTGCCCCTCTTCCGCGGTTACGTTAGGGCCCGGGTGTCCTTGGAGAAGGAGCACGCGGTGTCGACCAACACCTTGGTGTTGTTCAGGGAGAGGTGGGCGCCGCAGGGAGTGGAGTGCATCATTTCTCCCTCCAACTCTATTTTGATTTAGTCCCTACCTTCCCCTTCACTGTTTTGATCACACAGCACTGCCCTTTGATGTGAAGGGCAGTGTTTGTCACTGGCCACCCGGGTGTTTTCCTGTCTTCCTGGTGGTGGAATTTGAATAAAGATTCGTGCACTTTGTGTCTTTCACTGTGTCTCACACCTGCACACACACACCAGGGGTGCTGGGGGAAAAAAATAATAAGCACTACCGCACTTATGCGGTAGTGTGGGGGTTAAAAAGAAAAAAAAAGAAAAAAAAGAACAGGAGTGTAAAAAAAAGAAAAGAAAAACAGGAGATTTTGCATCATTTCTCCCTCCAACTCTATTTTGATTTAGTCCCTACCTTCCCCTTCACTGTTTTGATCACACAGCACTGCCCTTTGATGTGAAGGGCAGTGTTTGTCTCTGGCCACCCGGGTAAAAAAAAATTAACAGGAGATTATTGGGTGTGGGCGTTTGCACTCCCTTTTTGATTTTCTCAAAAGCCTCCTTCTCTGTTTTTGGTTGCAGTTCAGTCCCACGCTCCTGATCTTCGGACACCTGGTACGGAAGGGGGAAGGCAGGTCTGAAGACCTTCTCGTGGGTCTGCTCCTGGGTCTGGTCAAACTGGCCATAAACAGGTCCAGGCAGCGGACCGTGGAGGGGGTCGTTAGGGCCGACTGCCTGCCCCTCTTCCGCGGTTACATTAGGGCCCAGGTGTCTCTGGAGAAGGAGCACGCGGTGTCCACCAACACCCTGGAGTTGTTCAGGGAGAGGTGGGCGCCGCAGGGAGTGGAGTGTATTGTTTCCCTGTCCAATTCTACTTTGATTTAACCTCTGCCCTTCCTTCACTGTTTGATCACACAGCATTGCCCTTTGATGTCAAGGGCACTGCTTGTCACTGGCCACTCGGGTGTTTCCTTTCTTCCTGGTGGTGGAAATTTGAATAAAGATTTGTGCACTTTGTGTCTTTCATTGTGTCTCACACCTGCACACACACAACAAAAAAGGAAAAAAAAAATTACAGGAGATTTCCCCTCCCTACCCTCCCCTTCACTGTTTGATCATGCAGAATTGCCCTCTGAGAAGGGCACTCTTGTCACTGGCCACTTGGGTGTTTCCTTTCTTCAGTGGTGGATTATACATAAAGATTTACACACTTATTGTTCTTCACTGTGTCCGACACCTGCACACACACCACATGGGTGCTGGGAAAAACATAAGCACTACTGCTGTTAGGCAGTAGTGGGGTTGGGGGTGGGGGGGAAACAAAAAAATTTAAAAATAAACAGGAGTGTCAGAGGTTCTGTTCATCCTGAGAGCTGGATCAGGAAAAAAGAAAAGAAAATAATAAACAGGAAATTTAGAATCTCCTCAGTTCAGGGACTAACTCTGAGCTGGCTGGCTACAGCCAATATACCATGCAGATGTAAATAAAGGATGAGTTGGTGACAGGATACTGGCCTCCGTGCAGTTATTTCAACAATATATAAGAGAACCCATGGTTAAAACAGCAACTTTACATGTGCACACAGGGGTCTAATGCCTGTATGATGCCTTGAATGTAGGATTATTTTGAGACAGTCACCACACCTTGGGGCTGCATGATACAAAGTGTATCTTTGGAATTTACTGGGTATAATGGGGAGAAGTAGGGTCAGCTTACACTCCATATGCTAAGTACCTATGTCAATCCGGAACTAAATTAGTGATTGGTCGATCTCACTTCTCCCAGGAATATTAGAATAGTCTCCTTTATCAGATAGAAGATTGAATCATGTTATGCTGGATTGGACTCAAATCTTCCAGTTATTTTCCACAGTTCCCCAATTGCCAACTCTCTCCGAAGTGGCTGGAATGCAAGAATGTTATTTGTTGCATTGAACAGCACACTCTGTCATCAACTGTGATTTAACAGTAGCATGTATGCTCGAATACAAAAGCCCAAGAAAAACATCGGCTGCCTGTTAATCAGTTCAGCAGTTCTTTGATCTGCAAACATAATATATGTTTTTAAAAAATCTGAAGTTTTATCTTAATGTGCTTTCAAGTCAGAAAATTAGAAAGGGACCCAATGGGCTGTAACCACTTTCTCTGAGATTCCTGGAAGTGCACAATTATGCAAGGGAATATATTAAGGCTCTTGTGACCTATATAAGCAGGCTGTGTAGCTGGAAATTATTCTGTATTATTATTAAACCAGAATAGATTATAATTCAAGTTTTGGAATTTTAACTTGCGTCAAAAGTTTGTAGGCTGGATTTACAACTTAATGTCAAATCACAGATCACAAGCAGAGAACTGGAGAGCAACAATGTTTGTATAATGCTTAGAAAATATACGCAAAGATAAGGAAAAGAACTGGAAGAGACACTGGGGGAAAGGTCCACGTGGCATCATTGACACAGAGAGGTAAAACTGGCCCTGGGCTACATCACAGAGTAACAGATTCAGCAGTCTATTTTACACTCAACTGATCCACCATCCCTCAATTTGCATTAGTTCGCAAGACCATTTTCACCTGCAAATCATATAAAGTTATGAAATTTGTGCCATAAAATAACATTGGAAAATCTTAGCAACACAGAGTAGCGATGTGACATTGAAAGCTGTCACATAACCCAAAGCTCCAGTAAAGATATCAATCTGATAAAAATTTATAGGATCGCTCTCATACCAGTTATCTCATGGCCTATACGGCTCAACTGACCAGCTGGGAGCATCTCATCTGAGGTATTTGTCTCAATTTCCAATTGATAACTGGTCTAACTGGGCCAACTGGCCACTTTCTTGGATACCTAGAGTGGTCCTGACTCCTATCGGAGGGAGGAGATTTCCACCACATCAACTGGGGCTGGCAATGATTAATGAAAGGGCGATTGATTGTTTCTACTGCTTGGTGAGATACCAACACCAACTATATTTGAGAAAGCATAAATTTAAAATATAACAAAAATAATCCAAGGAAAACTTATAGGAAAAAGGTCCCTGCAAAGTAAAAATGCAGAACTCCCTACCATTATTGAAACATGTTTTACATGCACTCCTTATGACTGAGATGTGGTAAACATGAGTTTATACCACCACCGTTCATCTGTCTCTAATGGGCGGCGACATTACTTTGGGGGTCTGGCCCAGGATTCCAAGGAGAGGGGGTGGGGGGAGTCAGGCCTTTGAGCCCAGAGCCGTGAAATGGACTAATTACTCTTTTTTTATAATTTCTTTCTGGTTTTATTATACTATTGTGGAAGGACTGTTATTCCAAACTTTTTATTTCTTTATTTCTTTCTAATTTATTATCATGATTTTGTACTTTTGAAGATCTGTACTGCTGAACTTATTATTTCTTTATTTTTCTATTTTAATTTCCAAAGACTTCCTACTCAATAATCTGTGCCTTGGTTCCTTTGTACCTTAGATGGTGTCATAAGTGGCAACTTATAAATTTTTCACTGTACACATGTGAGTACATGTGACAATAAAGTTATTTCAATTCAATACCTGTATGTTGAGAGACTGGTTCAGAGTATCTGGGACACTGGGTATCTCTGTGTCCAAATCAGCTCTTCAAATTCTTATGTACTATGACATTATTTTATTTATATCTGTACACATAAGGTTATCGAATATCGCTTTCTAGTGTAATGTCTAAGACCTCTCTCTTATGCTCATTCTAGACTAGTGTCTTCTTTTACTGATGTCAAGGTATTGTAAACTGTTAGATCATCTTGGTTTGTATGACTCCCTTTACACCACAAAGCAAACTTCTTAAATTCTCTTAAGGGAATTAACTAGTTGCTTGAATAAAAGAGGAATATTAAACAGTATCAGATATAGTATAAAATGGTTGGTAATATTTCATGATTATATCCTGTGTTATTGCTCTGGAAGGATTCAAAACCCAGCACTTCCAGAGTAAAGGGTCTTGTTCTCAACCCCTGCACCACCCTACCCCAAGATCATTAAAAAGCTATGACTTTTTTTTCCCTTGCCAAAGAATCAGCAATACTGTCATAAAAGAAAATATAACTTCAAGGCTTTTATTTTGAGGTTGGCCAGTCTATTTATACTAAGACTATTAAAATATGAAAAATGTACAGAAACTGCTGGAAGCAAAATCAGAATTAAAAAGTCATAAATTCACATTAAAAGACTTGTATATGTGGTGCAAACTGAATTCTTAATACCTTCCTGAATATTCCATCTTTTTCTGGCATTAGACTGAGGAATCCAGTTCCATTTGCATCTATAGCAATTTTCTCCTGCTATTTTTTTCGCTGGCAATCTTCCTTGCAAAAATGCTCACCAGGCTATCTCCTGTAATTTACAAAGACAAGATACTTTCACAATACCTTGCCTTTTGCCTACCTGCTATACTATATATACACACCAGCGGCACTCGCAACGTGACTGCTTGCAGCCTGTCACACCTCCCTCTTCCAATGCCTGGCAATCTCCTCATTCCATATGCCTTTGGGCCCACATACAACCTGTTAATTGCAATTGCAAGCAGAACTTGGAATCGAAGGTACATCAGAGGACATTTAGGCATTTGAGACTATTCCACTGTTCACTGAGATCATGGCTGATCTTTAACTCAACTCCATTTTCACATTATTACTCCTGATACTTATTGAATTTAAAAAAACTACTGATCTCAAATTGTAAATATCCTTGAGCAGGTCAGGGGACATTTCCCAGAATGGCACTGGAAATGGGAGGGGGTTGATATTTAGTTACCAGGTTCGGTTAAAACAGCTGAGATCATTCAAAGGGGATGGCCTAGTGGTATTATTGCTGGATTATTAATTCAGAGACACAGATAATGTTCTGGTGACCCACGTTCAAAACCTGCAAGAGTGAAATTTGAATTCAATAAAAATCAGAAATTAAGAGTCTAATGATGACCATGAATCAATTCTCCAGAAAATCCCACCTGGTTCATTAATGCTCTTTAGGAAATGAAACTGCCATCCTTCCCTGGTCTGGCCTACATGTGAATCCAGCAATGCAGTTGACTCTGGGCAATTAGCAATGGCTAATAAATGCTGGCCTCGCCAGTGAAGCCCACATCCTGAATGAATTTTTCAAAAATTCTTGCCTTGAAGTAAAAAGGATTGCGAGGAGATTTGAAAGAGATGGACGAGATTATGACAGGCTCACATGAAAGTAAACCAAGGAAAAAGCTCTTCCTATTAGTGGACAGCATAAGGACTAGGGGGACATGGGTTTTATGCACAAAATGCAGGAGCAAATGTTTCCTTTGTTAACACAGCGAGTAGTAATTACCTAATACTGGCTGTCTGTGAGATCAGTGGGTAAGAAAATAATCATTGATTTCAAAAGGAGAAAGATGACTGAGGTAAACATACGGGGTTATGATGATGGAATGGGGAGAGGGGTATGAAGCTGACTGAATTGCTCTGTGGTGAGCCAGCATCCAGTCATTGGACCAAATGGCCTCCTTTCATGCTGTAATTGACCCTGTGATACTCTTGGAAATATCAGTTGATGCAGCAAACACATTTTATTGGAGGAGAAAGCTCCAGATTTTCATTATTTCATCTGGAAAAATGATTATTGTGATAATTTTAAGACTGTGCCCCTTTATTCTGCATTCCACCAAAAAGGGAAACAGTTTCTCCATATCCATCCAACTAAACCATCTCACTCTGTTACTTGTTATTCAGCTAGTGAGCTCTATGAGGATCTGGGATGTCGATACAAGTGGCTGGAAATTTATTTAGAGTCAATTAATAAAACTATTGGTAATTTATAGGGATTTCTTCTGAAGAACCATTTATATCAAACGACCTAAATGACATGCTTGAATGTAGAAGGTAGTTACGTTACATAGTGTTGGTGCAGGACTGTATCCCATCACTCTATTCCTGATCTTAAAAAGCTAACAAAAAATTGATTGGGACCACAGATCTCAACAAAAAGCCTATAATACTAAGACAGGCCTGCACATCAGTCATACGACTGCCAAAACTGATAACTCTAGAAACAGTTGGAAATTTGAACAACTAGGGTGCTTCCACTAAAATGTGGTTGAACACATTACAAAACAGCCAAAGAGGTAATCTGAACACATCACAAAACAGCCAAAGAGGTAATCTGAACACATCGCAAAACAGCCAAAGAGCTACAACTTTGGTCACCATACCTCTACACAAACAAATGAACTAGGAGCAGGAATTGGAGTAGGCCAATCAGCCTGTCAAGCCTGCTCCACGATGGCTGAACATATTGTGGCCTCACCACCACATTTCCACCTACCCTGATAACCTTTGGGTCCTGTGTTAAGTCAATAATCTATCTACATCTGCTTTAAAAATATGCAATGATTGCTTCCATTGTTTTCTCTGTCCCCTTATTCTAACCTGTCCCACAAAGGGAAGCACCTTTTCATCATACAACCTGTCAAGTCTCCTCAGGACTTGCAATAAGATCATCTCTCATTTTTCTAAATTCCAATGGATACAGTCCCAAAATGTCCAACCTCTCCTCATTAAATAACCGTCTCATCCCAGGAATCAGTCGAGTGAATCTTCTCTGAACTGTTTCTAAAGTAGTTAAATTCTTGCTTGAGTAAGGAGACCAAAATTGTACAAAACACTCCAGTTGGGATCTTACCAACACATCATGAAACAGCAGCAAAAACATCTCTACTGTCCTTGCAATTCTATTGTCCTTGCAATGATAAACAATATTCCATTTGCCTTCCTAGTCACATGTTGTGTGTGCATACTGCCCCTATACAATTCTGTATGCTACTTCTGAAAAAGAGTAATGCCTGACCCAAATTGCTAATTCTGTTTCTCTCCCAATAGATGCTGACGGACCTACAGAATTTCTCCAGCACTCTCTATGTATGTTCCCTTTGTGCCTCATCCCTCTGTGACTCCAGGAGCTCCCTGAAATGCCCAGGAATTGAAGGTTCAACTCCAGGCTACTGCTTGGGCAAACAATCACAGCAAACATTTAAAAATGGTGTAAAAAGCCAGTAGATCTTTGAAGATCTTTGTTTACCATTATCAAAGAATTTAGATAGAAGGGAAAAAAATTGGATGCTTGAGGGAACAATCTTCCAATTAGGTAGCAAAGTATTTGTTCACTAATCAACTGGAGTGTGACATTGGCATTTCAAAATAGTGAGTGATTGTGTGTGCCAATAGCAGGCTTGTGGAGTTAGGGCAGTTAGTCTTAGAAGAAAACAATATAAGCAGACATGCCCAAGCAGAGTTGGCATGCAATTTAGGACTGATAGGGTTTAAAATCAGTGACCCATTTAATGTCTGTATAATGACTGGAGACACATTGAGCATTATTCCAAATCGGACTGTTGATATTGTGGCTTACACAATATTAGGTCAGTTTAATCAGCAAGTTAATCCAATCAAATTTCTATTTCCATTAACAGGCGGGCACTTGAGTTGCTGCAGGCCATAGCATAATCCTGTACTTTATCTTTGTCTGTCTCCCTATCTCCATTTTTCTCTCTCTCACTGACACACACACACACACCATGTACACATGCACATTACTTAAGGCCAGTTTATTCAGGGCTTTTTATCCCATCCCCCATTCATTGCTGCTTGTTTGGAATTAAAATGACAGTAAGGAAATAAGCAATTCCAAGAACACACTCCAAGTCACGGATACCAGACGTAATGAAATAAAAACCAACCTCTCGTGCAGCACATTAGCACAGGCAATGGAGAGGAGCTGCCTGCTCTGGTCTCACAGCTGTCTGCCCTCCTCCTTTAAATTCAAGGCATGCCCATGACTGATATCCACACATAGTCAGCAACACCTTAACCTAGCAATGCAAAACCTCCCTTCTAAATCTGAAGCAGCCAGCCAGACACTTGGATCTTTTATGCCGGTCACCCATGTAGATATCCCAATGTAAACAAGTAGACATGAAGGCTGGATGGATACTGGGTTTAGAAACAAAGAAAATAGGAGCAGGAGTAAACCAATTGACTTTTTAAGCCTGTTTTGCCTTTCATTATGATCATGGCTGATCATCCAACTCAACAGCCTGTTCCTCCTTTATTCCCTCCCCACCCCAACCCCCCCAACCCCATCCCCACCTCCCAGATCCTTTGATCCCTTTAGCCCCAAGTGCTGTGTATAACTTCTTCTTTCAATCTTACAATATTTTGGTCTTGATTGCTTTCTGTGGTAGCAAATTCCACAGGCTCACCATTCTCTGGGTGAAGAAAGTTCTCCTCATCTCAGTCCTAAATAGTTTACCCCACGTCCTTAACAATGACCCCACGGTGATAGACTCTCTCAACATCAGGAACATCCTTTCTGTCTCTGCCCTGTCTAGTCCTCTTAAGAGTTTATAGGTTTCTACGAAATGCTCTCTAATTCTTCTGGACTCCAGCGAACATAATCTGATTCAATCTCTCTTCATACATCAGTCCTGCCATATACTTGCACACCCTCTAGAGCAAGAATATCCTTCATCAGATATGATTTGGAGATGCCAGTTTTGGACTGGAGTGTACAACGTTAAAAATCACACAACACCAGGTTATAGTCCAACAGGGTTATTTGGAAGAACTAGCTTCCGGAGTGCTGCTCCTTCATCAGGTGGTTGAGCAGCGCTCCGAAAGCTAGTATTTCCAAATAAACCTGTTGGACTATAACCTGGTGTTGTGTGATTTTTAACTTCATCAGATAAGGAGACCAAAACCGGGACACAATATTCCAAAGTGGGATCCCACCAAGACTCAGTACAATTGCAGGAGAAAGTGAGGACTGCAGATGCTGGAGATCAGAGTCGAGAGTGTGGTGATGGAAAATCACAGCAGGTCAGGCAGCATCCGAGGAGTAGGAGAGTCAATGTTTCGGGCATAAGCCCTTCATCAGGAATGAGGGTACAACTGCAGCAAGATATCCACACAGGCTGCCTATTTTGGGACTCAAAAATAAAAGCTTCTTCTATGTGCTAATTATGTGGTTCATAAATCAAAGTTAGGACATTTCTTCAATGCCAGCCGATGCTGGGTTACTGTACAGTGGTGGGCAATACCTTCAACAGTTTCCCACCCCATTTCTCTGTGAGAACATCAAATTGGATGAGTAGGAAAACATCCAGAAACTCTTTTTAAATTGTACCCACCACAAACCCATGATCCTATTCAAAATCCACTGTTATAGCAATGCCTGCACGGAGTCTTACTTCTAGATTGAAATGTGCTTTTACATCACGGAGACCACTAGAAGGGAAATAATGAGGCGAGTTGGCCCTCCAGAGATTCTCACCTACTTCTCGCCAGCTCACACTCCAGTGACCTTCCCGAACCCTCAGCAATTACATGGTCAATCAATGGGGACTGAGGAACCTCAACACACCAGCTCCTTGATCACTGGCCTTGCTAGCTGGCAGGAAAAGTGGCTAGTTCCCTGACTGGGAAGCAACAGTGACTTGTCCAAATGTGTTGAGGTTGGTCGGGGGTGAGGTTGGTGGGAACCCAATCAGGAGGTGAGCAGTGGCATAGATAGGGTCAAGAGGGGCAGCCTCTAAACGTCATACCCCTGTCCTTGCATCTGACCCCCTGACACCTCTATTTCCCATGACCCCAGTCCACAAGAATGAGTATAAATGTTACCCACTGGTTGCTCCAGAGGAGAAGCCCCCCCACTGCTAGGAGCCTGGATCCACCAGACTCTGATTGCCAGCAGGTTCTGATGAGGCCACTCGAGACCTGTGATTCTCACCCACAATTTCCCGCCAGGTCTGAACAAGTTGACTGCCCTCCAGTTGTTCTAGCCATCTTGCCCATAGTGATGGCACGTTAGTCATCACCCAACACACTCACCCCCACACCTACAACCAAATCAGAAAATCATGCCCATGATTAATGATGTTTTTTAATAAACAAGCCTTGTTAAAAAGTCTGGTAAAATCACTCAAGGTCAATGAATACTGATTCTATACTATTCTGAATCTTCCCAATCTAACCAAAACAAAAATGTACCATCTCTCATTCTCTCTGTCTCCGGACTAAACTCACTAATTGTACTATCTCCAGAGAAGGCTTTTGAATGGACAGAAAGCTACAAGAGCATAGCATCAATTCTAAGACCCTCTGATTGCAGTCAATTGTTGGGAGATTAGAATAGATAGACTGACAATTATGTATAAACCTCTGATACTTTGTGTAAGCAACCACAGTCCCTGTGGATGAATGTACGTGTGTGAATGTTGAGTACAGAGGAACACAGCACATCCTATCATCAACTTGATACTCACACACGCAGCTCAGAACATCTATTTGCTTTCAAATTTCTCCATGGCCTCACCCTCAATATGCCTATACCTCCCTCAACCTTTATAATCCTCTTTGTGCTCCTTCAGTTTTGGCCTCTTGAATATCCACGATTTTAATTGCTCCATTGTTGGTGGCTGTGCCTTCAGCTATCTTGCCCCTAAGCTCTACAATTCTCTCTCTAAACGTCTCCACTTCGCGTTTTCTACAATGCACCGCTTAAACCTCAAACCAAGCTGTTTGACATCTACTATCTCTTTACACATATCAGTGTTAGATTCTGCTTTCTGCCTTCTATCCCTGTGAAGCTTATTGAGTTGTCTTCCTACACTAAAGGTGTTATATGAATGCAAGTAGTTGTCACCAAAATTACACAATTTCCAAACGTAACGTTTCTCACTGGATGTCTGGAGAGGGGAGGGCTAGGGAATAGTTGCTCAAACGTAAAAGTATTTTTTTTTAAATGAGCTGTAAATAAATTTTCTGCTATTCTGCAGACAGTGGAGCATAATCCTCAACAACAAAAAATTAACACCACCTGTCGGGGAGATAAAAATGAAACTGTTGACCAATTGCAGGTATTCAGAAATGAAAATGATCACTGCAAATATTAAATGTTGGATTTTAAATACCATTGTTTTGACATTAAACTGCTCCTTTCACGGCCAATAGCAGCGAGGCTTGGAAAGACAAGTCTAATTGCTGTGAATTTACATTTATGCAAAATAAATTAGATATGTGTCAGGATTTATACTGCATACATGTCAGAAGACAAGTCATATTAATGGCTACATGTTACAAACCTTTTATACTAACGTTGCTCATGTTAGTGCTATTGAACTAAACCCAAACCCACGGAGGGAGGGAGTTTATATTCGGCTTAATTCTGATTGTTTATTTCAGGCAATTGTTATATGCAGCAAGATTTAGAAGTGGTCTGAATTTGACAAAAGCGTAAGAAATAGGGGAAGGAATAGACCATATAGCCTGTTGTGTCTACTCCACCACTCAGTATGATTATAGTTGATTTTGGGATTCAGCCCAATATTCCTATCTGCTCCCCATAAGTTTTCCTGGGAGACCAAAAATATCTGTCTATGCCAGCCATAAATGGAATTGTTGTCATGTTTGCCAATGACTGAACGGAGACTCTGGGTTTCCCACATACAAAGAGTTCATTCCTTGTGGGGGTTGTTATGCCCTTCTTCACAAGGTGGAAGGGAATCAGGTAAAGGCTGTAGAGCTGGTTTCAGATCTGGTCCATCTCGCAGGCTCCACACCTGCTTTGCCTTCCCAGAATCCTCACCAACATGAAATTGACATCACACTGTTCATCAGTAGGTCTGCAATATTAACTGCTGCTCGGTGGGTGGTATCCTCACTTCTGAGCCTGCAAGCTTCTGGCTTCACATCCCATTCTAGAATAGGATCTCAGAAGAAAAACTCAAAGACTAAAATCCTAGTTAAGGGCTGGACTGCTGGAGATCTCCTTGAAGGAACCACAAGTCAACTTCAGGAAAGCAATAGAATCCATTGTTAAGAAAGTCTTGACTGTGCACTTAGAAAACTATACTTTAATTGGAACACGTCAATGTGGTTTTATAGATCAGAAATCCTGATTGGCAAATTTATTTGGGTTTTTTGAGGATATAACCACCGCAGCACAGGTAATCAGATGGTATATCATCATACCTTCAGTCTGAAGGTCCGGTGTTCAAGACCTGCCTGGATGCTGTCTAGGGATTTTGTGATGCAGTGAGAGTGTCCCAACCTCTAGCACAAAAGTCTTGAGTTCAAGTCACACCTGGTCCAGAGGTGCATTACAACATGTCTGAGTGCATTGATTCAAAACTTCCTATAACTATGAGTATTATTAAAGTAAAACCAGTGGTTGGATGTCCAAAGGTATTCAATAAGGTCTCATGTAAAAGGTTAATACAGAAGATAAAAGATTCACGGAGTTGGGGGCAAAAAATTAGTAAGGATTGTGGATGAATGGACAGGAAGCAGAGAGGAGATATAAATGGGGTATTTTCAAGTTGGCAGAGTGTGCAACGAAAATATAGTGCCTCAGCTATTTACAATCTATAATAACTACTTAGATGAAGACACAAAGAATATTCCATCTGCTAGAATGCAAGCTGTGAGGAGGTCACAAAGAGCTTGCAAAGAGATGCAGGCAGATTAAGGGAGTTGACAACAAGATGGCAAAAGGATTATGATGTTGGGAAATTTGAAATTATTCCCTTGGGTCTTAAGATTAGAAAAACAATCTTTTTTAAAAAACGTGTGAAACTTGAAAATGTTGATATTCAGAGAATTTTGGATGTGCCCATACAAGGAATACAAAGAATTAAAATGCAGATATGGCAAGCAATTAGGGAACATAAATGATGCGTTGGCCTTTATTGCAAGGGAATTGCAGTATAAAAATGAATGAGTCTTGCTACAATTGTATGGGGTTTCTGTGAGAGGCCACTTTGAGTACTGTATGTAATTTTAAAAATCACACAACACCAGGTTATAGTCCAACAGGTTTATTTGGAGGCACTAGCTTTTGGAGCACTGCTCTTTCATCAGGTTATTGTGAATGTGAAGAAGCAGTGCTTCAAAAGCTAGTGCTTCCAAACAAACCTGTTGGACTATAATCTGGTGTTGTGTGATTTTTAACTTTGTACATCCAGTCCAACACCGGCACCTCCAAATCGTGTAAGTTTGGTCTCCTTGTCTAGACAAAGGCTATACCTGCACTGGGGGTGATACAGCAAAAATTGAGAGGGATGAGAGGGTTATACTATTCTGACAGACTCAGCAAATTGGGTATATATTCTCTGGGGATTTGAAGAATGAGAGATGATCTCATTGAAACATTCAAGGTTATGAAAGGATTTGAGAGGGAGATACCGAGACTTTGCTTCCCCCAACTAGGAAATCTAGGACACAAGATTTCAGTCCTAAAGTAAGGGGCTGATCATTGAGGTTTGGATGAGGATAATTTCTTCACTAAATCCTTGGAATTTTCTTCCCCTGAGGATTGCGTATGCACCATCATTGAATGTGTTTCAACCTGAGATAGGTGAATGATGATCTGTCATGGCATCAAAAAATATGGGGAAAAGTGGGAAGTCAAGAACAGCCATGATCAATCACAATGATCTTTTGCTGATATGTTTAAATGTGAACCAAGGCCGCTCTGCCCTCTCAGGAAAGCATTGAAAATCTCATGGCACTATTTTACAGAAGAGCAGAAGGATTGTGCTCAGTATCCTGGTCATTATCACAAAGACAGATTATCTGGCTATAGTAACTACATATCCAAAGTGCCTCAGTGGTTATAAAGAGCTCTGAGATGTCCTTTGAGGCAATATAAATGCAAGCTTTTCATTTCACCAAGACCATTCCAGAGGGGCGGGGTCTTGTGTGAAATTCCAGGCACCCATCTCCAGTGCTGGAAGTGCAGTGGTTTGAGGTTTGAGATTACATGCAGAGTGGTTGTTTCACCTGGGGGGAGAGTCTAGGATGAGAGGGCATAATCTCAGAATAATGGGTTGCATATTTAAGGCAGAGATGAGGAGAAATTTCTTCCCTCTGAGGGAAGTGAAACTGTGAAATCCTTTACTAGAGAAGTCTGTGGAGACTGGATCATTAAGTACATTCAAGACTAAGAAGGACAGATTTTTAAAGGGTCATAGGGAAAATGCAGAACAATGGAGTTGAGGATGATCAGATCTACCATGAACTTGTTGAATGGTGGAGCAGACTTGATGGGCGGAATGGCCTACTTCTACTCCTACTTCTTATGGTCTTACTGACAACTGCCCACCCAAGCCCTGGGGACAGGATCACTTTAATTACTGGGCAGACAGTGGAACAAAGGCCATCATCAGGAGAGGTAGAGTATCAGGGCAACACCTTATTGAAAGATGTTGGGTTTCCCTTCACCAGTGCACTACATCACCCACATCAATGGGGGAACCATCAAATGGACTGAAACATGAACGAAAGGCAGGAGGAAAAATGGGCAGCATTAATCAATTTAACAGTTGACTTGAAACTTTAACTCTGCTTTCTCTCGACAAATGCTACCAAACCTGCTGAGAGTCCCCCGCAGTTTCTGCTTTTGCTTCAGATTTCCAGCTTCCGCAGTTCTGTTCTTAACAATGCCCAAACCCCTCATACCTGCTCTCAACATAGTGCCAACCCAAATTTCTGCTCCTCCTGTTTGAGATCTGCCGTATATGTGCCCCTTCACAGCCCCTAATTTCAGGCCTTTGAACCCAATTGTAATTTGCCTTCCAACCCACCGAAGGATATGGGGAAACCATGGGAACATGGAGTTGAGGTAGAAGATCGACTATGATCTAGCTGAATGGCTGAGCAGGTTTGAGGGTTCGAATGGCCTCCTCCTACCCTTACTATTCCTATATACAATCTATGCATAAATATTGCAGGAAGACATTACAGTGTTACGCAATATCTAGTTTGCTCTTGCAGAGAGCTGGCATAGAAACAATGGACTGCATGGCTTCCTCTGTGTTGTGACCAATATTTCTGTAAGGGTTATTTCTTCAATTTCTTTGTTTCTTCCTCATTTGAGGTAATACTGCGCTGCATGATGACATTTTTATCCTTTACCTCAGCTTCTCAACAGCAACCATATTTACTCATTCCATGCAAAATTACTATGCTGAGCTCTAGTAGTACCGTCCGAAGCAAAATTAGCAGATGCGCAATGCTGTTTTCTATAGACTTCCAGCAGGATAATTAAGAATCAGAGCAAGGATAACAATGGAATTCTTGTTGATGGCACAGTGCTTGACTCAAGATACAGCATGAAGTTGACAATAAGCTTATAAAACTACTTCTCTGTTTATGCTTCTCCCAATCATTAAAAATGCCTGAAGGGGTAGTGGATATGAATTTCTGCTGCCAAGCAGCTTTAATAACCTCGGATCGAGCACATTTAATCCATACAATTTGAGAGTAATGTTGCAGTAAGTATTGAAGATCCTAAACATTTAAACTCAAACAAGAGTCATCATGGACAAAATGTATTAAGTATGCATCCTGGGGACAAGCCCTTCCCAATACATAGATCTCATGGCCGGACCAGCCAAACAGCAATTGTTTGATGTCAAAAAAGCTTAAACCCACCCCACCCCCTTCTTACTAATTATTCCTCCAGATGTACAGCCCTCTCTGCCTGCCCAACTCCTCTGAAATCCTTTGTATTCCTCCAGCTATCATCCTGCCACTGGTAACCTTGTGTCTCTAGCCATCCCCATCCAAAACTTAAGGATTTCCTTTCCTAAATCTTTAACCTCTTCCATACCCCAAAGCTCCTTTTCAAATCATCCATAGAACCCATCTCTGTCCCATACCATTTCTCTTCCTTGGCCCTCCAACCTCGGAATGTCTTCCATGATCGTGACCATTCCATATTAAAGCAAATTGGTATGTCTGGTTGATGTTACAAAATGGACATTCTGTCAACAAAACAAAAAAGCAGATGAATAGGAAGATCCTCAGAAAAGGAGTTACCAAAATCTCCATTGTCCAAAGCTAGCTTTGTAATTCAATAGGGGGCTATCAATCTGCTGATGGACATGGTGATTCCACCACAATAGGCGCTTGCCTTTGCCAGACCTGCGGTCATTAAGAGCTTGCATTTATATAGTGCCCTTGAATTAGTAAAACATCCCAAGCTACCTCACGGAGGCATCATCAAACAAAATGTACACTGAGGTGCTTAAGAGATATTAGAATGGTGATTAAAAACATGGTCAAATAGTTAGATATGAAGGAACTCCATTGGAAAACAAATTTATTCCATTCAGATTTGAATTCTTGTGGTGAGACACACCAAAAATTGGATTAAAATGGTGCTCAGAACAACGAGGATATCTGTATTTTCAAACCTAAGTGTCCAACACTGGAATTTCTGTCCTTCAGAACTGCCACTCGCTAAGAGTTTCTTTCATGCCTGAATCTAATACAGCGTTTTTTCTTAATACAGCCAAATTTCTTATAGTTAATGGAGTTTTCCAGCTCTGAGGCTCCATTCAGCGTGCTGGTCCTATACCTCTTCTCAGAAATTTTTATCCACTAATTCCCACTCTCTTCCCCTTTCCCCAAGCCATTTTAAATGTTTGCTTTTCAAAAATTTATCCATTCCAAAAGCAAAGACATATTCAACCACTGTTTCCAGAAAGTCATTGCTTGTTTTAGAATTCTGAACTCACCTGTAGGCCAGATTATGAAAAGGTATCTGCCATCCTTAAGTGAAGGATATTAGATAAACAGCTGGGCTTTTACAAGCATCAACAGTGGTTCCATGGTCAACATTAGGCCATACTTTTATTTATTTGTAATCATAAACAAACTATGACTGGCAATATCATTGTTTCCTTGTCCTGCACCATTGTCTGTAGAGTTCCCCAGGGATCTATCCCTCTCCTCCTCCTCCTGCAAACTGTCCCCTGGCAGCATCATCTATGTGGGTTTTCACAAGTATGCTGATAGCAGCCAGCTCTACCTTAACATCCACCCCTGTCAAGTCCTCCACTCTGAACAAATTATCAGATTGCATGTCTGACAAGCTGAAATTTCACTTAAATCTGCAATTATCCCTCCCATCCCAAACAATATTCAGTTACTAAACCAGTCTTTTTCGCATTTGTACATGGGGTGTGGGCCAGCATTTGTTGCTCATCCCTAATTGCCCTTTGACCTGAGTGGCTTGCATTTCAGAGGGTGGCTAAAAGACAACCAGATGGCTGTGGGTCTGGAGTCACATGTAGGCCAGACCAGGTAAGGACGGCAGATTTTACTTCCTGAAGGGGCATCAGTGAACCAGACTGTGTATTTTTTAGGAAAACAAAACACCAGCAGTGGTTACATGGTCACCATTAAGTGATTTTAATTTAGTTCAAATATCATCACTTCCCTGGTGAGATTTGAACCCAGTTCCAAGAACATGGGCTTTGGATTACGCATCTGGTGACATCAACTTTGCACCACCATCTCCCCGTTTGACTTCTTGAGCATCATTAATTTTTAATCACTCTAACTTTGGGTGATCGTGCTTCCAGCTGTTTGGCTCCTAAGCTCTGGTAATCTCTTCCTAAACCACTCTACCCTCAATGTCGATTCTTACAAACTACTTTTTTATCTCACCTTTTGGTCACCTGCTCTAATATCTCTTTGAGAGTCCCAGCATCAAATTTGTTTGATTCCATTCCTTGGAATATTTTACTACATTAATGGTGTGTTATGTTGCTGCTGCTGTTATAGCTTCTCAGAGCAAGACTACAGAATTACTTCAATTGGTAAGTTCACAATTTTGAAAAGCTGGAAATCAAAGACACCACAAGGGAACCTCTTGCATGTACCGGTCTGTACCTGTGTGTAACTTCAGAACCACATCGTTTTGATTAACCCTTAACTGCTCTCTGAAGTGACCCATCCACTTACTGAGTGTGACCAACTCTGTTTCAGAAAAACCATCATCACTCAGCATAACAGCCCTTCCATCTCCACCCATATGAGAGAAAGTGTGGACTGCAGATGCTGGAGAGTCAGAGTCGAAAAGAGTGGTGCTGAAGAAGCACAACAGGTCAGGCACCATCCAAGGAGCAGGAGAGTCAATGTTTCGGGCATAGGCCCTTCATCAGCCATTCCTGATGAAGGGCTTATGCCCGAAACATTGACTCTTCAGCTCCTTGGATGCTACCTGATCTGCTGTGTTTTCCAGCAACACTCTTTTCGATCTCCATCCATATCCTAAGAATGAATAATAAGTTAAAATATCAAGTGATCTTCCTGGAATTTTGTTTTTTATTCATTAATGGGATGAGGGCGTCACTGGCTAGACCAGCATTTATTGCCCATCCCTAATTGCCCAGAGGGCAGTTAAAAGTCAACTACATTGCTGTGGAGTCACACATAGGCCAGACCAGGAAAGGACATTTTCCTTCCCTAAAGGACATAGGTGAACCAGATGTTTCTTTTCCCCCAATAGTCAAAATTAGACTCTTAATTTCAGATTTTTAAAAACTGAATTCAAATTCCACCCTCTCCCGTGGCACGATTCGAGCCCAGGTCTGCAGAACATTGCCTGGCTCTCTGGGTTAACAGTCCCACAATAATACCACTAGGCCACCAACTCCTCTGCATTGTGGGTAACAGTTTTTTCATTTAGAAGGAATGGGCTTCGCTGGCTGAGCCAGCATTTACTGTCCATTCCTATTTGCTGTTGAGATGGTGATGACAAATCACTGCAGTCCATGTGCTGCAGATATACCAACAGTGCCACCAGGGGGAGAATCCAGGATGAATGGCAGAAAAGGATCAGTGAAACATTTCCAAATCAGGATGGTGTGGGGCTGCAGGATTCCTAGCATCTGACCTGCTCTTGTAACCACAGTATTTATATGATTAGCACAGTTCAGTCTCTGGTCAATGGTAACCCCCACAGAATGTTGATCGTGGGGAATTCCATGATGGCAATGCCATTGAACTTAAAGAGGCAATGGTTAGACTCTCTCATATTGGAGATGGTCAATAGCGTGGCACTGGATTGGTGCACATATTACTTGCCACTCAGCGTCCAAACCTGGATATTGTCTGCATTTGAACATGGACTGTTTCATTATCTGAGAAATCACCAAGGATTTTAAAGTGATTTTATATATATATATGTAATTTGGACTATGGGCCTTAAAAAAATCAAGGATCACCTTGAAATACATTATTTTCAATCAAGATATTATGCAGTTTTCTCACATCAATCTATTCAGGGAACCGTTAAAAAATGTATTCACATTCAAATTGGTCTACTGTAATTTTTTTGAAAAAACTTTTCTCTATGAAAATTGCTGCAATTTAATGGATCAGAAATGTTGGGGTAATGATACACTGATCATCCATCAGAGAAAGGAGTTACTAATTATTTGTTTCCATTGCTGAGGCACACAAAAATACTGGCAATCATTATGGTCTTTAATGTAGGTCTTAATTAACTTTCCGTTACCTGGGCAACAACATCGTGATGTAACAGTTGCCTTGACATAAACATTTCCTACTGCTTTCTGCCTCCCTTTTATATTGTGTCAAAAGAAACACTTCTCTAAGAGAAGCACACAGCGCATGCAAATTGCTGCATATTTAATCTTTGAAGATGTTCCAAGCCTTGACAGAATCATTGCCCTACTGCATTCTGACAGCCCCTCTAAAAGAAAACCCACATAGGAAATTGCAAGCACATGTGCATGGATGGGTATTAGCAGATTCCATGTCCCTGTCAATCCAAGGCTGACCTGGAAAGAATTTTCCATGACTCATCATTTAAAAGTCTTCCTTACACTTTGGACAACAATGCATGCCTTGCATGAGCCATACGGTCTTGTGCTTCAGAGGCTATTAACCTTTCAGATTTCACTGGGGACATGGTGCTGTGGTGGTAATATTAATTTTTCCTCACATTTCTATTTTGTTTTCAAGAAAACATATTGGGCAGATCTTCAGTCAAAACGTAATAAAATTTAGAAATGATCTGAAAATTGGAGTGGGTGGAGTAGCAAAAATGAGATTAGATGCTGGGCAAGGAGAATCCACAGAAAGGATCATTGTAGGGCTGAATGGCCTTTTCACAGACTTGGTCAGCACAGTGTAGCACATAGGCTCAGAGGTTAGCACTGCTGCCTCACAGCGCTAGGGACACAGGTTTGATTCCACCCTTGGATGACTGGCTGTAAGGAGTTTGCACATTCTCCCCGTGTCTGTGAGGGTTTCCTCCCATATTTCAAAGATGTGCAGATGAGGTGGATTGGCCATACTAAACTGCCCATAGTGTCCAGGATGTGCAGGCTAACTGGATTAGCTAGGGGAAATGCAGGGATGGGATGGATCAGGGCAGGATGCTCTTGGTGTTGGCTGAATGGCCTTTTTCCACACTGTAGTGATTCAGTGGTCATTTTCACAATTGTTTCTCTTGAGATACAGCAATTCTACATCTCATAGTGATGCCAGATATTTCTGTTTTCAAAATTACCAGTCTTTCTGTCACATCCTTTGAATCTAAAAAGGCAAGCAAAGCGTAGAAGAGCCATGCCACTTGGGTTTTAATAAAGCATAGCAAGGGTTTTAATCAAGCATGAGGGTAAACATGTGACATTTGACACCTCCACTTGAAATGTAAAGACACCCAGCTGTGCAATTATGGATTGCATTTTACCAAACTTGAGTTGTGCCTGGAGACCGCAGCTTACATTTAATATTAGGGTCAAGTGTTTTTTGGTGCATGTCTGGTACTGATGGTGGAAGCAATTTAATGCGATGAATTAAGAGGCATATATAATAAATGTTCTGTCTTAAACGTGCCTTTCCTGAGACATATTAGGACTAATATATTAAACAACCCCAAAGAGAACAATTGAGTAAAGTGAAGCTTTAGCAAAGGAGTAAATTTCTCCCAGAAACTATTTTTCAATTCTTTATCAAAAAGAACTCAATGTTGGAAGATTTCTCAGCAGCATCTTAACACCAACCCCTGCCCCCATCTCTCACTTTCCATGGAATCTAATTGCGTAAAATTCAGTTTAGCCAATGGACAAAGACCTAGGATGGTTACTATGAGCTGCCTGTATCCTCATTTGCAACCGTTCCCAGGCACCCACTCATCTCCTCCTCCAGACTCGCTGAGGGTGCTTCATATGTGGAATGAACTACCAGAGCAAGTGCCAGGTGCAGATACAGTTCCAACGTTTAAAAGACGGGCACATGAATAAAGAGTTGAGCTGGAAAAAGCACAGCAGGTCAGGCAGCACCAGAGGAGGAGGAGGAGAGTCAACGTCTCAGGTCCTGATGAAAATTTCCAACCTGAAACATTGACTCTCCTGCTCCTCTGATGCTGCCTGACCTACTGTGCTTTTTCCAGCTCGGCTCTTTAGTCACACTGACTCTCCAACATCTGCAATTCTTACTATCCCCAGGTACATGAATAGAGGGATATGGGCCAAACACAGGCAAATGGGGCTCATTTAATTTAGGAAACTTGGTCAGCATGGATGAGCGAGACTGAAGGGTCTGTTTCAGTGCTACATGACCATGTACCATTGACTCAGTCTGAAACACCTCGATTACAAAACTCTCATTCTTGTTTTCAAATTCCCATATGGTTTTGCCCCTCCTAATCTCTTCAACTGCTTCCCACTTTGTCAGCCTCTGACATCTCTGCCCATATTAAATTTTGGCTTCTTCCACATCTCAGATTTTATTCACCCTGTTCAAGCCCTGGGTTCTCGAATTTCCTCTTTAGTTCTCTCTAACTTCCTTCAACAAGTTCCTCATTGAGCAAAGTTTTGTTCTAAGTATCTTTTCACATGCAATTTAGTGCAAAATGTTCTTCTGAAGGTCTTCTTGACATTTGACAACATGAAAGATGCTGTATAATTGGAAATTCCTTGTGCAATTATAAGTGGATTTTCAATGTACAAAGCTTCAAAAGTGTCAGACAGGTCAAGTTGTGAATGTTGTTAAAAAGCATTGGTAAGTATAGGAGTACAAAATCCAGAAAGCACTTCTTAAGTTGGAATGGTGTGACCATTTCTGGTTGCCACATTTTAGGAAGTTCCAGGGCTAATGTGTTAAAATGATAACTGGGAACTTCAGTTCTGTCAAGAAATTAAACTGGCTTGGGCTGTACTTCTTATAGCAAAGACAGGCAGTAAATGTTGATGCAACCAACAACACCCTCATCCCATGTATGAACAAATAAAAGAATATTATGAAAGCATCTGATGCAGTAAATTTGAAGAAATTGTTTTCAATTGACAGAAGTGTCAGTCACCAGAGGAAACCAGTTTAACATAACTGGCAAAAGAACGAGCAGCAACATGAAAAAAAACACACAGCAAGTTATGATCACTTTCCCTCGACACCTTTTAAAATTACATCTTCATTGCCTATCTTCATTTTTCTGAGCTAAACTAGGCTGCAATATTTACCTTTCCTGGTCCATTGGCACTACCACCAAGGAGGATTGGAAAATCATATGTAGAGCCTTCACAAGTATCATTGTTCCTTCACTCAACAGTCCTACCTGGACTGAGTGGTCTTTCAAGGACCAAGAATCTTCTAAAGGTTGGTGAAGTTAAAGCTAATCATCAGAACAAAAATACAAGAGTTAAACTTGGGGGAAAAAAACACCAATGTATACACCATGAAAAGAGGGTAATGATAGAAATCCAGAAAAGACTCCTGCCGGAGGTGCCGACCTCTCTCACCCTTCCCGGAGTTAACCCATCCATGTGACTGTATCTGAGACTTTCCCCCCTTCCTATATCTGCCATCCATCACATACTATTGCTGTTGCAAATTCCTCATCGCTTCTATTTGTCTCTCCAACCGATCCACTTGATTCGCATCCAACAGCATTTATGGCAGATATAATCTGCAGTAACCCTTAAACTCTCTTTAAACTCCCACATCTGACAAGAAGTACATATCACTGCAAAGGCCATTTTTGCTCCTTAACATAACTGGCAAAAGAACTAGCAGCAACACAGAAAATAACTCCATCTTATTCCTCTACAAACACTGCCCCAGGTTAAATTAATAGCTATGGTTTGTATTTTAAGTTTAATCAACAGACTTATCTCGAAAAACATATAATCAAGAAAGAATCCACTATACTTACTACTGCAGCCTTTCTATTGGACAGACTTAAGACAACAATTTACTTATCTGATTCTGTGCTGTGAACTTCGCTCAACAGTTCCTCCAAGATTAGTAGTGAATTTCACTGTTAATTTTCCCAGGTGCACTCCGATGTCCAGCGATACACGAATTCAAACAGCAAAGGCGATAACTGCAGGTTTTCTCTCTCTCTCTCTCTCTCTCTCTCTCCTGCGCTGTCCTCACCATGTGCTTCCTTTGTCTACTCTTCTCCCTTTTAAAACTGCTGTGACTTTTGTGGGAAAGGATATGGAAGATATAGACTGTAGGGAAATAGATGGTGACATCTTGCAAAATGTCCAGATTACAGAGGAGGAAATGCTGGATGTCTTGAAACGGTTAAAAGTGGATAAAGCCCCAAGACCTGATCAGGTGTACCTGAGAACTCTGTGGGAAGCTAGAGAAGTGGGCCTCTTGCTGAGATACTTATATCATCGATAGTCACAGGTGAGGTGCCGGAAGACTGGAGGTTGGCAAACGTGGTGCCACTGTTTGAGAAGGTAGGTGAAGACAAGTCAGGGAACTATAGACCGGTGAGCCTGACCTCGATGGTGGGCAAGTTGTTGGAGGGAATCCTGGGGGACAGGATGTATATGTATTTGGAAAGACAAGAACTGATTCGAGATAGTCAACATGGCTTTGTGTGTGGGAAACTTGATTGAGTTTTTTGAAGAAGTAACAAAGAAGATTGATGAGGGCAGAGCATTAGATGTGAGCTATATGGACTTCAGTAAGGCGTTCGACAAGGTTCCCCATGGGAGACTGAAGAGCAAGGTTAGATCTCATGGATTACAGGGAGAACTAGCCATTTGGATAGAGAACTGGCTCAAAGGTAGAAGACAGAGGGTGGTGGTGGATGGTTGCTTTTCAGACTGGTGGCCTGTGACCAGTGGAGTGCCACAAGGATCGGCGCTGGGCCCTCTACTTCTTGTCATTTACATAAATGATTTGGATGCGAGCATAAGAGGTACAATTAGTAAGTTTGCAGATGACACCAAAATTGGAGGTGCAGTGGACAGCGAAGAGGGTTATCTCAGATTACAACAGGATCTGGACCAGATGGGCCAATGGGCTGAGAAGTGGCCGTTGGAGTTTAATTCAGATAAATATGAGGTGCTGAATATTGGGAAAGCAAATCTTAGCAGGACTTATACACTTAATGGTAAGGTCCTAGGGA
>NC_057740.1:36338999-36441828 GCF_004010195.1 Chiloscyllium plagiosum
TGTGGAGTCCAGAACTAGAGGGCATCGGTTTAGGGTGAGAGGGGAAAGATATAAAAGAGACCTAAGGGGCAACTTTTTCATGCTGAGGGTGGTACGTGTATGGAATGAGCTGCCAGAGGATGTGGTGGAGGCTGGTACAATTGCAACATTTAAGAGGCATTTGGATGGGTATATGAATAAGAATGGTTTGAAGGGATATGGGCTGGGTGCTGGCAAGTGGGACTAGATTGGGTTGGGATATCTGGTCGGCATGGACGGGTTGGACCGAAGGGTCTGTTTCCATGCTATACATCTCTATGACTCTATGATTGGCTGGGCCATTGTTAGCATAGAGGTGCATCAAGAACACGTAAATGTCAATCTTAGTCTCAGACCAGCAGGTAGTGTCTGATTGGTCTGATTGGTTAGCAATGGGAATTCAGCAGAGATTGGTAGAGTCTATAATTACTTTTTCTCCCCCAATGAAATATGTGTAATATGTGTACAAATTCCTTTTGTCTGCATAAAACAGGTCCTGTGGCGAAATATAAGCAGCTTCCAGCACACCCAGTGTTACACTGACAACCCTGACTGATCATCTTAAATCAATTTCCAATCTAATTCTTAGCACAATCCTGACTATTTAATAAATGTTGCCCAGTTACAGAATCACATCAATTGGACGCAGTGCTCTGAGGCTTAAAAACACGAGCAGGTTGAATATGGTTGGGTGCTGCCAACTGCAAATCGTCTAATTTTAAGTCCCTCTTCTTGATTTATTTTGACCTTTACTTCCCCTCCTTTACTGTGACATTACCAGTATCCTCTTCCTTTATGAGACAGATGCCAAGGATTCATTTAGTGCATCAGCTAGACTCTTTGCTTCCACCAGATCATTTCCTTTCAGGTCCCTAATAGTCTCCACTCTTCCTTTTTTGGTTATATCATTATAAAATACTTCGATGTTGCCCTGTAATCTACTCTCTTACTCTCTCTTTGTTCTAATTCCTTTATCAGTCCTCCTCTGTACTTTCTAAATTTACAGTGCACGATACCTTCCACATATCAGATTAAACAAGATCTAACACCATATCCAAGGAGAACCTTGCCATCAAAAATGTCAAGGGATGAAATATGGTTTGACTTCACTCTATATGAGTTTTTAGATCCAGGGAAAAATTCAGTGAACCCAAGAGTCTCAGTGAACCAACCCATCCATTTTGAAGGGTTTGTGATGTATTGAAAAATCAATTCAATAATTATATTTTCCTGCACAAGGTATTGCAGCCGAATTGATGTAGGTGGACTGCTGCGATCAATATTTCACATTAATGTAAGCTTACATTGTTTCTGGAGTAACAAACACATGGTAAACTGCCCAAACCTTAAACACAGAAAGCATTCTACACTGGAATGAAGGCTTCCTACCCCGCCATTCTCTTTTGATGGAACGAACTTTAATTGGGGTACAATGCACAAATACTAGTAGCTTTGCAGTGCCTCACCCAAGTGGATCATCTCTGCAGTAGGCCAGGGCTATGAGGGCTAGAAATCTGACTGACACAGTATGAGCTCAGCCATCCAATTCTAAACAGTGCCCAAAATTTAATCTATTGACTTCTGTGAAGTTAGTTATTAGACAATTCTTGGATCAAGCAAATGAACTCCTGTTTTACGCCACCCACCAACCTGAATGTTTAACACTCACTTAGCAACACGAGTCACCAGGAATTACAGATGAAACTCCGAGATAATGCTATGCATAAGCATGATAAAATAATTACTGGGATAATGCAAAGTAAAATAATTCCACATTTGCTTTTCCATTTTCTTTCAAAGCGTTTGGTTATCAGCTCCGAAGATATCAGTGTGCCTGTTTAAAAAGGTTATCTGACATCCTGCTAGATGCTAGAGAGTGTGGCGTCTTTCTATTCAACATGAGAAGGCAGAATATCATGAGAATGAATGGTTAATGGTGGGTGTATGAGTGATGGGGAAGTACACAGTTGTCTCTGAGGGTTAGCACCCCAGAGAAGGAAATTCCTCCAGGAATTAACTTAAAAGCTAGTGATCCTCCACCCTTCCTCAGACCTCCTACACCAGTTAATAAATCTGGTGTTAACAGCTCATCTCAGTAATTATCATCATGAAACCATCATCATTTTTGAAATAAAAGTGACTTCGCTAATACTCAGGGTGGCACGGCGGCACAGTGGTTAGCACTGCTGCCTCGCAGCACCAGGGACCCAGGTTCAATTCCACCCACGGCAACTGTCTGTGTGAAACTTGCACATTCTCCCTGTGTCTGCATGGGCTCCCTCTGGGTGCTTCAGTTTCCTCCCACAGTCCAAAGACCTGTAGGTTATGTGGATTGGTCATGTTAAATAACCCTATTGGTGCACATGCTAGATGGATTAGCCAAGAGTTACAGAGATAGGGTGGGGTAGATATTCTGAGTGGGATGCTCTTGGGAGGATCAATGCAGACTCAATGGGTTGAAGGGCCTCTAACTATACTGTAGGGATTCAATGACTCCTTTAGAGAACGAAATCAACCGTCCTTAATTGGAATGGTCTACATGTGAATCCAGACTGCAGGAATGGTCAAGCAAGCCACACAGTTCAAAGGCAATTAAGGATGGGCACCAAATGTCAGCCTTCCTTGTGATGCCCACATCTCATGAAGGAATAACATTTCATTTCAATCTTGCCTTTTATCTTCTAGATGATGGAAAATCTTTGGGAATTCAGGAGGTAAAGTATCCAACTTAATCTCTGATCTGCTTTTGTAACTATTATATTTATATGACTGGTCCACTTAAATTGCTGGTCAACTATGGTCCCCAGGATGATGACATGGGGGGATTCACCAATGGTAACACTACTGAATGTCAACGAAGTAATGAGACTCTCCATCATTGGAGATGGTCACTGCCTGACAGTTGTGAAGCATGAATGTTACTTGCAACCTTTTAGCCCAAGTCTGAATGCTGTCCAGAGCCTAATGCTCATGAAAAAGAACTGCGATATTACCTGAGGAGAGCAAATGGTCAGCACCAATCAACAGCAAACAGCAAATGGATGGTGGAGGCTGAAGATTGTTGAGTCTAGAGCACAATGGTGAGGAACACCTATAGTTATGTCTGGTGGCTGAAAATGAATCCATCAAACACGACCATCTTTCTTTGTGCTCGGTGTGACGCCTGTCAGGACAGAGTGTTCCCCCAGTTCCTATTGATTTTCAATTTTTGACAGGGCTTCCTGATGCCAAACACGATCAAATGCTGCCTTGAGGTCAGGAGAAGTCATATTCACTTCACGGTTACTGATGGGAAATTTCTAAGGTCAAATTGCAACTCATAGCAATGACTGGCTAACGGAGAACAGAATGTGGTTAAAACAACACCTAGCTATCTGAAGCCAAACTGAACTGACGATAGAGTTGAATCATGTAAAAGTTATTTAAGTTATTCGGTACTGATTCAACTTACGTTCAATTCAATTTTCCTGTAACCTTAAGAAAAAAATCTCTCTCCAAATATCTTATAGAATATTTGGACATTTTTAGTTGTGAAATTCTGTTAACATACATGGGGTAAGTGCCAAATTTTAACCCCTCCCCACCCCACCCCACCCCAGGTGTCTGTGCACAGAAAATAAAGACCAGCTTAATAAAGAAGGCTACAATGTTATAGATTGTCACCTGAACTGTACTCCTTGTGCTGCTGGGGATCATTCTCACTGCTCCATCTGTTACTACACAGGAAATAAATATTCACACTTTTACTTTGGGAGTTGGTTGAAGTGATTGGATCAAGGTCAGCCAGGTTGACCTCTTGGAATAGGAGTTCCCTGATTGGGCTGTTAATTTGGTCCAATCAGGGAGCCCTGGCTGACAGATAATAAACAGGAGTGTCGGGCATTCTGCCCACTCTCAAAGCCAGCTCTGAACTAGCTGGGTCAGTATCATGTACTATGGACGTAGAAATAAAGGGTGACTTGGTGATGGGATACCGTCCTTCTTGGAGTTATTTTAAGGGTCATTTGCAATTCTAATGAGAATTCCTGATTTTCTCTATTCCTTAGTCCAGCAACCATCACATTCAGAGTGAACATGGAAACCTAGCACATTCCTAGATAGGTAAATCGAGGTTATACTTACATAGCAACTTGCACATCCAATTGCAAGATATAACACTGCTAAACGGACACTTTTCACATAATGGAAATCATAGCAAGGTACCACAAACTGCATCGAGATAAATGGTCAGATGTTTTATTACATTTCTTTCATGAGATGTGGTGACCCCGGGAAAACCAGCATTTATTGCCTATCCCTGATTATCACATTGAGGTGCCTGGCCAGGCCATTTCAGAGGTCAGTTAAGAGTCAACAACATTTCTGCGATTCTGAAATAATGAGATAATCTGCTCCATTGATGTGGGTTGAGAGATCAATGTTAGCCAGGGCACCTGCCATGCTTTTCTTTGAACACTGCCATTGGAGATTTAACATGAGCCTGTGACTGGATGGTGCTGTGATTGAACATCTCATTTAATCAATGGCACATCCAACAATACAGAGCTGCACTGGAGTGTCAGCTGAGATTATGTACTGAACGGAGGGTCGACCAGCTGATACCCAAAATAGAGCCAAAGCTGACACCTAAATCAGTGCACCTTGCGTCCCAGTGTCTGAACACCAGAAAGGAGTTGCCTTGCCTTTTCATTCACTGAAAGCCCCTTAGTACTCTGATAAATGAAAGCATCGTCTAGTTGAGGATAAAGCTACTCTGATCAAGTCTGAGCCGAATTTCTGTTGATAGTGGCAAAATGGCGCCACTTCAAGCAGAATATGATCTTTCACTACCAGCCCAGTTATGCTTTATGTTTTCTCCAGCCTCCACAATTTGTGCACTGAATTCCATTTGCACATATCCGTAAATTCAAATCCAATCAGAATATTAAAACGCTCCGTGTTAATGGAGCTGATGGCTTGATTGACTAACTCCTTCAGCACAATGTTCCTTTGTGTGTTCCTAGTATCCAGCTTTAGTTAATGAGTAATCAGTGGGTGAATTCACAGCAGTCTAATTATTCATGCATCAGAACCTAGAAACACAATACATTTATTAAACTAACCCATCTGCCAGCCCAGCTATCCAGTCAAAGGTCTAGCTGCTGGGGTTAAAGCCCTCACCCGTAATAATGCTAATTATCTTCAGTCTCTCCTGCTGTGATTATCTCACAATTCAATGCAATCCTCTCTGAAGCAGATGTCATCATTTTTTCCACAGAGACGCAATCTCACCAGGACTCTGCAACAAAGACTAATCTTAGCTTCCCTCTTTTTTCCCCAGGAAGGGGCTGTGAATGAGGGCTCGCACTAACTAAAACAAACTGAGAATTTTCTGTCAGAGATGTAGGATGGAGTGAGAACAGCAGAGAGAGTCTGTGAAAATGCTGCTTCTCATTAATCGATGTAGTGCAAACATAGCAGTGCTTGAAAGAGAAGGGGGAAGCAAAGTAACATATTCCTGTTCTACATATGTTTCATTTGCTGTCAACGCTTCAAACAAATTTCTCTGGTGTGATTTTCACTGTACTGTGAAGATTACTGACCCATGAACCATCTCATGTCGGTCCCAAATCCTAACTTGTTCAATTTTCACATTTTGCTGCAAATCATTCTTCAGCCAAGCTTGCATTTGGAAAACTACAGAGTATAATTCAGTCTCTAATCCTCACACAATGTCTCACACACATTTTTTTTTAAAATCTGTTCACGTCTGAGGAGTTTTTACAGCTGATAATATTAAATTTAATGCTAACCCTTCCTGCCAGACCTCATTTCTTTTTAATTGCTTTTTCCTTCTCGATTTTTCTCTTCCCCAAGACAAACTGAGACTTGCCAATGTGCTGTTCTCTCACACCTCACCCAAGTAACTAATTTTTCATCTGCACACCCAAACAGCAAATGGGGACTATTTAACAATGTGGGGAAGCACAACAAACATGCTGTCTGTCTGAAATCCATGCAAGCACTCTCTTGCCTGTGGGGTTGCTGGACAGTAGGCTGAAGTCTGATAGCAGTCCAGGGAGCATCACTGGTTTTCCTAACAGCAATTTGCTGCTTCACCTCCCCTCCATCCCAGATCACAAGCAGAGGGATCTAAGTGCAGCACATCAACGACCACCTCTGCAGACAGATCAGTTGACTCCACACAACCTGGGTTTAGTCCTTTTTGATCTTCATGTGCCACCCATTTCTGACCACGATGCTATTTCCATATACATATCGAACTGGTTTGTTCTAAGGGATGTTGGATGAATGCGGGATAAAGTTGTCTGGTGATTTTTTTTTTATTTCTGTCATCTGCCGCAGTTCATTAACAAAGAATATCATGCAGTCATAAATTCCATCATAAAAATATGTCCTGGCTCCCTGAATATCCTCCTGGTTTAAATGCACCACATGGTATTGTGCCAAGCTTGAACAGACTATGAGCAACAACAATTTACAGTCAAAGAAAAGCAGACATCAAGCCAAAGAAAGAGATCTGACCGTTTTACATAAATATGGATAAACTGTTATTAGAGTAGATTAGATTAGATTAGATTAGATTAGATTAGATTACTTACAGTGTGGAAACAGGCCCTTTGGCCCAACAAGTCCAAACCGACCCTCCAAAGAGCAACCCACCCAGACCCGTTCCCCTACATTTACCCCTTCACCTAACACTACGGGCAATTTAGCATGGCCAATTCACCTGACCTGCACATTTTTGGACTGTGAGAGGCAACCGGAGCACCCGGAGGAAACCCACGCAGACACGGGGAGAATGTGCAAACTCCACACATTCAGTTGCCTGAGGCGGGAATTGAACCTGGGTCTCTGGCGCTGTGAGGCAGCAGTGCTAACCACTGTGGATCTCTAGGTTCTCTGACCTGAGCAGAAAATCCATCATGTGCTGCCTCTGATTTTGCTTCACTTTGTAGACTGTGTGCCTGATTGCCTACGAATTTACCCTTGGTACACAGTCAGTGGCAAGGGTGCCAGAGTTTGAGAAGGAGGTAAACTTTAGGTCTACTCCAGTGCCCATTGTACAGTCCCAAGAGCCGTGATCAGTGGCACCAAGTAAGACTGCTCCCAGAAGCCCCCAGTACTTACACAGCCAAAACAGTAGGGCCATAAACAAAGCCACAGGATTATAATAACTCAGCACCAGTATAAACGCTACTGCTAAGTTCTAAGCAATCATAGAACTATGGAGAGCCAAGAACTCACCTTACCAAGGGTGTTTCTGTATTGCAGTTATACAACAAGAATTGTGGATTGCAAAGCAATTTTGTCACAAACAAAAACAGATCATTTAGAACTGTTGTGGTGCAGTGGCAGTGTCCCAACCAGAAGATGTAGGTTCAAGTCCCACCTGCACCAGAGTTGTATCTTTACATCTCTGAACAGTTTGCTTTAAAAATATCTACAAACAGATCCCAGGCCACTGCCAACCATCTTAAAGTGCTTCTCAAAGTGGGGAGGCAGGGGTGGACATGAAACAACAGGAGGTGGTAGAGTTAAGCGACAAGTTCAGAGAAGGATTTCTGGGTGGCGTAAATATATTGTTAGGTAAGTATTTTGTAAGTATATATTATAAGTTCTGTTCAATCGGAGTGTCACAGGGAGGGTGGGCACTCCATGTTGCAGATTGGATCCAATGCAAATAGGACACAAGTTGGATGGGGCTACAGAGGTGAAGTCGCATAAAGCAATCACATGAAATCACCCCTAAAGCAACCTGTAATGGATCTTGCCTCATCAGTAACAATATAACTCTGGCCTCATTTCAAAACTTATAACTGGTGAACTCTTTGAAATTTTCCATGAAATTCTTTTAATATTACACAAGAGCAGACCCTCCTGTCCATTTTATCTTAATGTCACAAACTAGGCACACAGTATGGATTCAGGATTGTATGCACACAGCTCCTTTACGAATAACCTCATTGGCACTTGAACTGAATCAGTAGTATAGCTGCAGACAGTACATCGCACTTCAGAAAGACCAGTTTGAGACTGTTAGCTGCCGTAAAAATGCAGTCTATAACAGTCCTCTGCAAATATTTTCAATTTACATGCACTGAATGCTACTCCTAAGAACTGAATATCTTACTGTTGTAAATTCCCTTTTAGGTGACTGCCTCTTGCCCAGACTGAACATTTCACTATATTTACAGACCAAATTATACTAATCCCTTTCCTGCAATGCTGTAGTTACTTTCAAGACTATCCATCAACATTCAAGTTGAAATTATATGGACAAAGTTCATATGCTAAATTTCTCTTGATAGCAGCTCAAAGTGCCTTCTACCAAATGCCTGCCCTCTCACATTGCTTTAGTCATTCCTTTAAAGAGGTTTCTCCTGCTTGTCTGTCAACCAAAACATTAATCTATCTTTCTTTCAGACACTGTGTGTTTGCCACACTTTCTATTTTTATTTCGAATTCTCAATCTTCATGGCTTTCCTTTTTGTAACTTTACTGCTGGAACAGAGACAAGCAACATAGAAACTTATGATAATAATATTCTTTTCATACACCTCAAATGCAGCAATTAGGCATCTATCTCAGACAGTAAAAGAATACCTACTTATTTTTCTTTTATTATTCCACCTCCACAACACTGCTCTGATAAAATCCCACTATAATTTTCACTTTCTTCCTGTCCTAATTTGTCAATTTACACTTTGACGAACAAAATGCTCAAGATGTAAGAATCTATTCACTGGGTAAAGGAACTCTTCCATCCTCTGTCCCAGAGTGCTCACCTTGTCAATTCTCACACAAAGCCTGCCCCTCATCATAAATGTGCCATCAGACATTAATACAATTTCAGATCCTCTATCCTAACCCCTCATCCCACCACCTCAACAACAACCAATATGACGGACTAACAATAGACAGACACAGAGACAGTGAACACTTACCCCCACCCCCACAAAAACGTCGAGTCACTCGCTCCTGAATTGTGGCTCCACTTGCCTGAACTCAACAACAATGAAACTCACCAAGAAAAAAGGTTTCTAAAAATCCTTTGCCTTTGCCAGCATGGCATTGATTACTTTGATAAACATCAAACAGTGAAATCTTTGGCCATAACATTTTTTTTTCATTCTATTGGCTTTGTAGAATGGGGTATCATGCCTGTAGCCCATCATGCAGCCCAGCAACATGGCTGTCAGAACTTTAACTAACTCTGTCCTACCTTGCACTCATGTTTCATTTAACCTGTAAGAATCTTGTGGTCCTCAAGGTTTGGAAAGGGTTGTTTTCAACACTCAGCTAACTGTAAAATAAACATTTACTCCCTCCATCGTCACACACCAAGATGCACTGCAGCAACTCACCAAGCCTCCTTCAGTTGCATCGTACAAACCCTGAAACTAACAAGGACAAGGGCAACAGACGCTTGGGGAAACTACCACCTACAAGTTAAACTTGAAGTCACAAATTAGCTGCACTTGGAGGTTCACGAGAATGATCTCAGAAATGAAATGCTTAATGTATGAGGAACGTTTGAGGACTCTTGGACTACATTCGATGGAGTTTAGAAGGACAAGGGGGGATCTGACTGAAACTTTCAGAATACTGAATGGCCTGGACAGAGTGGACATTGGGAACTTGTTTCCTCTGGCAGGAGAGACAAGAACCCAAGGGCACAACCTTAGAGTAAAGGGAAGTCCCTTTAGAGTAGACATAAGGAGAAACTTCTTTAGCCAGAGAGCGGGAATCTGTGGGATTCATTGCCACAGAAGGCTGTGTAGATCAGGTCATCAAGTATATTTAAAACAGAGAAAGGTAAGTTCTTGATTGCCATTAGGATCAAAGGTTACGAGGAGGAAGCATGAAAATAGGGTTGAAAAACCTATCAGCCATGATTGAATGGTGAAGTAGACATGATGGGCCAAATGGCATAACTTCTACCCCTATGTCTTATGGTTTCATGATCTTATGGTCATTGGACAGGGTCATAGTTCCGGACTTCCTGCCTGTCTTCTGCAATTGCAAGGTGGTCTTGGAGACGGAGAATATAGTGCCCACAAATACCCTCTTATTCTTGAAGGAGAGATGGGCACCGCAAGGGCTGGAGTGCATTATTCCCCACCCCACAACTGCATTTTAATTTAATCACATCCCTCCACTTTTGTTATTGTTGGTGAACCGAGTGTGTGTCTGTGCGTGAGTGTGTGCGGTTCTGAGATTTGGTGGGGTGGGGGCTTCGGGCCAGGGAAAGGATCCATAAGGCAAAAGCGGAAACTGGTAAAAATTAAAGCTAACTTCTTCAGATGCTGTAAATTTGATACAAAACACAGAAACTGATGGAAAAACTCAGCAAGTCTGGCAGCATATGTGGGGAGAGACACAGAGTCTCATTTTGAGTCCAGTATTACGCTTCTTCAGAACTGGTGTTTGTGCTAAACTAAATATTTACAGTAAAATCTCTGTAAATCTGTGATAGTCTTTTGAAACCCATTCCAACATGTGGATATTGGTCTGTTAAGCATCCCATCAAAGTAACAGCTGTAATATGGAGTTTTCAGTTGGGGTCATTGACTATGCTTTAACTTCTTCTGCTCATTAATAAAAATATTAAAACACACATAAAAGTCCAGTAATATAGTATTGATGTTACTAATTAAGGGGACATTTCAGCCTTGCCCAACTCAGCAAAACGTGGACAGGTAATTAAAATCACACAAATGGACTCAACTGCCTACATCCCAGACGAAACCTGTGGGCTTTGATCTTAAACTGTTCTCTTGAGAGGCAAGAGGTACACCCATTTAAAATCAAACATATCCTTTATTTATAAGTTGAGAGATTGGGTTCTGATAATGTCATTCGAGGGCAACTAATATTTTAACACTGGGCCAGAGCAGGAAAGCAGTGAGGAGGTGGAGAGAATTCTCAACCAGAACTCCCAGCCCAAAACAATCCAATATAGATCATCCCTGCGCCATGTTGTTAACCCATTCCTGACTGTATCCTCTAAAGAACCTCTTTCTGTGGCATAGTTGAGAGCCAGGCACCATTCCTTTGGTCCTAAGAAATCAATAAACATAGAGAGAGGCTGCTAAATAGATAGGGAGCACAAATGATAAAGCTTTTGGTAGAAAGGAGAGCAGACAGATCCATAAATGGGTGCCCTTTCAACTCAAATATTCATGAAACTAATTAAGTCCATAAAAAGGATAACTGCACACTTGAAAGGAATGGAAACTATTGACCTTCACAGTAAAATTTATCCTGCCTTTTACACCTAACTTGTGATAGTCTTTCAAACAAATTAAACCTTCATCCAGCTTCCTCAGATCAGCACCAAGGTCAGCTCCTTTTGATCAGTCACCGTTCGAGGTTCTCTCCATCATCCACAGAAGAGCCGATTACAGACCGGTCTTAGCAAACACTTAATCAAACAGCCCCCAAACAGTACCCAACTCTGTCCTTTAATCTCTCGAGGGCTGGAAATGCGCAGATTGCAGCCTCCTCTCTTCACAAGGTGAGAAATGCTTTGAAAAGGGCAAGAATCAATGGTGGATGTGATCTTGGAAATTATTGCGGGGGCCGGTGAGCTTGATTGCCTGAGGAGGCAGGGTTGGTGAGCAGTCAACTAAAGTCTTAATGCAAATGACTTGAAAGGACAGACAGGGTAGATGGAGGTAAGATGCTTCCACTGTTTAGAGACCTAAAACCTAGGGGCACTATTTAAATTTAAGACAAATGCCACTTAAGTCAAAAATAAACAGAAATTATTTTACTCATGAGGACTGTAAACCTTTGAAATTTTATATCACAGCGAGGTGAAGAGAGTCAATCTTTGATTAAAGGTGGAGATGAGAGATTATGAATGACTAGTGGCATGTAGAGTCATGGGGATGGGGGTGAGTTAAAGGCAGTGAAATCCTTGATCATCCATTATCATACTAAATACAGTAGTCATTTATTGTCACTTGTAATTTTTATTTTAAAAAGCATCGGGAAATGTGTTTAAGTCACCATACCACAGCACCTGTATTAGTAACAGAAAGCTCAGATAAGAATTTTTTTTAAATTAAGACAGAGTGCATCTTTGTTCAACTCACAGCTCAGGGGTTAAGGAAAAGACAATACCATGACAAGACTGCCACACTGGGCCGATGGAATGACAATTCTATTCTATTCTATTGAATAGTGAAGCAGATGCAATGGGCTGAATCACCTGCCTATGCTCCTATGATATAGAAATGTCTGTCTTGTGTCCACAAGCTTGAAGATTGACTGATTGTGTCAGTTAAAGACTGACAGTTGCTGAGGTAGTCCCTGGAAAAAGTGTGGCATTTCACTTAAGACGGGCCAAATAATTCTCCTCAAACTCATGTCCTTGTCCTGTCTGAAGCTTCGTCACAATCTGGAAGTTCCAACCCATCCCCCCTCATCATCTTCGGGAACCCCTTCAATCTAGTTCCACTAGAGAAGGAGCAGTTTTCCCTTCCTACAAGGTGTAGCCACCCGCATTGAGGTCTCAATGTGCTGAGAGTGAAAGATCCAGGAATCCCCAACATCAGGTACTCTGACACTGAGTCAATTCCCTCCAGACCTGACAAGATATGTATTTTTTGGTCTGTTCACTGTCTGAGTAAAAGATCCTTTTATTAGATTTCAAGCCCAAACAATAAATCAGATACTACAGAACTTTGAAAAGTGCAGTACGATTTTAACCATAGAATCATAGAATCCTATAGTGTGGAAACTATAAGTTGAGAGATTGGGTTCTGATAATGTCATTCGAGGGCAACTAATATTTTAACACTGGGCCCAACCAGTCCACACCACTCTCCGAAGAGTAACCCACCCAGACCCATTCCCCTGCCCTATTACTCTACAATTACTCTGACTAATGCACCTAACCTACTCATCCTTGAACACTGGGCAATTTAGCGTGGCCAATTCACCTAACTTGGAGAAAGTGAGAACTGCAGATGCTAGAGATCAGAGTCGAGAGTGTGGTGCTGGAAAAGCACAGCACCTAATCCACCTAACCTGCACATCTTTAGATTGTGGAAGGAAACCCATGCAGACACGGGAAGAATGTGCAAACTCCACACAAACAGTCATCCAAGGCTGGAATAGAACCCAGGTCCTTGATGCTGTAAGATAGCAGTGCTACCAACTGAGCTACCACGCCACCCCAAAGGGCATTTTTCTATCAGTAGCAATCCAATATTATTTCATCATCAAGCCAATTAATTCAATCTCTTAATTTTGATTATTCATTTGTTGCCAAACAGAATATCTGCATTCTGATTTTTTTTAAAAAAAAGATCATCGTATTTGAAAATCAGGCAACTGTTGTGTGAAGACTGATGTGTGAGGGCTCCACTGAAGGTTTTGCTAGGTCGAGGCTGTGATTAGCTGAGCCACATTGACCAGAAAGGTCGCAGGTTCGATTCCAAGTCTGTGTTAATGCTGCGTTCCCAGTTTTACTTATTAATTTATTTGAATACAGTGAGCGAATGGAGGAAAGACTGACAGCATTCCCCCCCACCCCCCCCACCTGATGTCTAGTTGTGAAGATTCTCTTATATTCATATGTTGCAGATTGATTTTATTACTTGTCTATCATATATAAAGAGGAGTCCAAGTCTGAGAGAAACCATTATTCTTTTTTTTTTATTCACTCACAGGATGGGGGCATTGATGGCAAGGCTGGTATTTATTTTCCATCCCTAATTGCCCATTGAGAAGCTGATGGTGTGCTGCCTTGTTGCCCCACAGAACGTTGGTCCATTGTGTTGTTAGGAAGGAATTTTCTATTGTCTATTATTCCAGAATAAAAAGGCAGATGCAGAAAGGAATACAACTTACACGTGATGTCGACAGGTGCACAGGATGTGGATGTCAGAGAAAGCTTTTGATTGGTAATGTGATACCTATGTCAGAGCAAGTTCAGTACCAACAGTCTTTGGTGACACTCAAATCTCCCAAATTTCTTCAATCATGCAGAAATCTTAGCATCTCCTCAACAAATCTTACCTCCTGAGAATGTAAAAATGAAATACCATACACACACCAACAACCAATCCTACTTCATCCACGTCAGCGCTACAATCAAGAAAGCACACCAACTCCTCTCACCTCCTGGAGAGGCTAAGGAAATTCAGCATGTCCATAATGGCTCTTACTAATTTTTACAGATACCCCATAGAAAGCATCCTATTCGATGCATCACAGTTTGGTATAGCAACAGCTCTGCCCAAGGCCAGAAGAAATTATAGAGAGTTGTGAACACAGGCCAGTCCACTATGAAAACCAGTCTTCCATCCATAACACTATCTATACTTCTCGCTGCCCCAGGAAAGCTGCCAACCTAATCAAACATCTCTCCCACCCCAGTTATACACCTTTCCACCCTCCCCCATTGGGCAGAAGATACAAAAGTTTGAAAATGAGTATCTACAGATTCAAGAACAGCTTCGTCTCTGCTGTTATCAGACTTATGAATGGACCTCTCATATTAGAGAGTTGATCTTTCTCTGCACCTTCTCTGTAGCTGCAACAATATATTCTGCATTCTGTTCTCTTACCCCTATGTACTTACATAAAGTTTAATTTGTCTGGTTAGCATGCAAAACAATACTTTTCACTATATCTCAGTACCTGCGACAATAATAAATCAAATCACATGGCTCAGGACATCTCTTTGTGCATTTTTCTACAACACTTGACAAATTACAAAATACGGGGTCAAATCGATGAACCCTCCCACAAGTCTAGCTGTTCACGTCATGACTCCACATCAATCTTTCTTTATCATTGTAGAGCCAAACCAAGCTCACAAAATGCTAAGGTTGCATTGCCCAATCTCAGTTGGCTAACAGTAAGACTATCGCATTCAGCCTCTGTCATGGGAAGGCTATAACCTCTGGAAATGCTAGCCAGAGTTACTGCTACTGATCACTACCAAGGACTACTGGAACTTGCATGTGCCTGATGTTAGCTCTGATGCCCTCCATAGTCAAGCAACCTGTTAGCATCTATGATCCAGATTCACAAAGAACAACCGCCTCCTGGGGCCGGTGCAAGTCAACAGCATCATGAGGGGACGGAATAAAAGAGATGTTGCTTTCTGAAAAGGAAGCACAGCATTTGCAGTACTTTATATTATTACAAGAGGGTCATTGTGCAGTGACACTTCATCAATAGCTCCATCTTGTTTGAAATTCCAATTCCCTGTGGCGCCTGGCTGAGCCACTGGTCAGCCAAAATTAAACTCAAGCATTTAAAAATTCCTCATTGGGAATCGATTGAGATAGGACTCTATTTGAATTAAGGTCACTTCTAATTGACATTAAGGTGTATTCGAAACTAATTTCAGCTGTGAGCAATCCTGATTTGACAACTAACCATTTAATCGATTCATTGGGATGTGAATGGATGTAGAATATCAGGTAAATCCTTCCATTGGTCTTGACAAACTTGAACCCTGGATATCGTCAATTCTTTTGGCACCAGCTCATGGTTCAAGTCCTGCCTGCTCCAGTGATGCATCATAATATCTCTGACTAGATTGATAAGAAAATATCAACAAACAAACATCCTATTGTAGCAAGACTAGTATCACTATGGTAGTATCACTATCGCTGAGCCAGAAGTCCTGGGTTCAAGTCCTACCTGCTCCAGAGGTGGGTCATAATGTCTCTGAACAGGTTGATTAGGAAAGTATCTGCAATGATATCTTGGGAGGCAGTGGGAGTGTCTCTACCTTTGGGTCAGAAAATGCAGATTCACACCTCATCTGCCCCAAACACATTACAGAACATAACTGATAGTCTGATTTAAAACATCAATAATGGTTTCAATAGAAACAAAGCTTAACATTTTGAGTCTTATATGGCTCTTGTTCAGAAGCAAAGAAGAGTCACATCAAACTCGAACTGTTAACTTTGTTTTTCTCTCTCCACTGATGCCACCAGTCCTGCTGAGCCCCCTCCAGCACTTTTCGTTTTTGTTTCGGATCTCTAGCATCTGCAGCACTTTGCTTTTAAAAGATAGCAGCAGACAGGAGCAGACAAACTGGTCCATCTAGCTTATCCTACAAAATTGCATACCTCAAGCATCCCAATGCAGACCCTCCCTACCCACCTAGAATCAAGTGCTCTCCTGGGAGATGTGAAGAAACAGATTGAAAAACCTAACTTGTAATGACAATTTTAGGCTCTGTTTCACTGAATGCAAAAAAATTCCACTTTCCAAAAGCAATGAAAATGAAGTAGCTTTCAAAGAGAAAATAATCTCAAAGTCCTTTTGTACAGGGAACATGGACACTGAGCGGGAGACAGGAGTGAAGTTAGAAACAGATCACAACGGCAACTATCAAAACAAACTTTTAAGCTTGTTGAGTGTACTACCAAGGTAGACAGTTTCAGGGCATGGGATTGGAGTATGAAACTACACAGATCTTGACAATACAACTGTAATTACTATCATTTTAACTTGAATCCTGTTTGGGCAGAGGTTGTGGAAAGCTGCAGGCAGCTTCTCTAGACATTTCTTATTCTTTTGCTTGTTTTTCTCATTAAAGACACAACATAGGGAGGCCATTCAGTCCATTATTACGGTACCAGTTCTATGAAAGAGTTATTGTGTCTTTCTCCCACAATCCTTTAATTTTTTTGTTATTCTGAAGAAAGGTCACTGGACCTGCAATGTTAATTCTGCTTTCTCTCCAGAGCTACTGTCAGATCTGCTGAATCTTTTCAGCAATTTCTGTTTTTGATCCCATTAACCTTCCCTGCTTCAAGGAGCACAATCTCAGCTTCTGTAGGTATTGCAAAGTTGTCAATAGGTTTTTCTTCCCATTGACTTACATGGCATGAGGATCAAATACTCTCAGGTCAGACCAAGCACTCTCATACAAAGAGTAGAACTTTCTCCACTCTGCCCAATCTCAGAAAGAAATCATTAACACGAAAGCAAATCATTCTGGCAGCTGCAGAGTTGAAATAAGAACTGAAAACACTGGGGAAAAGATTGCATCAGCGAGCAATAACAGGGTGAACATTTCAGATTGACGCCCTTCACCACAACCTGGGAAAAACTTTAACCTCTAACCCTGATGCAGGTTGTTCCTCCACCAGAGGGAAGTTACCATTTGCCTCTGAGGCATGGGCTACATTGTGAAACTGCAACTTGCCGGAAACACGTCACTTTGGATCTCAACTTCCAGGAAAAAGAGGGAGGAAATTTTCATCCCATATTGTGAATTGGATTGAAACAAGGACATTGAATAGCAAATGGTTCAGGGCATTCAATTTTCCAAAGGAAAGGACCATTAAAACTTTGAATGAACTTTACCAACGTTTGTTTTTGTTTATTTCCATTACTTTGTTTTAGGGAAATATCATACCTAAATGGTGTGTGAAGATTTCATCCCTGGTGCCTCGCATAGGAGTTGCTAAGTCCAGTACATTGAAGAAAATGAATTATGAGTAACAATCGTCATTAACCTCTCGAGCCTCAGCAATTGCATCATGTGTATTAATCTATTAAATCATCAGTTAAATAGTCAACCATCATAATTCTCCCAGACCCATTTGTCCCAATGCTGTCACTAACATTCACTGTTCAAAGAACAGCATCTCATTTTAAAATTAAAAAGAGTAATGTGAAACAAAATCACTTATTTAATTGATTTACTTTGCCCTGAAAACACAATAGTTCAGTTCATAATGAAACAGGCATAGCAGTTCAACTGTGGGAATATTAACCAGCACCTGTAATAAAGGAGGTGGGGGAGTGGGCATTAGTTGTGGTTCAGATGGTAGCAATCTCACCTCTGAGTCAAAAAGATTGTGGGCTCAAATCCCACTTCTGAAGCTTTTAAGTACAAAACTCCAGGCAACATTTGTTTTCAGTATTGATGGCATGCTAGAATGATGTCTTTTGGGTATAGCGTTAAACCAAGATCCTGTCTCCTCTCTCTAAGAACGATGAAAGAGACCCTACTGGCACTTTACAGAGGAGGGGGCAAATCATCCGCAGTGCCCTGGCTAATATTTATCCCTCAATCAACATCAGAAAAGTGGATTTATCATGTTGCTTTTTATGGGAGCTTGTACACAGATTGGCTGTCATGTTTCCTGCATTACAGCCATGACTACATTTCAAACATATTTCATCAGCAATAAGGTATTTTGGAACATCTTGAGATCATAAAGGGTGCTATATCGATGGAGATCTTTTCTTTCCTTTTTTAATCCTTTGTTTTATTCTCTCACCAAACAGTTAAAGTTTCTTTGGAAACAATAGTACACAATAGTGCTGGGACCAGCAACTTACATTACCCTCATTGTGTACATCAGGCTGTTCCAAACATGTGTTCTTCACACATACTCAATAGCTTCGAAGTATGCTTATTATGAAGGTGAGCAACTGTTTTAACACTCAACATAATGCATTGAGCAACAACAAAATAATTAACAGTTAATAGCAAGAACTTATATTTACATAGCATCTTTAACCAAGTTAAACATTCCAATGCTTAACAACATGGGGTGGCACAGTGGCTCAGTGGTTAGCACTGCTACCTCACAGTGCCAGGGACCTGGGTTTGATTCCAGCCTTGGGTGCCTGTCTGTGTGGAGTTTGCACATTCTCTCCGTGTCTGCGTAGATTTGCTCCGGTTTCCTCCCACATCCAAAGATGTGCAGGTTAGGTGAATTGGCCAGGCTAAATTGCCCACAATATCCAGGGATATGTAGGTTAGGTGCACTAGTTAAGGGTAAATGTAGGATAATAGGGGAGGAGAATGCATCTGGGTGGGTTACTCTTCAGAGGGTCATTGTGGACTTGTTGGGCCAAAGGGCCTGTTTCCACATTGTAAGGATTCTATGATGAGGACATATTATGCTAATAAATGAAGCAAAAGATCCAGAGGCAACATGTGGAAACTATTTTTTGATCTGGAATGTGTTGCCTGAATTGATGGTGGAATTAGATTTAATAGTTAGCAGAGGCATAATGGACTAAATGGCCTTCTTCACTGTTGTACAATCCTATGGAATGGCAAGAATGCATTTCAGTAGAACATAAATTCATGTCCAATCACATATCTTTTTGAGAATTTGGAAGTGTTTCATAATTGGAAGAGGGCAGGGAAATGGGATTTAAGTTGAAGAGTCAGCATGGCACAGATAAGATGGGCTGAATGATCTTTTGGACTGCAATGTCTACAATTCCAGGAACAACAAGATGTGCCACAACAATGCTGTCATTAGGCAACTGGTTATATCCAAGTCACATCCATAAGATAAAGTGATAAGCAATAATAATGATATAACATTATAACATAATGATTGATATAATATAATGATTTGATTCCATAAGTCCTGTAATCAAGAAATGTTAGACCTATTTAGATATGCAAATCAATATGTCCAAGAAGGAAGTTGAGAGTATTAGGTTTATGTGATAGCCTTTTCAACCACAATAAATCTTGTTGTTTTCCATTTATCACTTCATTATTGAGAATCTTATAAACAATATAACTTAAGCACATCATTTAGTTGGGTTTAATAAGTAAATCACGAATCATTATTGAGCTCCCTTATGCTGCTGGACTCAGTAATTCCTTGGACCCACTTAATAGCATCAACGCTCACTGATTATGTAACGAAATGAAGAACAATTTACAGAACAAAATATAAAAGGTATTAAACAGCTGCTTGACTCCTTAAAGAGAAATGGTGCTGAGAGCTATGCTATATGTCCCAAAATAGCAAAATCCCAAAAAGGAACGCAGCATTTAATGCCACTGAGATAAAGAGAGGTAAAGATTCCTGTGCATGTTTATCCATGAGCAGTATGTCATTCACGTGAGTATGACTCATGGTTACCACAATCTGTCAACAGCCTGTAGGCTCAGTCATGCCCACATAGCCTAGCGCCAGCTGTTGGAGCACAGTGGGAGACGACTAAACATGTATTCTTAATCCTCAGTGAATGTCAAAGTACCCGAGTCCTCCCACACACACCCCTGCCCTCTTCCCAGTGCCTCCTGCAGAATTCAAATTACAGAAACGGTACCCATTTTTAAATTCCCTGCACAATAATCAATGCCAGTCCACGACTGAATTTCACCCAAAAACAACCACTCATTTCAGACATTAGATCATTCTCTGCATAAAATATATTTTCATCCGGAGCATTCTGTTTGTGTTGAGAATCAGCACTGATTCACTGCAACACGCAGATCAGCAATTCACAATCTCGCCTCTAATCTCTAGACATGGTAATTCAATTCGAATTCTTTACTAAAATATCTTCCTTTCTTAAATTTCAAGTTTTCAGGATTCAACCACCTACAAAGGGATTGTCATCAATCTCTGGTGTGGAGGGATTGTCTTATGAGCAAAGGTTAAACAGGTTGGGACTCTACTCACTGGAGTTTAAAAAAATGAGAGGTGATCATATTAAAATCTACAGGATTCTTAAGGGACTTGACAGGGTAAATGCTGAGATGATGTGTCCTCTCATGGGAGAGTCTAGAACCAGAGGGCATAGTCTCAGAATAAAGGGCATGGATTTAAGCCTAAGGTGAGGAGGAATTTCTTCTGTCAATGGATTGAGAGAGTTGGAAGTCCTTGCCACAGAGTATTGTGAGGGCAGAGTCCTTATGTCTACTTAAGGCTTAAATAGATTCTTATTAACTAGGGGAATCAAGAGTTATGGGGAAAGGGCAGGAAAGTGGACGTGGGGAATATCGGATTAGCCATGATCCTATTGAATGACAGAGCAGGCTGGAGAGGCTGAAAGGCCTACTCCTGTTCCATGGTCTCAAAGAGATATCAGGCCAAACATAGAAGAACATAGAACAGTACAGAACAATACAGGCCCTTTGGCCCTCAATGTTGTGCCAACCTTTTATCCTATAAAACGTTTAGTTTTAGGGAATGTCTTAGAGAAAGAGAGAGGTGGAGAGGGTGAGGAGATTTCCAGCACTGAGTCAGACTTACTGTTAACAGGAAGCAGTTTGGCAGCTTTGCCGATGACCTAAGACTCCACTACACTGGCCAAGAAGTGAAGTCATGATTTGGAGATGCCGGTGTTGGACTGGGGTGTACAAAATTAAAAATCACACAACATCAGGTTATTTCCACTAGCTTTCGGAGCGCCACTCCAAAACCACCTGGTGAAGGAGCGGCGCTCTGAAAGCTAGTGTGATTCCACGTAAATCTGTTGGACAATAACCTGGTGTTGCGTGATTTTTAACTAAGAAGTGAAGTGAAAGCCTTTCCTAGGATCTATGGATACTGATTGCCTCCACAGTGGATATCACAGATGAAGTGTACTTTCCTGAGGACATCAACAGGAATTCAATGGCTACTGTGAACATGAAGCCATTATCCCATTTTCTACTCGGACCAATGTCCCAACGGAGATCAGATTCTCACGTCTGAAATATCACATTAACAACCTGAACCACATCTCAATTCTAAAATTCTCATCATTTTAAAGGTTTGAGTATGACTTGGAATGATGTCCAAAAGATGCAAAGGACATCTCAAAGCCTCCAGAGGCAATTTATATCAGGTACTGTCCCTGTATATTTGTAAGAAATAATGAAAGGACATTTGAGAGACCCTTCAGACGCCGGGGTAAATGCTTTGAGATGGTCCTCTGCAATAGAAAAAAACAAGTTTAGTCTAAAAATCATTCACAGTCCTGATGCCAAGAGCTGGCTTCAAAATGGGGCAAAGCTGAACACTTGGAAGACAGAGTTTAGATATTCAGAACACTTGTTTTAGAGGTGTTAGATGTTGGGAGTGGTGTGATAAAAGAGAAGACTTGCAATTGTACAGCACCTCTCATCAGTGGTCCCAAATCACTTTACAACCAATTCTGTGTTTTTGAGGTGTGGTCACAGCTATAATGCAAACGTGATAATTTGTAGGTACTTGTTTTTTTTTAATTGTCATGTTCATATCAAGGATAAATATTGGCTAGAAAGCCAGGAATAACTTTGGTCCTGTTCTCTGAATTTGTGCCATATGATCATTGATGTCCCTCTGAGGGGGCAGACAGGGTTTTGCTTGCGCATCCTATCTGAAAGTGAAAAATCACACAACACCAGGCTGTAGTCCAGTAGGTTTATTCAGATGGACTAGCTTTTGGAACACTGCTCCTTCATCAGGTAGCTACCTGAGGAAGGAGTTGTGCTCCAAAAGCTGGTACTTCCAAATAAACCTGGTGGATTATAACCTGGTGTTGTGTGATTTTTTTATCTTTGTCCACCCCAGTCCAACATTGGCACCTCCTCATCATATCTGAAAGATGGTATCTTCAACTGTGCAGCACTCCCTCAGTACTGCACTTCAGCTCATGCCCTGTAGTAACACAGAAGTAGGTGTGTAACCTACTGAGGCCAGGCTGACTCAGTGCATGAGAAGATTATGTTCATGGCTTAAATCCCACAAGTGCCCACTACTATACTTTGTCAGCTTTCTGCTCTTACACTGCCTGGGATCCCATAATGTCTTGAGATCAGGATGGCAGCGTAACTTTCGTAGACATGATCATCACTGTATCCTAGCATGTAGAAAAAGTATTATAGCATACTAACCATGAGACACAAGGCAAGGGACAGGAAGAGGTTAGAGGAGGGGACAAAAATCATACTTTGTCATTTGTGACTTCTGACAAGTGTGACAGTGATTTTAACAAACAGAAAACACACACTATATCGATTGACCTCTGTAAAAAGTACAAATATTGGTCTAGGGCTCTGACAATGAGTCTAGACCCCCTGAAAATTTCAGCGGCCAACATTTGAGAATTTTCTCCTTCTGACACAGGTGGACACATCTCAGACAGCAAACAGAAGAAAACATGAAATTAGGGGAAAAAACTATTCAGTCCATTAAGTTTGTTCCTCCACAGACCTGATACATTCATTTGCCTGTCACTGCAAAAGGTTCCCAAGATCCTCCTTCAACATGATACCAAGCTGAACTCCATAATATCTGTTTATCCTACTACAGTCATCCCTGAGTGTGTACTTTTCCACAGTGTGACAGTTCATGGTCACAGAGGTCTGGGAGCACCATGTACCTCTCAGTGAGACAGACACTAGGCCAGGAATGCATGGTACAAATTTGTTAACAAAAGCTGCAACATGCTGAGAATGCAAATGTCAGTGTCTAAAATCATGGAGTTTTCGTAAACTATTTGGGCGACCAGTGGAAGTCCATTGATTGGTTCCCCATCACATTGCAGCTCTCAATAACAGATCTCAAGTAGGCCCAGGGAGGTGAGGGAAAGCAAATTAAAAGTGAGGGATTGGGGGCAGGACTGACCAGAGGTCTTCAAGATGAGCTGCAAAACCAGGAGCAGCAAAGAAGTGTTAGATTGTCATTGGCTAGTGCAAGAAGCTTAACTTCTGCTTTAAGAAGGCAACTGAAACAAATTAGCATTCAGTCTGTTATCTTGGGATGGGGTGGGGGCAGGAAGAGGACAGATTTATGATACAGTCCCCAATTCATAACTGCAATCAAAATTAGGCATTAACTTCAAATATCTCCATATGTAGAGTCATGGGGATCCTGCATCAGCAGATTCAGCCAAGGCCTTGGCACTACAGGAGGTTAAAATGAAGCAGATTCTAGTTCTATATGTTTCATAAAGTCAAGATCATGTTTGGATAGACCATTTGTGTCACATACTTCATGTACATGCCCACTGGTATCAGCTCGATACTTGATCAGAGCAGAAATACAGGCAATCTTCAATAATATTTATATACACACCCACATACCAACACACACTTTCCAAAGACTGAACCACAGAAATGATACAGCACAGAAGGGGGCCATTCAGCCCATTTGTCTATGCCAATTCATAGAAACTCAGGTGCCCTTTCTAATCCTTCTCACACACAGCCCATTGCCCTGCAGCTTATAGCACTTAAGGTGCAGATCCCGGCACCTATTGAATGGGTTTAAGGTCTCTGCCTCCACCACCAACTCAACAACAAATTTCAGACACCCACTGACTACCATCTGCGTAAAGAAATCCTTCCTCATACGCCCTCTAATCTTTCTGCCACTTAGCTTGATCAATGACCCCTGGATTTTGTGCTGTCAGCTAAGGGAAACAGGTTCTTCCTGTCTACTCTCTCTCTAACCCTCACTATTTTGTACACCTCAACCATGTCACTCCTCAGTCTTCTCTGACCCAAGGAAAACAACATCAACGTCTCCAATCTTTCCTCATAGCAACTATTCTCCAGCCCTGGCAATATTCCAGTAAATCTTTCCTGCACTCTCTCCAGAGCAATTACATCCTTCCTGTAATGTGGTGTCCAGAACTGCACACAATCCTCCAGATATGGCCTCAACAGTGTTTTATACAGTTTCATCATTATTCAAAACGTCTGCCAATGAAGGAGGACATTCCAAATACTTTCTTTACAATCTTAAGGCTCTCTACTGCTACCTTTAAGGGTCTGTGAACTTGCATGCCAAAAGCTCTCACTTCATCTTCTGCTCTCAATATATTTCCATTTATTGCATATTCCCTTTTACTGTTTGACCTCCCTGAATGCTTTACCTCACACTAATCAGAGTTGAACTCCATCTGCCACTTTCTTGCCCACTCCAACAACCCATTTACATCATTTTGGAACTTACAGCCATCCCCTACCTATCCCCTCCACGGCCAATTTCAGTGTCTCCTGATAATTTCCCAATTGTGCCCTCCGTATTCAAGACCAAATCATTGATGTGTTAAACAAAACACGAGCGAGCCCTGCGGAACATCGCTCGAAACAGATTTCCCTTTGCAAGGGCAGCCATTGACTATCACCCTTTGTTACCTGTTACTGAAATAACTAATCCATAGTGATTAGAATTGAGAGCACTGACCAACTCTTTCTAACAATCAAGGTCAGTTGTAGAACCACAGCTGTACCCACAACAGCTGAAATTTACAACTATTTGTGGCCTGTATAGCTCAATCTGTTGAACCATAAGGACGGCACTTCAGTAAAATTGAAACCAAGGGAGGACGTCATCTTCACAGCAGTGTCGAGCTGTGACACAGCAATTTTGACAATTTTCAGTTTTTGTGGATTGATGAAAAAAGATACAGCAGGCTTTCCAGGCCATCCCAAAGGTCTTCACAGTGTAGTTGCTGCAGTAATGCAGAAATCACGGCAACCAACTTACACAAAGCAAGTTCCCACAAACAACAGTGGCCAGATTATTTGCTTTCTGGTATTGGTTGAGGATAACTATTGCAACGACACTGGTGTGAACCCCTTTCCCCTCCCAACCCTCAAAATAGTGCTGTGGGATCTTCTTTGGCCATCTCCCTAGAGGGAAGACCAGACCTCAAATGCATACCCTGTCTAAAAGGTAGGGGCATCTCTGGCAGAGCAGCACCTCCATCAAGCCCCACATGGGAGCGTCAGCCTAGATTTCATGCTCAAGGCTGTAGAGTAGGGGTTCGTAACCATGAGTTTCTGAGCCACAGTCAAAGGGCTTGGCAACACCAAAGGCTCTTACAGTCAGTTCTTCTATAACGCAATGGTTGTGCTCTTGTGCAACCCCGTGTAATTTTAAAATTGCACTTTAGAAACAAATGTTGGTGATGTAATCGCATTATAGCCAACACGCATTTTAAAAGTTTCTGCTTTAGAAACAGTGTCCCCAATTTGCCAATCACGTTACAGTGAATTTGCGTTGATGAATCGCACGTTTTAATGGAACGTCTGTATTAGAAAATAGAGAAACACTAAGCAAGCATGACAGTGGAATGTATCTGCTATGGACAGCCTGTAAACAGAGCCGTTAGAATCTCAATATGAACAACACAAGCTTCCGTACTTCTTGAGTGAGGTCAGGTACATGCCATAAGACCATAAGACATAGGAACAGAAATAAGCCATTCAGCCCACGTTTCAAATCTCAGAGCAAACTTCAATCCATAGTTGTCAACCAATAATAATTTGCATTTATATAGCCTCTTTAAATGTAGCAAAACATCCCAAGTCACTTCACAAACAAAATTTGACACTGAACCACAAAAGGAGATATTAGTTTAGATAAAAGCCAAAAAATCTGCGGATGCTGGAAATCAGAAGCAAAAACAAAAACAAGAATTGCTGGAAAAGTGCAGCAAGCCTGGCAGCATCTGTGGAGAGAAATCAGGTGCAGTGACCCTTCTTCAGTTCTGAAGAAGCTGCCAGACCTGCTGAGTTTCACCAACAATTCCTGCTTTTGTTTTTGATATTAGACCAGAAATTGGGTTTGAAGGAAAAGACAGAAGATGAGCAAATTTCCAGTGCTGAGCTCTTCGGCAGCAAGATACCAACATTTCTTTTTAAATAGACATCCATTTTTCCAACTCCCAGTTGCACAGTTGATTATGATGCAGTTTCCACAATCAACAGTTTCCTGGGGCCTGACATGGAAAGCAGAAGCAGGGGTTGACAGTGGTTGGTATGTATTTAATTCCATTATTGCACTGGGGAGTGTCCCAGTACACAATTTACCAAGCTACTGATACACAGAATTGAATCCAGCTGGAAATCTAACCTGATTAAATCTATTCAAAAATAGAGAAATGGGATACACTGCTGTTAAGCCAACATACAAAGGAAAGTTTAAAAGACTTGCACTTAAATAGCACAGTTCACACAGTCATTCAAATCCATCACAAAAGAATTTCACAAACAACAATCTATTTTGAGATGTGACTTGACTGCTATATTGGACATGGCTGTTCATTTAGGAAATAGCAAGATCCCACAATCAGCACTGGAACACGTTACCAGCCTGCTTTGAGCAAGTCAAGTGAGAAACGAAATGCTCGCCAAGCCACCAGGGGAACTGCATGTGTGTGCCCTTCCAAAATCAAACAAAACAGGAGATGGTTCTTTGGTGTCATATGCGAAGATAGTACAGTGACAGTGCAGCACACCGTCAGCAGCTGACTGGAGTGTCAGCCCAGATCGTCAGATCAATTTCCAGGTATGACGTCCTCAAACTTCTTTTCTCATTATCTCTCTAACTTAAAATAATGTTGACCTTGCTTTCCGCACTTCCTGTGCAGCCGTAACCTTGTACACCTCACTCTGTCTAAGCACCCAATGATCTATATGGCCTTTTTGCTCATAATTTGTCTGTACTGCTCACAAAACAAAGCTTTTCACTGTACTTAGATACATGTGACTACAATAAACCAATAAAAATAAACCACTGAAATGTCATCACTTGTCCAAACACATTGAAATGATGTGCACGTCATTTATTTAATTATTTTATCATTGGAATCCCAAAATAAGAAATAGGGCCATTCATCCCTCGAATCTACTGCATCATTCAATATGATCTTGGCCTCAGCTCCTGCATGTTACCCTTAAACTTTCACACCCCCACCCTCATTAGGTCAAAAATCTGTCTATCTCAGTTCGGAATATATTCAGTGATCAAGCTTCTACTGCTCTACAAGCTTGAGAATTCCAAACATTCATGACCCTCTCAGGTAAGAAACTCCCATCACCTCAGTCTGAAATATTTAAAATGGTGCCTATCTTTAAGGTAAAATTGAGATAGGTTTGTTTGTTACTCGAGACAATGCACCAGAACAAACGAATATAGAGAAGCTAGTCCAGCCACCCAGTGACCGAAGGCTAGAGTTGAAGTTGAACCACAAACATGCAAGGGGACCAGTTGCTATATTTTTGTACGTATAATGCTAAATTGGTCTCAGATTGGTTGTACTGAAAATTTGCAATGCCAATAAAAACCAGAAGCAATTGGCCTCAAAACAGCCCTTTAATCATAATCTCCTGCAGTTACCCAGACTAAAATTATCCCTGAGGGATGTCTACTTTACATTAATTACAATGAAGCCTCCAGGAAAACACATATTCGAGCTGCACTCGGCTGTAAACAAAGTGATGGAGCTGGTTAAGGTCTGTTAACCTACAAGCTGGTTTACAGAAAAAGAAAAGTGTTAGTATCCAGTTCAGAAAACAAAACAAACAGCAAACGAGAAAAGAAGAGAAATACCGTAATATGAATCTATTCAACACTGTATCAACTTACCCCAGGCAGTGTCTTCTGCTCATGTAATGCATTCTGTGCCTTGATAGCAGACTCTCTTGCACAGTATGTAAGGAAGGCACAGCCTGGAGGAACAGAAGTATTATATGAGAAACAAACCAAAATAATCAAATGAAATTTCATTGCATCACACCACAATGTTTAATAAAAGATAGGTTAAAAAGAAAGAAGATTACAGCAGATCATGAGGTCCATTCATCAGATACTGCAATCTCATATGACCTTCTACTTTCCTACACATTCACAATTCCCTGGGAGAGGAAAAAAAATCTCATTTTCAAATCTGAGAATTTTGTCCCTGACCCCGCTAAAGCAATTGAGCAAGCTTAAATTACTAGATAAGATGCAAAGAGTAGGTTGTTTTGAAAACCCCAAAACTGGGTTTGTTTCCACTGGAATTTGGAAGAGGGAGGGATGATTTGAATGAAGTATCAACGATCCCGAAAGGTCTTGACAACGTGGATGTGGAAAAGATGTTTGCACCTGTGGGTAAACCCAGAACTAGGAGCCTTTGGTTGAGGCACCACACCTTTGGTGTGGTGTTTCGGACAGAGACAAAGAGAAATGCTGCACAGCTTTGGAACTCTCTGGTGGTGGTGGTGGTGGGGGTCAGTGAATATTTCTTAAAGCCGAGGTGGATTATTACGAGTCGAGAGTGTGATGCTGGAAAAGCACAGCAGGTCAGGCAGCATCTGAGGAGCAGGAGAAGCGACATTTCGGGGATTCCTGATGAAGGGCTCTGGCCCAAAACGTCGATTTTCCTGCTCCTCGGATGCTGCCTGACCTGCTGTGCTTTTCCAGCACCTCACTCTCAATTCTGATCTCCAGCATCTGCAGTCCTCACTTTTACCTAGTGGATTATTATGAGGCAGAGTAATCAAGGTTTATTCGGGAAAGATCCGAACGTGCAGTATTGAACAAATAGATCAGACGTGATCTGAATGAATGGGGCAGCAGATTCAAGGGACTGAACAACCTAATCCTAAATTCTATGCTCGTATAAGCTCCAGGATATCAGCACTGGAATTGCCAAATCAACCATTCCATCAATTCCTCCCAATATTTTAAAAGAAATATGGTGACCTACAGGATCAGAACAATCATCTTCACATCTCAACAACAAGGGTTAGATAAAAGAGTTCCAAAGATATTGATTTTATTTACTTGAGAAAATATTAAATATGCTCTAGCCATTCCCACTTTGTAGTTTCACAATTCCATGCATCCAAATTTTGTATATGACAAAATATTGTATTTTGAGTCCTCTAGGTCCCACGAACCGTATTGGCCAATTTCCAACCTTGCCCTCCTTCTACATCTTGACTGTGCCTCACAATTGCTTGTCTTCAGCCTTGACTCAGTGATGGGGCTCTCATCTCCTGAGTTCAAATCCATCCCCAGAAATTACAGCAAGAGATTTAGACACTCCAGTGCAGTACCATGTGAGCTCTGCACAGGCAGAAACTCCTTCTTCCAGATGTGATGACAAATCGAGGTACTGTTAAAATCCCACAGCAATTAGCCAAGAAGAGCAAGATAATTGTCTGGCCAACATCTATGATGATCACTTTATTGACTGCTATTTGTGGTACATTTCTGTACCCATACTGACTGTCACATTTGTATGCGTTCCATCAGTCACTATATTCAAGAAATATTTTGTTGGCTACAAGACAATGTTAACAATATTGTAAAGATACATGGGTGAAGGGTATTAATTAATTTAGTATTTAGAGTTATCAGTAAGGATGTTTATGTAATAGTGGTAGTGTCCCTACTTCTGAGTCAGGAGGCCTGGGTTCAAGTCCCACCTGCTCCAGAGGGGGTTTATGGTATCTCTGAACAGGGTGACTGGAAAATACTTAAAGAGACACGAGGGGCACGATCCTGGCCAAAGTGGTCAGCAACAGGTTCAAGCAGTATGTGATGAAAGAGGATCATTAGCCCCCTATTGCCTGCCCTTCCTCTGCGGCTACGTTTGTGCCTGGAAGTCCTTAGAGAGGGAGCACGTGGTGTTGACCAACACTCTTGATGCCTTCAGAGAGGTGGGCATCACAGCAGGTGGAATGCCTTATTTCCAACTCCATTTTAATTTAAAACCAAAAACTGCGGATGTTACAAATCTGACACGCAAACAGGAATTGCTGGACAAACTCAGCAGGTCTGGCAGCATCTGTGGAGAGACAGAGAGAGACCAAGATAGTGTTTGGAGTCCAATGACTCAAACTCAGTTCTGAACAAAGGGTCACTGAGCTTGAAACGTTAACTCTGACTCCCTCTCTATTGATGCTGCCAGACCTGCTGAGTTTCTTCAGCAATTTCTGATCTTGTTCCATTTCAATTTAATCCCTTCCCTCCTTCTATTCTTTCCCTTTCGTGGGCAGTGCCTGTTAATGTCATTGCTTGCACTGGCAATTTGGAGGCTGTTTCATTAAAAAAGAGAGACCACTAAGATCTTGTAACATAATGGTATTGTCTCTACCTCTAGATCTGAAGTTCTAGGGTCAAGGCTCAGAGGTGTCTCACAGCATGTCTGAACAGGTTGATTAAAAATAACTAAAGACAGACTGCTAGGGTTACTGAGCGAGTGGTAGATGCAATCGCACTCTGCAAATACACCAAGCATCAAGAGAAAGAATTGTGTCTAGCTTCAGACTTCATTATCTAGCTTGGGATTCAATTATCAGACTGTTAGGAGAACCCAAGGTCATGAGAAGTGCAAAGTATTTCTTTCTTTGTAAAACTTGCCTCAGTTGGAAGGAGTGTGATGTACAGTTGAAGCTAAATAAATGGAAGTGCATTCTGTGAATACTGTTCTGAGCCAGCAGAGTCCTATGTGACTGGAATATTGTTTGGTGGGCTGGAGCATAGGATTGCTACCTGTGGAGGCAAAACATTTACTGTAGGAGGCAGCAAGCCAGCACTGAATGCTGGGGATTTAGTTCAGGAAGTATTTTGGTATTTGCTTAACAACTTTTAGTGATCATGAAATAATTTATATAGACTTTTACCTCATGAGATTAAATGGTTGGGATAGAGTTCATGACAAAGCAGAGCAGATTTAACGAGCCTATTGGTCTTTTATATTTCATACATGATTTTATTAATTGCTTCTAAATGTAAAATCACATCAGTCATGCTGTTTCGCCCGCTCTCCCTCTAAGAAGACTACTGGCAGACTATCCAACACAGGAGGCATCGACGTCAAATCCAACCCCGTTTTGACTCAAAAAGGACACGCAGCCATTTTCTAATTCTGAATAAAAGGTTGATAATTTCAGACTAAGGATGAGGAAAGAAATTCCTTCACTCAAAAGGAAGCAAATATTTTGAAGTCCATGGGGTCATGGGTGCTCAATCATTAAATACTGTCAAGACTAAGTTCAATTGATTGTTGGCACTAAGAGAATCTCTGTTATAATAAGAGACACAAGCAATTTGGAGGCAGGGATGGAACTTTGCGATGACACACAAAATCAGTCTTGATTCATTGAATGTTGGTGGATGTTCAAAAGGATAGTCTGTCCATTATAGTGATTGTAACGAGGTCAAGTGGACCTCACAGAATATGAGCTATTAATCTGGTCCAATCAGGGAGCCCTGTCTGACAGATATAAACAAGAGTGTCAGAGGTTCTGTTCACTCTGAGAGCTGGATCAGTGTAAAGAACCAAGCTCATGTAAATAAACCATGACCTGGTGATGGGATGCTGGCCTCTGTGGAGTTACTTCAGCTATTTCTGCTCCTATTTCTTCATTTTTATGTTCTAACAGTAGTTGCCAGATCATGATGCTGACTTTCTTCTTCCAAGGTGCAGGTCACTCAGTATCCTTTAGCCAGTTCAATGATCTTCCCTGTCCCAATGGACCGATCCACAATATTGGATCACAGCAGGTAACATCTCATAGTTATTTTCTCTGATGTACATAAAGGCAGCCAGAAATGTGCCTTATCTAAAATAGTAGCCAATTAGCAGGTGTGATTCAAGGACATAGTTGACTGTATTAAGTTTTGGAGTTGGAGAACTGAAGACTAGCAGTGAGTCATATACAGAGATGTAGCAAACTAGCAGCCAGAGATACACAGGGTATTAGCGAACTGGCAACAAGTTATACAAAGGGTATTAAAGAACTGGCAGAGAGTTATACACAGGGCACTAGACAGCTGGTAATCAATTGCATGGGCACTGGATAGCTGGTAGTATATTATATGTAGAACAACAGATGGTTGGCAGTGACTCATGCACAGGGCATTGGATAGTTGGCAATGAGTTATACAGGGCAAGAGAGTTATACACAAGACGCCAGATGGCTTGCAATGTGTTACACACAGGGCACCAGATGCTGCCACTGACTTATATACAGTGCACTAGATGTTTGTTCGCCTGTAATGTGGAGGTCACCAGAGTCTGGTAATGAGTTACATGCAGGACCCCAGCCACAGAGGACAACAGAGAACTGGCAGAGAATTACTCACAGGGTACCAGACTATTTGCATTGTGAGTCATGGAGGACACCAGACAGTTGGCACCGAAAAATGCACAGGACACCAGATGGTTGGCAACAAGGATAACTGATGATGGCACTGAATTATATCATTATACTCGGAGACCAGGGAGAACAAAGCAAGGAATTTGTATGGAGCAAGATGAACAATCCCTCCCCTCATCCCTTGAATTTGAGCATTAAATTCCAACCGGCTGTTTTTACTGTTAATTCTGTTTTTAATGTGTAACACGTAGGGACCTCATATGGGACAGTGATAGTAACCCTACCCCTAGCCTCAGAAGCCTATGTTCAAATCCCACCTGCTCCACAGGTCTGAAGTAACATCTTTAAACAGATTGATTAGAAAATTAAGTTAAATTAAAACAAAAGTGTTACCAGTAGGGCCCTATTGTGGCACAGTGGTAGCATCCCTATCCCTGTGCTGAGAGGTCCATCTGGTCCAGAGGCCTGTAATAACATCTCTGAACAGGTTGATTAGAAAAGATAGGTGAATAAAAAAATGTTATATGTTACCAATAGGTGGCACAGCAGAACACAGGCAGCGTAGTGGTAGTGACCCTACCCCTGAGCCAGGAAGCTCAGGTTCAAATCCAACATTCCCGAATAGAGATTAGAAAACATTAAAATAAAAGTAAGTGGAAAAGAGGAAGTGAAATAATAAAAGAGCAACATATAAATAGTCCAATTCGAGAAGGGTCCATACTGGACCTGGTGTTGGGGAACATGCCTGGCCGGGTGGTTGAAGTTTCAGGAGGGGATTACTTTGGGAATAGTGATCACAGTTCCGTACATTTTAGATATTCATAGACAAAGGCGAGAGTGGTCCTAAAGGAAGAGTGCTAAATTGGGGGAAGGCCAACTATACCAAAATTTGGCAGGAGCTGGGGAATGTAGATTGGGAGCAGCTGTTGAAGGTAAATCCACATTTGATGTGTGGGAGGCTTTTAAAGAGAAGTTGATTAGAGTGCAGCGTGACATGTTCCTGTGAAAATGAGGAATAGAAAGGGCAAGATTAGGGAACCATGGATAACAGGCAAAATTATGAAACTAGCTAAGAGGAAAAAGAAAGCATTCATAAGGTCTAGGCGACTGAAAACAGACAAAGCTTTGGAAGAATATCAGGAATGTAGGACCAATCTGAAACGAGGAATTAAGAGGGTTAAAAGGCATCATGAGATATCTTTAGCAAACAGGGTTGAGGAAAATCCCAAAGCCTTTTATTCATTTATAAGGAGCAAATGGGCAACTAGAGAAAGGATTGGCCCACTCAAAGACAAAGCAGGGAAGTTATGCATGGAATCAGAGAAAATGGGTGAGATTCTTAACAAGTATTTTGCATCTGTATTCACCAAGGAGAGGGACATGATGGATGTTGAGGTTAGGGATAGATGTTTGATTACTCTAGGTCAAGTCAGCATAAGGAGGGAGGAAGTGTTGGGTATTCTAAAAGGTGTTAAGGTGGAGAGGTCCCCAGGTCTGAATGGGATCTATCCCATGTTACTAAGGGATGCAAGAGAGGAAATAACTGGGGCCTTAACAGATATCTTTGCACCGTCCTTGAATGGGACCTGTTTTGGGACCACTGCTGTTTGTCATTTTTATAAATGACTTGGATGCAGGTGGATGGGTTAGTAAGTTTGCAGATGACACTAAAGTCAGTGGAGTAGTGGACAGCGTGGAAGAATGTTGCAGGTTGCAGGGGGACTTGGATAAACTGCAGAATTAGGCTGAGAGGTGGCAAATGGAGTTCAATGCAGATAAATGTGAGGAGATACATTTTGGGAAGAATAACAGGAAGGCAGAATACTGAGTCAATGGAAAGATTCTTTAGTGTGGATGTGCAGAGGGATGTTGGAGTCCATGCAACTAAACAAAACGATAGTGCAGTCGCATTTGGAATATTGTGGTACAGTACTGGTCGCCCCATTACAGGAAGGATGTGTAAGCATTGGAAAAGGTGCAGAGAAGATTTACCAGGATATTGCCTGGTCTGGAGGGAAGGTCTCATGAGGAAAGGCTGAGAGACTTGGGTCTGTTCTCATTGGAGAGAAGAAGGCTAAGATGGGATTTGATAGAGAAATACAAGATGATCAGAGGATTAGCTAGGGTAGACAGTAAAAGTCTTTTTCCTAGGATTATGATGTTGGCTTGTACAAGGAGGCATAGCTACAAACTGAGGAGTGATAGCTTTAGGACAGATGTCAGAGGCAGGTTCTTTACTCAGAGAGTGGTAAGGGCGTGGACTGTCCTGCCTGCCAATGTAATTAACTCAGCCACTATAGGGGCATTTAAACAATCTTTGGATAAGCACATGGATAATGATGGGATAGTGTAGGGGGCTGGGCTTAGACTAATTCACAAGTCAGAATAACATCGAGGACTGAAGGGCCTGTTCTGTGCTGTATTGTTCTATGTTCTATGAACATGGGTGAGGTCCTGGAGGACTAGAGAGTTGCCAATGTTGTTCCCTTGTTTAAGAAGGGTAACAGGGATAGTCCAGGTAATTATAAACTGGTGAGCCTGACATCAGTGGTAGGGAAGCTGCCTGAGAAGATACTGAGGGATAGGATCTATTCCCATTTGGAAGAAAATGGGCTTATCAGTGACATGCAACATAGTCTTGTGCAGGGAAGGTCATGCCTTACCAACTTAATAGAATTCTTTGGTGAAGTGACAAAGTTAATTGATGATGTGATATACATGGACTTCAGTGAGGTGTTTGCTAAGGTTCCCCATGGTAGGCTGATGGAGAAATTGAAGTTGCATGGGGTCCAGGGTGTACTAGCCAGATGGATAAAGAACTGGCAACATGAAACAGAGAGTAGTAGTTGCTGTGGTTCTGTTCGCCAAGCTGGAAGTTTTTGTTGCAAACGTTGCGTCCCCTGGCTAGGCGACATCATCAGTGCTTGGGAGCCTCCTGCGAAGCTTCGATGATGTCGCCTAGCCAGGGGACGAAACGTTTGCAACAAAAACTTCCAGCTCGGCGAACAGAACCACAGCAACGAGCACCCAAGCTACAAATCTTCGCACAAACTTTGAAGAGAGTAGTAGTGGAAGGGAGTTTCTCAAAATGGAGAACTGCAACCAGTGGTGTTCCATAGAGATCGTGTAGGGTCCAATGTTGTTTGTAATATACATAAATGATTTGGAGGAAGGTATAGATGGTCTTATTAGCAAATTTTCAGATGACACTAAGATTGGTGGAGTAGCAGACAGTGAAGGGGACTGTCAGAGAATACAGCAGAATACAGATAGATTGGAGAGTTGGTCAAAGAAATGGTAGATGGAGTTCAATCCGGGAAAATGTGAGTTGATGCATTTTGGAAGATCCACTCAAGAGCAAACTAAACAGTAAATAGAAAAGTCATGGGAAAAATTGATGTACAGAGAGATCCAGGTGTTCAGGTCCATTGTTCCCTGAAGGTGACAACGCAGGTTAATAGAGTGATCAAGAAGACATATGGCATGCTTTCTTTCTTCAGACTGGATATTGAGTACAAGAGCTGGCAGGACATGTTACAGTTGTATAAGACTTTGGTTTGACCACATTTAGAATACTGAGTACAGTTCTGGTTGCCACATTACCAGAAGGACGTGGATGCTTTGGAGAGGGTGCAGAGGAGGTTCACCAGGATGTTGCCTGGGATGGAGGGCACTAGCTATGAAGAAAGGTTGAGTAGATTAGGATTATTTTCATTAGAAAGACAGAGGTTGAGGCGGACCTGACCTACAAAATCATGAAAGGTATAGACAGGGTGGATAGCAAGAAGCCTTTTCCCCAGAGTAGGGGAATTACTAGTGGTCACAAGTTCAAAGTGAGAGGCAAAAGGTTTAAGGAAACATGTGTGGAAAGGATGCCTGGAACACATTGCCAGCAGAGGTGGTAGAGGTAGGCACAATAGTGTCACTTTAAATGTATTTTGACAATACATGAATGAGCAGGGAACAGTGGGATACAGAACCTTAGAAAGCAAGCGACAGGTTTAGGTAAAGGATCTGGATCGGCACAGGCTTGGAGGGCCGAAGGGCCTGTTCCTGTGCTGTAACTTTCTTTGTTCTTTATTCAAATGCCACATGGTAACACAGCTGATGCATCCTTACCCTCTGGTCATCTGAACATGCAGAAACCCACGGCTACCGAAAAGTAAAAAGGGCAATTGACAACAAGGAGAGTTACTGAGTGTTTGATGCAAATTGTACACTCTCTGTCCCCCACAGGGAAGCAGCAAACATAGCAAAAGTCATGCAGCATCTGTGTTTGTCAGCAGGAGGCATGTTTTCGGGGCTCCGTCATGGTATCGGTGTAACCAACCAAAGGTGCACGACTGACAAGCTTCCAGCTTTGTCCCCCCAGCTGAGACCATCTCCATCCTGAGGAGGACTGACTACCTCCCTTTCTCCTGAATTGGAGTGAGCAAAACCTCGGTCTCAGTTCCAGCACATTAAGATCACATATAACCTGTCTAGTTAGTCAATCAAGAACAGCTACTTGAAACATTGCGGATTAACCCAGTTTGACTCCTGTGTAGTAACAGTAATATTTCTCTCCTGTCTATCAAGCGAGGACTCAAACTCATTCCAGTAATATCGAGCACAACAGATATTGAAAATCAAATATAAGGCACTGATTTTCTGATGTAATCTTCAACCAAAGTGAAAATTGCTACAGTGTCTGGATCAAATACAACATCATGCAGCTCATTCTACCAGCTACCTCTATTAATGTTAAATTACAGCGATATTGATTCTCTTTAGGGAGGGGAAGGGATGTTGGTTGGGGGAGGGTGGTGCAGAACAAGTGGTGTCACTTAACTAATGTGCAGCTGTGCTGACCTTTGAACCCTATTCCTCACCACGGTAGACAGGTAATGACTATTAGCGATGGAGCTGAACACTAATGAAGGTGGGTTATTAGACAAAGGTTATTGACCTTTTAACACAGTCAAGTCACACTCAGAATTGCTAATTCAAGATCTGGTTAATCCAGTAATGCTCAGTGTTAGGCACAAGACTGAGCAATATAGACCAATTTTTAAAATATGAGTAGCAATGGTACATTTATTTCCCCTTCAGTTTTTTTTATGCGCTCCTTTCCTGACAACACTGGTGTCCTATGGTACCACAACCCACAAGTAACTGAACATGCTACCTCTACCAAGTATTCAATCCTCACGAGAGTCTAGATAATGGGCATCAGAGGTTAGTTGGCTGGAACCCAACCTTGTCCTCACACAACATCTAGCCCCATCAACTTATGTTTTCTTAAATTGAGTGATCAGGAGTACAATATTGGTAGCTTTGCTGCCCAGAGCACTGAGGCTAATTATGACACCCTCTGAGACAGTGTAGTGTGGCACAGAATTTGAACTGAACTTGGGAAGCACCAACTGTACGGTTCACTTTCCAACCCATATCCTACAATCTTCCGGCTCCTGCACATCTTTCTCTCCACACCCCCCCCACCACCCCCCCCCTCTCTATTTTCCCATCAGTAGCAGAGTGTTTCACATCATTTCTGAAGCTTCTGCCCTAAGTCTCAATGCACCGCAACTTACTTCCTCATACTTAAAAGCCTCTTTAAAATCCATAGCCTTCAGCCCCCCTTCCTAGATTTTCTGCTCCAACACAATGTCCACGTTCACTCTTGTGAAGTACCTTGGTACCTGGAGAAGACACTATTTAATGCGAGTTGCTGCAGTTCTACATTAGGCAGCAAATTTGCCAACTGATTGACATCAATATAGCTTAGCGATGAATTGTTAGAGCTGTTAGCAAAGCCATTGCCTACTGTGTGCAGAAACAGAATGAGTTAAATTGTCGGTAGCTGATCCTTATTTTCTTACTGCATATTGTTTGCTATTTCCTTCACACTGTCACCTCTAAGTTGCCTTCCTTCAAGATAGTAAAAGCCAAAGTACTTCAAGTGTTCCTGGTTACTCATTCTTTTAGGGGTCAGTCAAGGCATTCATTGCCTTGTCATCCAGAGACCCCAGTTAATGTTCCACAGACACGAGTTCAAACACACCAAAATCTGTTGCCTGTCCCTAACTGCCTTTGAGCTGAGGTGGTGCCAATTCTCAGTTAACCACGTACTGTGCATCTGCTGTCAAATGTAGCCCAGACCAACTAAAAAGATATTAGTGAACCAGCTGGGTTCTTAAAAAGACAAGTTTAACCACCACTGAGACTGGCTTTTAATTCCAGATTAATTGAAGTCATATTCCACCAGCTGCCTTGCTGGGATTTGAACACAATTCCCAAGAGCATTAGTTTAAGCCTCCTAATTACTAACCCAATGACATTACCAATACAACCACCATCTCTCTTCTCAGTAACTCTGAACTCGATATTGTACTCAGAAAAGTGAAGTCTGTGCGCAGCATTCAAAATTAAACTAAAAGAAGCATATCTAACTCTAAATCATCAATAACAGGGGTTTAAGAGCATATGGATTACTAGAAGCTAAAGAAGAATCATACCGTTTAGTATCAGCCTTAAGACATTCTGCAGCAGAATGAATGGTTAAGCTGTAAACTAATGGAGAGAGACAAAACGGCTACAGGCAAATGTAAAATTGTTTTTACAGTAAGGTGCTAAAAGCTTTTTACAAGAACAAGGCAATCTGAAGTGATTTTACAACATATTGCAAAAGACCTAAACTATTGCTAAATGACTAAGTGGTTTTCACTAAAAAAAAGTGGAGTTGAGGATCAAATTAACCTTTTAACCTATGGCATAGTAACAGATACTTATAAAATATAAGCTATATTCATGTCTCAGGAGAGGACTTGGGAAGTTGAGAGAAGTGATGAGCCAGAGCTTGGAGTTAGTTAGCGCACACATCACCCCAGAGGGGGACAGGTCAGACAGCTGAGTGAGAAAAGCAATTTCATGCTGAACGACCCTGTAGATTGTAATGTTTTCTTCCTCTGTAATACCTCCAAAATAACGAAGCTTTGAAAATGCTTCTAAAAGACAACAAACATGAAAATAACACTAAATTATTGGCCCTTCAAATATTTGGTGAGTTCAATTGTACAGCCACTGGAAACTAGGAAGGTCCTAGCTTCCAACCCCCTGGTTTAATGGACCTCAACTGAGATGGTAAGATGGATGGTACAAGTGGAAACAATGCCTCTGGTTTAGAGTGAGAGTAAGATTAGATTGCGATTCTCATTTCCCATTGCCATCTTAGTGATATTAGAGTCGTAGAACTGTGCAGACCTTTTGGTCCAACTCATCCATGCCAACCAGATATTCTAAATTAATCTAGTCCCATTTGTCCCATATTCCTCTAAACCTTTCCTATTCATGTACCCATCCAGATGCCTTTTAAATGTTGCAAATGTACTAGCCTCCACCAATTCCTCTGGCAGCTCATTCCATATTGGATAGGCCGCATTTGGAAAGTCCTCAAACTAAGTATGTTTTCCCTTTGAGATTTTGCATTCTTGTGATTCTGTCTGGTGACAGCAAGATGCATAACTCCATCAGCATGTCTCTTTTCCTTGACCCTGTATTCAAGCTCTGTACAACCAAGTGACTATTAAATATAAACCCTAGCGATATGTATGATGAAGGTGGAGAGATGATAGTGTCAATGGATTAATAATTCTACAACCACAGTTGGTGCCCCAGAAACATGGGTTCAACCTCTCTATAGCAGTGCATAGAATTTAAATTCCATGCATAAGGAAAAATCTGCTATCAAAAACTCATGGTAACCATGAAACTAACATCAATTGTTGCAAATAAAAAATAAATCATTTTGGGAAGGGGGAATGCCCTACCTATTCGGTCTAGCCTGCATGTGACTCCAGACACATAGCAACATGGTGACTCTGAATTGATCTCTGAAATGGCCCTAGCAAGACGCTAAGAAAAGGGCAGTTAGTGAGTGGCAACACTTGAAATCAACATCTACATCCCATGAAGCAAAGAAACAGGAAGAGGACAGCCCTGAGACTGATACCTAACTTTGAAAGACATGACCTTTCGTTTTTAAAAGCATGACCAATAACTCAGTCAACATCTTCAGGAAGGACATGACAGAAATTCCAGTTCCTAGTCATGAATTTAAGTGTGAAGTCAAGAACGTCCTTGCTTTTGGTAAGTGTAAAAGTGGACACAGCTGTTCATAAATAAAGGTAAAAATCGCACAACACCATGTTATAGTCCAATAGGTTCATTTGGAAGCACTAGCTTTTGGACTGCTGCTCCTTCATCAGGTGGTTGTGGAGTATGAGATTGTAGAACACAGAATTTATAGCATAAGGCTATAAAGAGCCCCAGCAGTCACTTCTCTAGCTTCTAGGGTACACCTGATCATGGCCTGGGGATTATCCAATTTTATGCATTTCAAGACATCCAGCACTTCCTCCTCTGTAATATGGATATTTTTTAAGATGTCACCATCTATTTCCCTACATTCTATATCTTCCATGTCCTTTTCCACAGTAAACATTGATGCAAAATATTTGTTTACTGTCTCCCCCATCTCCTACGGCTTCACACAAAGACTGCCTTGCTGATCTTTGACGGGGTGCTATTCTCCCCCAGTTACCCTTTTGTCCTTAATGTATTTGTAATACCCTTTGGATTCTCCTTAATCCTATTTGCCAAAGCTATCTCATGTCCCATTTTTGCCCTCCTGGTTTCCCTCTTAAGTATACTCCCACTGCCTTTATACTCTTCTCAGGATTCAGTCAATCTATCCTGTCCATACCTGACATATGCTTCCTTCTTTTTCTTAACTAAACCCTCAATTTCTCTAGTTATCCACCATTCCCTACACCTACCAGCCCACCACACTCTGGGTGGAAACATATTTCCTCACTTCCTCCTGCCCCTTATCTTAAGTCTATGCCCCCTGCTCATTGATCAAGAAAAAAGCTTCCTTCCTCTTTATCCTGTCTATGCCACTCATAATTTTATACATCCCAATCATGTCCCCACTTAGTGTCTTCTGCTCCTTGGAAAAGTAGCTAGCATCATTTAAGAAGCATTTTGAAAGACTCATGAACAGGCAGGGTATGACAGGGATACAGACCATGTGCAGACATGTGGGATCAGCTTAGATTGGCATCATGGTCAGCACAGATATTGTGGGCAATACGGCCTGTTACTGTGCTGTACTGTTCTATGTTCTAAACAATCTCTCTTCATAACTCATACTCTCCAGCCCAGACAGCACCCTGGTAAATCTCCTTTGCACCCTCTCCAACACTCTCACATCCCTCCTATAATATGGATTATATAAATGAACACAATCCTCTAGCTGTGGCCCAACATTTTACACAGTTCAAGAATAACCTCCCAGTCTTAAACTCTATGCCTTGGCTAATAAAGACAAGTATACCATATGCCTTCTTAACCAGTTTATCTAGTGTCCCGTTACCTTAATGGACCGGTGTAGATGCACACCAAGGTCCTTCTGATCCTCAGTGCTTCCCAGGGTCCTACCATGCGTCATGTAATCCCTTGCTTTGATCGCCCTGCCAAATGCATCACCTCACATTTATCTGGATTGAGTTGCATTTGCCATTGATCAGCCCAAATGACCCACCCATCTGTACCATACTGTAATCTCATCTTTGATGTTTATTACATTAGAATCAAGATTATGGTAATTTATTTAAACAAAAATTTACTATTTTGATGAAATCAATCATGAAGTTTTGTGTCTTTATCCACATGCTTGTCATCCAAAAATTTTCAAGATACAGAAACTCAAATTAATAACAACTCATTTTAGTCCATCTGTGAGGGTTGCTTTATTATGAAAGGGCTTCTTAAAGGGCACTGTTATCATGAGAAGTTCCACAGGATCAAAACTGAGATGAACTTCATGTTAGCCATTATCTCCATAATCCTTGCGCTTCTCCACTTCTGAGACCATACCCGAGATTATTGTTCCATCATCAGAGGCCATTCCTTCAAATCGAGCAAGAATGCCTCAAAATACTGCCATGAGATTGTTAACATCCTCCAGAGCAGCCAGATAGGGCCTCCATTTAATGTCTCATCCAAAAAGCAGTACATCTGACAGTCAAAGTTAAAAATCACACAACACCAGGTTATAGTCCAACAGATTTAATTGGAAGCACTAGCTTTCGGAGCGCTGCTCCTTCATTAGATGGTTGTGGCCTACAATCACCTGACGAAGGAGCGGCGCTCCGAAAGCTAGTGCTTCCAATTAAACCTGTTGGACTATAACCTGGTGTTGATTTTTAACTTTGTACACCCCAGCCCAAAACCAGCATCTCCAAATTCTGACAGTCAAGTTTCCTTCAGTACTGCACTGCAGCAACAGCCTTCATAATCACCCTCAAGCAAGACTTGAACCCAGAACCTCATGACTCAAGAGGGGAGAACATTAGAGGGAAGAATTAAGTACCCACGGAGCCACAGCTGACAAATACTGTTACTGAGATTTTGAGTTTAATGAACGCATATGATCGAAACAGGTTGCATGCATTGCAGTACCAGCTCAGTTGGCTGCATGTTGTCAACAGTGCAGGGTCCACTCCCATTCCAACTGATGCTCCAATGAAGGTTCCTCCTTCTCAACCTCTCTCTTTGCCTGAGATGTAATGACCTTAAGGTTAAACCATTACTAATTATCTCTCTATTGAGGGAGTGGGACTTTGGCCCACAGACCACCCTTCACTCACAGCCATTGACAGACCTTGATGCTCATGTACCTCTGCCTCCTCTTTCTTTCATATCTTGCCTGGCTGCAGCTTGTTGTTTGGGCTGCAATTCTGCATGGTTCCTTCCCTTCAGTATTTCCTTTCTTTACACTGAAGAACACCATGGGATGTGGGGCTAATGTAGTTTCCACGCAGCAAGTGAAACAGACCCATCAAAACACAAGCATCAAAATTGAATAGAAATATTTCTGTGAGAAATGCCAGGTTTGAATTTGATACGATTAAAATGATGACCCCGCTGTATCATTCACTGCAGCAATTCCATGTCCCCTTGTTCTGTGCTGCAGCATTCTTTAGGGTAACCTTCAGATAAGCAGGAGGTTGCGGTATCTCAATAAAAAGCTCATGAGCTGAGGCAGATTGTATCTTTAAGGTGCTCAGTATCTCCTCAATTTATGAAGACTACAGAGGATGGGTAGTTGAAGTTCAATACCAGCTTCCACCTCAGACATCTATATTTCTGTCTGCTTCAAGTTGATGGCTGCCTGATTCCAGAGGATGGCACAACAGAGGATAATATCATCTGGACCACACAGCTCCCTCTGTCCTCCAGATCTGGACATGATTTTCAATCTCTAAACACCTACCCTTCCACTCTTTGTCATGTCAGGAAATTGCCTCATTTCCCTTCCATTTTGCCAGTTGAGGATCAAACTAGTTCCTTTTGAACCCAAGCCCGCAGCAAATCAAAAAACTGCCAATACTTGGTACTGGTCTAAAGAAATTGTGACAGGACATATAACAGCAAAGAAATAATGTTCATTTTATATAGAATACTGATTAGGCACCGGTTAAAACACTACATGCAGTTTTTGGCAGCTGTTACGAAATAAAAAGACATTAAAGACATTGAAATCCTACAGCACAGACTCTTAAAGTGAGAACAGTGATGGAAACCTATACTTATGAGGGGCAACTTGATATACCGGAACAATTTCCACTGAAGCCAGGGAGACAAAGAGAAGATTTAAGAGACATTTTTAAAATTATGAGGATTTCAATACAGTATATGGAACTACACTTCCTCTATTGGGAAGTCAGAGATGAAGGGTCATCAATTTAAAACTATTGCTGCAGTGAGTGAAAAGAAAGGCTCACAGAAACTTCTTTAAACAGAACACTGTCAGAATGTGGAATGCTTTGCCAAAGGGAGTGGTGGAATCGGACCCCATTGTGTTATTCAAGAGAGAAAAGAAATTGAATAAATATTTCAAGCAGAGAGAGAGAGATGCAGAGCTTTAGGGATAGGGCAGGTCAGGAAGATTAGTTTTGAACTACATTATTAAGTGTGACATGTCAAATGGCCATCTTCAGCTCTGTAAACCCTAATATTTCTTTTCCAGCAAGTTGGTCAGAGACATTTCTTCAATTGCTCTAGTGTAGGAAAATCATCACCCAACTAACCACTTCCCACTTCTCATTCTTAATGGTGTTTCTTAATATTCATATTCACCAGCACTCATTTTGAAATTCGTCATTGTAGTGTTTAAAATGAGCTGGATCTCATTGACTATGAATTCCCTGATTGGGGTTTTTGACTTGGGCCAATCAGGGAGCCCTGGCTGACAGATAAACAAGGGTTTTAAAGAGTTTCCTCATTCTAGAGACTGGCTTTGAGCTGGTTGGTCAAAGCCCATGCACTGTATACATGTAGCTAAAAGGTGACTTGGTGATGGAATTCCAGCTTCTGCGCAATTAATTCAATCATCATCTCCAGTGAGCCTCTGACTGACTGAGGAACAGAGATTTTGATTACCAATGTCTCAAAACTGAGACTAAGGCAAAGGTTTACCAGGCAATGATTTGTGTGTTCCTCCCTGCTTTGGCACCTCCATACCCTAAAACAGTTAACATAAATAAGTGCCATCAGTGGTGCCCTTGCAAGATCCTCCAAATCTGGTGACAAGAAAGGTGATAGATCAGCAGCATCACTTCCCAAGTCAACTTGTCCCACATCAAAATGTTACTCTTTCAAAACAAATATTGTTGGACATGACATGTTGCTCATTTACCTGAAATCCGGCTTCAGAAGCAACTGCTCCACTTGGAGTGCTCCCGACAGGACAGCAGAAATGTTTTGGGAATGTCTCTGGAGTGGTCAAACATATTCACAGGAGACCCCCCTGAATTGTGACTGAACAAGATGGAGAAGACTCGTTCAGGTAGATACCAAACACAGAGAGATTTTGTGAGGAACATGCAGAAACAAAGTCAAGAGGGCAGACAAACCTTTAGTCAAGTCATTTATCCAACCCATCACACACCAACTGCCCGCATAGGGCAGAGGACACAATGGATTGATCAGAGATTCCAGGCCCAGTGTGGATGTGAGTTATCCTCAATCTCAAAAGACTGCCTTAGAGAAGATTCACCAACAAAATACAATTGTGAATCACATAAAGGCACATAGTCTCAAAACAATACTACTTAATTACACACCCTTTAATAATTAAACATTCTTGTGAATTAAAATTATTGTGAATATGAAAGTGACCGGAACAGAGGCATAAAGCGGTGTTGCTAGCTCAGTAAATAAACACTTTGCCCAAAGCAACACAGAGTGGGAAGTGAGCAGATTCAATCATGTGCATTTAGTTGGTCAGAGGGGGACGACCAACTGGGAGCACTTGTGTCTGAATATTGTTTGCTGTGATTAAGAAAAGGATCAGACTCATACAAGAAGCTTCTTTGAATTGCAGACACAGAGCTGCAAAACACACAATCCCAGAAAGAACTTAGAATTACCTCGCAATTTTCACATTCTCAAGACAGCCCAGAGGATTTTGGAATCAGTCAACTACTTAAAGTGTAATCACTGCCACAACACAAGAAAACATGGTGGCCAAATATTGTAGGCAGGTGGGTCCCAAAATTATAAATTCTACTGATGACCAGGTAATCTGTTTTAGTGAAGGTGAATGAGCACTAACTGTTGGTCAGGACACAAAGGAGAACCCCCTTACTGTTCTTCCAATAATGTTGTGAAAATGTTGATGCCCACTGGAGAGAACAGACAGAGCCTTGATTGAATATCTCTTGCAAGAGATGGCAGCTCCAGCAGTGGAGCATGTCATTGGTACAGCGCTGAAGCGTTGGCTTGAATCACATGCTCAAGTCCTGGGGTTGGACTGGAACCCATAATCTTCTGCCTTAAAAGACACAAGCACTAAAACGCTGAGCTACAACAGCCATCCAACTCATGTGAGAGGATGACCATTTGCTTGAGTCACAATGGGGCAACAGACAACTATGGCGCTTTACCTTAATATAAGGTATGGCCTAAAAAGGTGCTCCCCAGGAAGAATAGCACAGACACAATGGGTCTCCTTCTGCACAGTATCAATTCTGTTTGGAGTGAGGGGCAGTTGGAAGTCTATGCGGTTAACACTATCTTGCACTGAGCAGCGTAATGGTTGGAAAACTGCAGATTGCAGGTTCCTATCCTACCATGTCAAATGTTCACATTTGGTAAATTTGACCCAGAGCCAGAGAAAAAAAATCATGAAAGCCTCTGGATCAAGAGAAAAATGAATCCAGTGATTCCCCAGTACCCTTCAAGGAAGAGATGCTGATGCCCCAGTCAAGTTAGGTTTACACAGCAACTGACACTTCATACCTTCTGAGTGTCACTCCATTGTATGCACCTTTATACCAATGAGCCAGTAGATAAAAATAAAATACATCTATCCTCCTGAATTCATACCTTTCCTGCTAAATCCCACATCCTACGTGAGTTTATTTTCCGGAGCCTCAGAAAAGGTTTTGTTGTGAATAGAATTCACACGCACAGCAGTAAGTTATAAAGACATTACTCATACACGGCAGATTCTTAATTAATGCACACCCACGATGTTCCTGGTTGGCAGGTTTTTCTCAACATCTTAAGAAATTCCCAGCAGTCATGTAAAGGAATTGGAAACAATACTTTTATTTACCTTACAATGGGGAGCCTCATCCACCAACCTCAGATGGTCATCATATCTTAAACACAATATGGAGGCTTTAGAGAGGATTGACAAGGTAGCCCTAGAATTGGAACCCTAAACCCATCAGGAAAATAATGAACAGGCTGTCAAGGTCCAGGACTATGTGCTGAGGGACACAATAAAACCTACAACAGCTGCGGCTGAGGTTCAACAGGAAAAGGCCACTGTCTAAGGCCTTTCAGCTATAGTCCACTGAGGATCTGGAATCTGTGGGATCGCCTATACAGTCTGCTTCACAAGAAGTGTACAATGTGGCATTCAATAATATTAAAAATGTATTGAGGCATCTCAGAGTGGAACACGGTGAATAGTGAAAAGTTTATTTTGACTGCATTTTCTATCATTTTGAATATAGAATGTTTTGCCCTTGGGCTATAAATTAACATATAATGTATAATGCAAATATTAAGACTACAGTAATTATATTGAGTGAAATTAGTTGTATTGAGTCAAGCTGAATTTTATTGCAAACATGATAATATTTAAGCTGAAATGTTTTGTCATGTATTTTTACAGATATAATGAATAAAGCACATTTTTGGCAAAAAGAATAGTGTTTTTCTTTCCTTTTGTAAGTAATTGGCTGAGGGGTGATCTAAGGGAGGTCTTAGGAATTGTGAAAGGTTTTGGACGATTTATATAACCACTTTAGATGCAGCTGAGACTGTTTTTGGGTCCTGTACCTGGTCCTGGGATGGGTGATAAAGGAATATTGACTGGGGCACTCAATAATTCGCAAGCCCAATCAGCGGAAGTGAGTAGACTCTCAAAGATTGATTCAGAAGGCTCACAACTTCAGCCAAACATCCAACTACAGTAGAAAGCGAGTAACTGAGAGCGTGCTTCAACAAAAAAGGTACCTTCTCAGAAATTGTTTTTAGAGAATCCATTAAATCAAAAGAAAGTAGCTATACCACATTGGTCGTGGGGATGGTGCAGGGAAGATGACGGAGACATGTGGTTGTGTTTGTCGGGGAGAGAGAGCGAGAAAAGAGCACAACTAGAGATCATCAACAGATGTTCACTACCAAGTTATCAATCAGGGGATTCAAGTTTTCAAGAGATCTTACAGGGAATTCAGGAAGGACTTCTGTACCCAGAGAGTGGTAAGAATGCAGAACTCAGTACCACAGGGTGTAGTTAAAATGAGTTGTCTCGTTAGAAGTGCATTTACAAAGGGGCTCAACAAGTGCATAAGAAATAGGTCAATCAAGGTGAGGGAGGTTGAGGCATGCCTCAATAGCAATGCGTGGACTGACTGAACTGAAATGAGATGTTCTAATGCCCTCGATACTGCTGTGACCAACACAACAGACAAATCAGAGTTGCACTTTATAATTGCCAGCCTTTATAATCCCCCCCCACCCCACCCCTCCGCCATTTCTTCCCCATATTTTCTTTGAATACTGTGTTTATCAGTGATAAAAGTAACTTGGAAACCAGGAGGAAAGGACTGCTCTCTCCCAGACTCCAAGAGTGTAGATGACGTTTGTTGCAGAGAAGTGTGTAGTGATACAATTTGGCAGAAGAATAACAAGAGGAATTTGAAAAGAAAGGATACAATTCGGACAGATGTACCTGAGTGGAGGGACCTAGATGTGTATAGGCCCAAATCATTGAAGGTGACAGGGCAGATTGGGGAAGAGCTTTAGTACGGTTTACTCGATCCTGGTCTTTATAAATAGAGGTGCAGGGCTCAAAAGCAAGGAACTTGTCGTGAACTGTTTCAAACTCAGAGAATGGTGTCCACGCTTTGGATGGGATGTGAAGGTTTAAGAGAAAAGATTCACAAGAATATTTTTTAAAACATCTTTCATTGGATAAAACTGGCACTGAAAAAGCCAATATTTGTCACCCATCACCCCAGAGAAGATGGTGGAAAGCCATCTACTTGAACAGCTGCAGTGCATTGATATAGCTATACCGACAGCCTACAATCCATTAATTTCATCCGCCGCTGCCTTGACCTCTGAGGATTGTACACAGCACCAGCTGGAGAGACCGGAAATGAATTCATTGGTGTGTCATTTGATGTGTGTGGACCCGCAGAGGTAAAAACCGCAACAAGGACAGAACGCCCCTAGTGCTCACCTTCCACCCTACCAACCTTCGCATAAACCAAATCATCCGCCGACATTTCCGCCACCTCCAAACAGACCCCACCACCAGGGATATATTTCCCTCCCCACCCCTCTCCGCCTTCCGCAAAGCACTGTTGTACTGAACTGAAAACCCAGTAGTCCTTGCATCTGCAAGTTCGTAAGGAAGCATAATCATCAGCCACAGGGTGGAATATAGGAGGAAGGAAGTATTGTTGCAGACTCTAAAGAAAGATATGGTTAGTCCACAGTCTGCGCGGGTCCAATCGCTACAAAATCGGCAGGGAACAATTGCACTGCAGAGATTGCAGAGAGGTTTCACGGGATGTTCCCTGAAGTGAGAGGTCTCAGCAAAAAGTTAACTTTTGTTTGGGGTCTGTGGAGCAGAAGAGGCTAAGGGGGCAATTGATGCAGACATAATGGTGAGTGATATAGACTGGGCCGATTGTGATAAATACTTCCGCGATGTAGGCATGTCTTAGACCAATTGAATTAAGGTTAAAGTGAAAAATGAAGCATTTCGCGAGGATCTGATGGAAAAGCAAATTACCCAGGGGATGGGTCAAATATGGAACATGTTGCCTGAGAGGGTAGCTTATCTCTCCACGCTTCAGGCTCTCTGCCTTTATTCCTGATGAAGGGCTTTTGCCCGAAACGTCGATTTTGCCTGTCCTCGGATGCTGCCTGAATTGCTGTGCTCTTCCAGCACCACTGATCCAGAGTGTGTGGACCCGCAGCCTATAGGGAACATTTCCTCCAGCTCTGTTGAAAAGCTAGTCCCAGGATTTTGATGGAGTGACAATAAAGTAACAGCCATATGGTTCCAAGCCAGGATGCTGTGCAAATTGGAGGTGGTGGCATTCCCATGTATCTGCTGCTCTTACCCTTCTCAATGGAGGAGATCACGGATTCTGACAGAGGATCCTTGATTAGTTGCTGCAGTTAATCTTGTAGACGGTGCACACTGCTGCCACTGTGCATTGCTGGTGAAGGGAGCGAATGTTTAAGTTATTGGATAGGGAGCTGACCAAGCAGGCTGCTTGGTCCTGGATTCCATCAAGCATTCACTCCCTCCACCACAAATGCACAGTGGCAATAGAGAATGGCTCCAGGGATGAAGAGCTTCAGTTAAGCAGATGGCTTAGAGCACTGGGGCAGTTCTCCTTTGAGAATGTATGGTTGAGAGGGGATTTGATCGAGCATTCCAAAATCAACACAGGCCTGAACACAGTGGATGGGGAGAAATTGTTCCATTGGTGGAAGGATCTAGAACAAGAAGACATTGATTTAAGATGAATGGCAAAAGAATCAAAGGTGGGACAGGGAACAACATGTATGACACAGTAAGTAGTTAGGACCTGGAATTCTCGGATTTCCAAAGAGAAACTGTCTCAGTGAGAAGAAAATATCGGTGACGTTATGGGGAATGGTTCAGAGGACTAGGACTAGCTGAGTTGTACTTTCAGAGAGCTAGCAGAAGCACGATTGGCCAAATAGCCTCCTTCTAAGCTCTAACCATTTCATGAAAGGGAAGTCTTAAAATTGCTGCCATCTATTATGAATGATCTTAGAAAATTGGCCCTTAAATGGTGTATTTCTCAGTCCAACTATTCTCAGTTGACCTGGCACCACTAGTTTCAGAGTTTCAAATATCTAATTTGTCCATGCCCATTTTTCCTTCAACTGAAGGCCATGCTTAGTCATTTCAGAGTGGAGTTAAGAGTCAATAGAGTCATACAACCACTGAGTCTGCGTTGACCTATCTACACTAATCCTATTTTCTAACACTTGGCTTATTTCTTTGAATGGTATGGCCTTGCAAGTGCACATCTATATTTTTTCTTAAAGGTTGTGACACTTCCCACCTCAAGTACCCTCTCAGACTGTGCATTCCAGATTCCCATCACCCTCTGGGTGAAAAGAGTTTTCTCAAATCCCCTCCAAAATCCTGCCCTTCCCCTCAAATTTATGCCCCTTGTCAATTAAGGGGGGGGGCATCTGCTTCCTATCCACCCTGCCCACACTCACTCCTTCTGCAAATAATCTTATGCGCCTCAAACCAATCACCTCCCAGCCTTCTCTGCTCTAACCTGAGCTCATCCAGCTTCCCTTTGTTGCTAAAATGCTCCAACCCGGGCAACATCCTGATGAACCTCCTCTGCACCCCCTCCAGTGTAATCACATCCTTCCTAAAGTGTGCCAACCAGAAATGCACACAACACTCCAGCTAAGTCCTAACCAAAGTTTGTACAGTTGCAGCATAACCTTCCTGGTTTTATAATGTGTGCCGCAACTGATAAAGGCAAGTGTCACATATGCCATCTTAATCACCCTATTAATCTGTCCTGCCACCTTCAGGGATCTGTGGACAAGCACCCCTAGATCCCTCTGTTCCTCTGAACTTTCCAGTATCCTGGAGATAGTGAGAACTGCAGATGCTACAAAGGCAGAGTCAATAAAGTGTGGAGCAGGAGAAAGCACAGCAGGTCAAGCAGCATCGGAGGAAGGGAGTCAACGGTTTAGGTCAGAACCAGTCCTGATGAAGGGTCCTGCCTGAAACATCAACCCCCCCCCCCCCCCCCCCCCCCCCCCCCCCTCCTCTGATACGGCTTGACCTGCTGGGCTTTTCTAGCTCCACACTTTATCAACTCTTTCCAGTGTCCTGCCATTGACAGAGTACATCTTTGACTTGTTATTTCTTCCAAACTGCATCACCTCACACTTTTCAGGGTAAAATTCGATCTGCCACTGATCTGCCCATCTGACCAAACAGTCTGTATCTTCCAGTAACTTGAAACTTTCTTCCTTACTATTAACCATCACATCAATCTTCATGTCATCCACAAACTTACTTATCGTCTCCCACTTCCCCACATTCCCATCTATACCATTTACATCAGAATTTACATCACGCACAGGCAGGATTGGGCACAAGTGACAAGTTTTGCTTTCTGAAAGATGTTAGTGAACCAGATGAGTTTTTATGACATTCAACAATGGTTTTGTGACAACCATTACGAGCTTTACAATTCCAGATTATTAATCAAATTCCACCAGCTACCATGGTGGGAATTGAAGGAATGTCTCTGGTTAAAGTCAAACAAACTGTAAACATATTCAAGTTACAGTAAGATGTTGTAGTGGGTACACTGAAAGGATACTTTAAAATCCTGGGTGGATAGGAGGTTAAAATGGACATGGAATTCACCTTTCTATAATGCATTTGGCTTATGGCAAAGTGCAAAGAGCAGAGTTTAAAAAAGAACAATTACACACTGTGTCAGTGTTTTGTCTTAATCATATGGAATAATGCAGCACTGAAGGAGACCATTCAGCCCATCTTGTCTATGTTGGGTTTTTGAAAGCTTTATCCAATTAGTCCCAACTCAGCATAACCTTAAAGGCAGGGTTGTGGCTCTTGTCACATAGTGGCTCTGGCTCTGCCTCTGCCTCTAAACCAGCAAGTTCTGGGTTCAAATCCCACCTTCCACAAAGCTATGTCTGAACTGACTGATTTAAAAGTAAGCTTTAAAGAAGTTCTTCATGGGTTGCCCAACTCATCCAATGGAATAGTGGGTTCATCCAATGGGTACAGAGTCCATGATCTATAAGCAAACTTATTGGGCCTTGAGATTTGACCTCAAATGTGTTAGGGAGAAGAGTAGACAGCCATGGTGAGATCTTCAGATCATAGATTCAACATTGCTTTTCTGGTAACATAATTACTACTCCACCATTTTAGCAATTCTGATTATTATCAGCACAGAGTTTGAGGTCAGACTGCTTTGCGAGATATATTGATGTGATGTCTCATGATATCATTGAACTCACACCAACATTATAAGTTATTTTTTTAAAATTAACCTGTTAGAAATGTTTTGACATACCTCTGTAAGAGTTGGCACTCAAACCTTGACTTTCTAGTCCAGAAGTCAGGACACTAACACTGCACCACCACCACCACCATCATCATCATCCCCATCCCCATCCCCATCCCCATCCACTTAACACCATGCCATACAAAATTTTAAACTTACCCCTACAGCATTAATATACACTTCAAACTGACTCACATTTCAGTTCACATGACATTTAATCTTTTGAAAGTCTGAAATATTTGATCAATTTATTTAATTAAAAAAGAGGTTTTTTGAAATTAAGTACACTAAGAAAAGATGCTCAACAGATATCACAATTCTGGCAAATACTAGAAATCCTCTTGGAAAACAATGGCATTGACAGTGTCTCCAAAATCCAAATTCCCATGGCCCTCAATCATAAAAGTGAAAGCAAAGTTACCATAGTTCTGCTATCTTGGTAGAGAGGCAACTGATAGTGATTTAACCGGAGGGTCACAATGCTACAGATGAGGGGAAAGGTTGAGAAGGACAGTCCTTCATGACAGTGCAGCTGTTGTGGGATCTGAACCCATGCTGTTGGTGTTACGAACCAGCTGTCCAACCAATTGAGCCCCTTGTCCCCCCAACCATTGACCCAGCCAAAACAATCATCACCAATGCCTTCATTTGTGAACAATGGCTACTCTGATGATGTACTGGAATCTCATTAGGGGGTGGGTGGTGTTGCCATGGCCATTTGTATTCCTCGCGTGGAAGCATCACAGTAACACCCAACTTCATGCTCAATTAACGTCCTACAGGGTGATGTAAAACTCGACCTGACTTTCCTTTCTCCAACTCCAGATTCTAAAGCCTATTGTATTTGTCAGCAAAAGCTCAAGCCAAGGTTGCTTAATGCAGCAACACTTAGATAATTATAAAATACTTCAAATGTAGTAAAAAGTCCCAAGACACTTCACAGCGGTGTTATAAAACAAAACATGACTCCGATCTGGAAGGAGATGTTAGATGAAGTGACCAAAAGCTTGGTCAAAGTGATACATTTTAAGGAATGTCTTAAAGGAGATAAATGAGCAACAGAGGCTATCCAGGTTACTGCAGGTCCTCACCCACCACCACCCATCCCAGCACAGTGACTCAGCGCCTGGGACTTGGGTTCAATTCCAGCCTGATACTGTCTGTGCGGAGTTTGCACATTCTCCCCTTGTCTGTGTAGGTTTACTCTGGGTCCTCCCACAATCCAAAGATGTGCAGGTTAGGGGAATTGGCTATGCTAAATTGCCCCATTGTGTTTAGGAACATATAGGTTAGGTGCATTAGTCATGGGTAAATGTAGAGTAATAGGGTAGGGGAATGGGTCTGGGTGGATTACTCTTTGGTGGGTAGGTGTGGACTTGTTGGGCCAAAAGGCTTGTTTCCACAGAGAGGTCCAGAGACAAGGGTGAGAACTTAAAAATCAGGGCATTACTCGACCAGGAGCCAATGTAGTCAATGAGTACCAGGGTGTTTGGTGAACAGCACCCAATGTGAGTTAAGACATCGACAGCAAGGAACTCATGGAATTCCCAAATCTAGAGGCAATAAAGGCACTTGTATACAGTGACAGAGTCCCTGCCTCTGAGGCAGTTAGAGCCTGGTTCAAGTCACACCTGCTCCAGAGATGTATAACAATTTGGTTAGAAAATATCTAGAAAGGTCATGAGGGTTTTGATGGCTGTTAAGTAGAAGGAAGGCAACATTATGGTGGAATTGTGGTCTTAAAGATGATAGTGGTTTAATCACATAGCATTGCCAATGAGAGAGCTGGATTTGGTAGCTGGGGAACAGAGTAGGATCCATTGGTTTCTCCAATATTTAATTGGAGGAAACTTCAACCCATTTTCAGCACTGGATGCCAGATAAGCGATCTGATCATTTTGCAACACTTGAGGTGGTGTCAGAAGAAGTGATAGTGATATAGAGCTGGGTATTGTCAGTGAACATGCCTCTTGACATTCAGGGTCTCCACAGATCAATTCCACACACAGCAGTGCACTCACCAACTAAGGTCTCAAAGAAATTGCCATCTAATCATTTTCTGGTTTTGTTGCACATCAACATGCAACATATAAACTTGAACATACCAACACAATTTCTGACACAAATTCCAATTTGATCATAGCTTAGTTATCAGAAGAAGGAACCCTATCTACACCCATTGGGAAGGATATTTACTATCAATAATGGCACCCCATACTCACCTGAACAAGATTTGTTAACTCAACACAGACCACAGCAAGAAACTCATATGTTTATGCAGGGAAAGTCAGACAGAAAAACGGCAATTAGACCATCCCTTTGTCTTTCTATTTTTGTTCGTTTAGTACAGGAATATACAAGATTTTTCTCTTTGTTGAATACTCAGAAACATCCAATAATGCCCCATGGACTACACGAATGAGTTGTAACTCATTGGTAAATGTGCTCCAGCTACATTCCAGTCCCTCTGGAACATGCACACTTATTAAGTTTATTTTTATTATTTAACTACTATTGAAATTAAATCCACATTCCTGTTAATTTCCATATATCTTGAGCTACTAATCTTGTTGTCCCAATTTGGGATTTATTCAACGAAGAGATAATAACATTAAGAACAGTTCTTTCCAAATCTCCACAACATTGAAACTGGATAAAATCAGCAAGGTCAGAAGGTATCAGGACAAATACAACAGTTTCTATCTACTCCAGAAGGCAAGTTACCAGATATTGAGGAACCAAAGACACCCCATAGCAGTGGTTTCAACCCTGTTAGTCAGGTCAAATACTATCTTAAAATGTGCATATCAAGGCATCACTGAAGGGATTGAGTCTAGTAAAACTGCCAACTTTAAACCGCTGTATCTTTGTGGCCGTTACTTTATTCCTTCAGTTGAATCATTGGCCCTCAAAGCCCTGATATCAGCTTACTGTTTAAAACCACAATATTCATCTGCAAGGTGAAACAAACAACAATTATAAGTAAATATTCAATTTATTCTTAGGCAGAGCTCCTGATAAGTATCAAATAACTCCTCCATAAAGTGTGGCAATCAATACCGTGTTTGGATTCTAACAGGGGCAATCAGGTCCAGACCTCATCTCAACCTTGGCCCAAACATGACCAAAAGAGCTGAAATCCAGGGGTCAGTGACTTTCCCAGACATCAAGTCTCCCTAAGTGTGACACCAAGGAGTCAATTGAATTCATGGGTCAACAGTATGATGGAATACTCTCCTGAATATATACCACTCTGGTGTTCAAGAAGCTCAACACAATCCAGCATCAACCAACTGCTTTACTGGTACTCCATCCAACTTCACCACTCGCTCCCTGTACCACTGATGCACAAAGCCAGCAGTATGTACCATCTACAAAATGCTCTGGAATAACGCACCAAAGCTCCCTTGACAGCACCACCCAGACCTATGATCACTACCATCTAGAAGGACAAGGGGAGCAGGTGCAAGGAAACACCACATACAAGTTTTCATCCAAGACTACATACCATACTGACTTGAAACGATACCACCATTCCTTCAGTGTCACTGGAACAAAATCCTACACTTCCTTCCCCAACAGCATTGTGGGTGTCATGACTAAATGGACTGCATTGGTTCAAGAATCATAGAATCCCTACAGTATGGAAACAGGCCATTTGGCCGAACAAGTCTACACTGACTCTCCGAAGAGTATCCCACCCAGCCCATTCCCCTACCCTATTACTTTCTATTTTCCCCTTGACTAATGCATCTAACCTACACATCCCTGAACACTATGGGCAATTTAGCATGGACAATTCACTAACCTGCACATCTCTGGACTGTGGGAGGAAACCAGAGCACCTGGAGGAAACCCACATAGACACGTGGAGCATGTGCAAACTCCACGCAGACAGTCGCCCAAGGCTGGAATCGAACCTGGGTTGCTGGTGCTGTGAGGTAGCAGTGCTAACCAATGAGCCACTATGCCACCCTAGAAGATGACACAGCATCACTTTCCCAAGGGCAAGTAGGGATGGTTAACAAATGCTGATCTTGCCAGCGACAGTGACATTCCGTAAATAGATTAAAAGGAGCAAGATTGCCTCAAGGTCTTAAAACAGTTTATCAAACCCTGAATGCAAAATTGCTTTGCCAAAGGAGTATAAAAATGGGAGGGAAAACCATCAACATCTCAGCTGAGAAAATGCAACATTTGACTCAAATCATAAATGAATAAAGAGCTTTTATCTGGCAGCCAATTTTTTTTCTGTCTCCAGTTTTCAAATAAGCACTTTAGAAAGAAATTAAAAGACCACATCAGGAAATCCAGCAGCTGCTAGTGGTTACTACAGGTGTGTTGTCAGTTCACACAGAGCAGGAGGGTTCCTGCTTTGATTGCCAGTCTTTGCTGAGTTTGCTGATCTTTTGACAGGGTTGACATTCTTGACTGCTATCTGCTGAAAGGTGTGTACACATATGCTGAGAAAGAACTGTACACAGCTCAGCTGCAATGACGGACAGAAATGAAAGCTCACTGACATTCAATGTCTACGAACATACAGAAAATCACGCACTTTACAGCACAAAAGGGAAACAGCTGTTTCATCCTGCCTGGACAAGCAAACTACTTTTGCCCATACCCCATCCTTTCCCCATACAAAAAGATTTTCATTTATCTATCACTCTGCACAGCCACTAGATGTCCCAATACACTACATCAAGTAAAGTACAACTAATGAAGGTGATGCCTTAGTGGTAGTATCACTAGATGATTAATCCCAGCAATCCTGGTAATGATCTGGGGACCTGGGTCCAAACTGTGTTCAATAAAAATCTGGAATTAAGTAATTGTAGAAACTGTAGGTAATTGTCAGGGGGATAAACCTAACTGGCTCACTAATATTCTTTGGGAAGGAGAGCTACCATTCTTTGAAGAGAAAATGAGGTCTGCAGATGCTGGAGATCAGAGATGGAAATGTGTTGCTGGAGAAGCGCAGCAGGTCAGGCAGCATCTAGGGAACAGGAGAATCGACGTTTCGGGCATTAGCCCTTCTTCAGGAATGAGGAAAGTTTGTCCAGCAGGCTAAGATAAAAGATAGGGAGGAGGGACTTGGGGGAGGGACGTCGGAAATGTGATAGGTGGAAAAAGGGCAAGGTGAGGGTGATAGGACAGATTGGGGTAGGGGCGGAGAGGTCGGGAAGAAGATTGCAGGTTAGGAAGGGGGTGCTGAATTTGATGGATTTGACTGAGACAGGCTGGGGGGAGGGGAAATGAGGAAACTGGTGAAATCCGAGTTCATCCCTTGTGGTTGGAGGGTTCCTAACCGGAAGATGAGGCGTTCTTCCTCCAACCATCGTTTCGCTGTGGTCTGACGATGGAGGAATCCAAAGACCTGCATATCCTTGGTGGAGTCGGAGGGGGAATTGAAATGTTGAGCTACAGGGTGGTTGGGTTGGTTGGTCCGGGTGTCCCAGAGGTGTTCTCTGAAACGCTCCACAAGTAGGCGGCCTGTCTCCCCAATATAGAGGAGGCCACATCGGGTACAGAGGATGCAATAGATGATATGTGTGGAGGTACAGGTGAATCTGTGGCGGATATGGAAGTTTCCTTTGGAGCCTTGGAGGGAGGTGAGGGGGGAGGTGTGGGCACAAGTCTTGCACCTCCTGCCGGTGCAGGGGAAGGTGCCGGGAGTGGAGGTTGGGTTGGTGGGGGGTGTGGACCTGACGAGGATACAGTCATCGATGTAGCGGAGGAAAAGGTGGGGGGTGAGGCCAGTGTAGTTGCGGATACAGTCATCGATGTAGCGGAGGAAAAGGTGGGGGGTGGGGTACAGTCATCGATGTAGCGGAGGAAAAGGTGGGGGGTGGGGTACAGTCATCGATGTAGCGGAGGAAAAGGTGGGGGGTGGGGTACAGTCATCGATGTAGCGGAGGAAAAGGTGGGGGGTGGGGTACAGTCATCGATGTAGCGGAGGAAAAGGTGGGGGGTGGGGTACAGTCATCGATGTAGCGGAGGAAAAGGTGGGGGGTGGGGTACAGTCATCGATGTAGCGGAGGAAAAGGTGGGGGGTGGGGTACAGTCATCGATGTAGCGGAGGAAAAGGTGGGGGGTGGGGTACAGTCATCGATGTAGCGGAGGAAAAGGTGGGGGGTGGGGTACAGTCATCGATGTAGCGGAGGAAAAGGTGGGGGGTGGGGTACAGTCATCGATGTAGCGGAGGAAAAGGTGGGGGGTGGGGTACAGTCATCGATGTAGCGGAGGAAAAGGTGGGGGGTGGGGTACAGTCATCGATGTAGCGGAGGAAAAGGTGGGGGGTGGGGGTGAGCTACCATTCTTACCTGGTCTGGGCTACACACAACCCCTGCAATATGGTTGACTCTTAACTGCCTTCTGGGCAATTAGGGATATGTAATAAATGTTGGCCTAGCTATACCCTGTTGATGAAAAAAAAGTACATGCAGTTTTGTTCTTTTACTTTTCAAAGCTTGATCTTTATAATCTACTGTAGATTCATTTCCAGCACTGTTTCTGGTCAAGCATTCCAGACTCAAGATATTTGTAGAGATGGACCAGTTCAGCCAGGTGAATGAGAGTGTCAGTGAAAGGGTATTGGTTGGGTTGGCGTGAGAGCAAGAAACAGAAGGCTTGGAGGGCTTTGCTGTGGCAGATGAATGTGTACAGGGACTGGATGATCGAAACATCAATTCTCCTGCTCCTCAGATGCTGCCTGACCTGCTCTGCTTTTCCAGCACCACACTCTCAACTCAGATTCTATATACCCTTTACACAACAAATCCTGAAATTTCCTTCACACTTTGAATTATAATCTTAAATTTATGTCAACTTGCTAACTTGATCAATGGAAATAACTGGCCCGAGTTAAGGTGTCAACTTTCAACATATGAGGGAAGTGAGAACAAAGAACAAAGAAGCTTCCAGCACAGGAACAGGCCATTCGGACCTCCAAGCCTGCGCTGATCCAGATCCTCTATCTAAACTTGTCGTCTATTTTCTAAGGGTCTGTATCCCTTTGCTGCCTGTACATTATGTATCTGTCTAGATACATCTTAAATGGCGCTATTGTGCTCCCCTCTACCACCTCCGCTGGCAACATGTTCCAGGCACCCACCACCCTCTGCGTAAAGAACCTTCCATGCATATCTTCCTTAAACTTTTCCCCTCTCACGATGAACTCATGATCCCTTGTAATTGAGTCCGCCATTCTGGGAAAAAGCTTCTTGCTAACCACCCTGTCTACACCTCTCATGATTTTGTCGATCTCAATCAGGTCCTCCCTCAAACTCCGTCTTTTTAATGAAAATAATCCTAATCTACTCAACCTCTCTTCATAACTAGCACCCTCCATACCTGGCAACATCCTGGTGAACCATCTCTGCATCCTCTCCAGGTTACTAACCAGCCCTGATCAAACTATACCTTAGCCTTTCTTCAGAAGAAAACTGGATGTGGGAGGAAAGTTACACAATTACAAGGAAGATTAATCAAAACACACAACAGAGGAGCATTCCTATCTGAACTCAATTGAAAAGCTTAAGATAACTAAAGGATGATAATTAAACACTGGTTTAGCCAGCAATGCCCACATCCCATGATGATATTTTTCAAAATGGCTCGGCATTTGATGATGTGCATCTGGTGTCTGTGGCTCCCTATGTGTGATTAGTTAAGTCTGTGTTTAGTTGCAGAAGAAAGAAACTAAACTGTGGGCAAGTAGCTGTAAGCATGAGAGCAGACATTTTAAAGAACTGAGTCACACTCTTGTTCTGGACATACAACCTGGGGCTTTATTTCTGCATATCTCTACAAAACACAGAGATCTCAATCAAGATACCTGGGACACTGCAATTGGTTAAAAATCCTAGGGCTAGGGAGGGAAGCAAAAACCTTGATAATTTAGATTGTATGGTCATATGTATTCAAGTGCAGGGGTACAGTGAAAAGTGTGTAATGGTGCCATCTTTGGTACAAAGGTACCTAGATACAAAAAGATTAGGTACAGAATAGTAAAAGAGAGAAACAAAATTAGAATATTAAGCATTACTTTCATAGAATAAGTAGAAAAATAAATAAATAACGTCAAAGTTAACATTGAAGTCCTTCTTAACATAAATTAGAAAAATAAAGGAATAAAATTCAACAATCTTTCTTGAGTGCTTAGCCATGCTGAGGCCGAATCTCCTCCAGTTAGCTCACTCTCCAGGAGACCCCAGCTCCTGTTCTCAATGGCGCTGCCAATACTCGGAGAGGTCCCTTACCACTCGCTTTTCCTGTGTTATTCTTGTTCTTAATTATCATCTCCTGCTGAAAAATGGGCTTATGTGGTTGTCTAGTGAGGAGGAGAGGTTTCTTGGTTTGGGTGTGATGCCTCCCCCTTCCCACATTCAAAAGCCCTTCTAACACGGACAAGGCTCAGATCTGAAGCATGGTCAACTTGACGCACCAGAGAGCTGTTTAACCATAGCAAGAACTTCCAGGACAATTGCATAGGAGACGATTTATTGCACGGGGGGTATGGGGGAAGTATAACAAACAGTTTCCACTATTCTTTTACACATTTTAAATTTAATGGAGCATCATCTTGATGAAAAATATTCAGTTCTGAGCTTTGTCTGAAAAGTAATGAAGTGATATAATTTGAGCTACAATTTAGCAGCATACAAACAACCCTAATCACAACAACCCTGCATTACAATAGTACCTACAGCAAGGAGCTTGTGGTACAGTGCTGGTGTCACTAGGCCAGGAAGTTCAGGTTCTAGTCAAACACAGTGTGATGCTAGAAAAGCACAGGGGGTCAGACAGAATCCAAGGAGGAGAGCTGATGTTTTGAGCGAAGCTCTTCATCAGGAATGCTGAAGAGCTCATGCTCAAAATGTCGACTCTCCTGCTCCTCAGATGCTGCCTAACCCGCTGTGCTTTTCCAACAACACACTCTTTGACTCTGATCTCCAGCGTCTGCAGTCCTCACTTTCTCCCAGTTCAGTTCAAATCCCACATTCCCTGGATGTGTGTCATTACACTTATGAACATGCTGACTGAAAATAGCCTTCATGTGGCATGGCGGTACTGTCTTCACCTCTGGTCCAGAAGATCCTAGTTCAAGTCCCACCTATGTCAGATGTGTTATAACTTATCTGAAAAGGTTAGTTTTTCAAGGTTAAATTAATCAGGCACAAGTCCTACCTGCTCTGGATGTATTTTATAACACACATTAAAAATATCAATATTACAGCATGACTAATATAATTGACTATGTTCAATTATATGCAGGTGGAGGGGTAATAATTGTGACTTCACTTGAGCATATTTAAAATGGACACTAGTGCTCCTCAGGCATTCAGTGCAGAGGGCGTGAGCAAGTCGGAGAACCTCCTCCAGTCTGGTCTGCCCTTGGGTATGGCCAAGATGGCTAGTACCAGGTCCAGGCAGTGGGCTGTGGAGGGGTTCATAGATGCCAACTGTCTGCCACTCTTCCGCAGCTATGTTCATGCCCAGGTGTCCTTGGAGAGGGAGCATGCTGTGTCCACCAACACTCTTGATGCCTTTGGAGACAGGTGGGCACCGCGGGGGATACAGTGCTTTGTCTACTCCTCCTACTCCACTTTGATTTAAACTCTTTCCCCTCTCCTCACCTTGGATGATCTGATTTACCCTTAATAGGCTTTGAACAGAGATGATTTATGGTGTGGTGATGCATTTTGGAAGATCTAATGGAGGAGGGAATCACAGAATAATTAGCAGAGCTCTTAGTGACATCAAGATACAGGCAGATCTAAGCGTATACCACAGTCTCCAGTTCCCTGAATGTGGCAACACGGTCAATAAGGTGGTCAAGAAGGAATATAGCATGCTTGCTTTCATCGGTCAGGGAATAAAATATAAAAATTGGCAAGTCATGTTGCAGCTTTATAGAACTTCACTTTGGCCACATTTGGAATATTATGTACAGCTCTGGTCGCCACACTACAAAAAGGATGTGGAGGTTTTCGAGAGGGTACAGAGACAGTTTACCAGAATGTTTTCTGGTTTGGAGGGTAAAAGGTATGAGGAGAGATTGGACAAACTTACTTTGTTTCTACTCGAATGTCAAAGGGTAAGGAATGACCTGATGGAAGTTTACAAAATTACGGGAGGCATGGATACAATATATAGACAGAATCTATTTCCCTGAGTCAAGATATAAAAACCTGGGGGCATCTAGGGGACATAGGTTTAAGCTAAAAGGGGATAAGTTTAAAGAGATGTGAGAGGCAAGTTTTTTTTTACACAGAGGGCTTTAAGTGCCTAGAATGCATTGCCGGTGATAGGGGAGGGGGCAACATTTAAGAGGCATGTTGACAGATATATGAATAGACAGAGAATAGAGGGATACATTGAGGCAAAACGTGTTTAGAAAGGCATCATGTGCCAGTGCAGTCATGGTGGACTGAAGGGCCTGTTCCTGTGCTGTATTGCTCATTGTGTCTTTGTACTGGTGATGGTTAATAAGTGAAGAAATACCATGAATGGTTTAGTGACAGGAGAAAATACTTTCAGTTCTGTGCGATGACACTTCTGGATGTTACAAAAAGAAGTTAAAAGGGATACTGCAGCTCTTCTGATGCAGTGGTATTGTCCCTACCTTTAACCCTCAAGTTTGGGTCCAAGTCGCACCTACTTCAGATATATATTGTAATACGGCTGAAAAGGTTTATTAAAAATATCTATGAAAAAGGGACACACTGAAACTGTGTGTGGTTGAGTTGGGAGCTACATGCTTGCAATATTTCATTCAATAAACAAATGTAAAGATTGGTTCCAGTTTCCTCCTACAACACTGGCTTCCTGGAATAAAACATTTGTTGTCTCACAAAGCACTTAGAACACCCTGAGGTTAGGATAGGAATTGCATATTTGCAACTCTCGTCTTTAGGTTTTCTTCAACCGACCAAAATGTCTGCCAAGCACTTTTCCTGAAGATAGTGCTGACATTTTTAAAACATTCTTTCATAGGATGTGGGCATTGGCACTCCTTTTATTCCATTGTATTTAGCTAAGTTCAAATTCCCAAGCTGCCATGGTAAAATTTGAATTTATTTCTCTATATCATTAATCCAGGCCACTGGATTACTAGTCCAATAGGATAACTATAATGCTATCTTATTCAGACAAGATAATATTATAAACTGTGGACTGCTAAAGTCTGGAAGCAATTTTCTAACTTTTCAGGTAATTTCACAGGTCAGCAGTGTCTATCAGTACTTAGCACGGAAACACCTGGGAATTGTCTGTACCGATGTGCAGCAGAATGACCTAGTACTAGGGTCATTGCTCAAAAAGGAGCCAGGGATTTTCCATGTGCTCTGGTCAATATTGCTTTTTCAAATCACAGCATCAGAAACTAGTTATTCATCTTCATTATTAGTTTTATAAGTTAGTTTTCACAAAGTGTTTATCTATGCAACAGAATAAGTTACATTTCAAAGTAACCGATTGGACACAAAGAGAAATTGAATGTAAATCTTTGTATTAACCCTGGTACAATTTCATCCCAACACTGTCAAAGTCCAAAACATTTCATGTTTGTTTGATACAGTAATTAAGGGGCTAATTTTAATCTGACTCTCTTGGTGCGCATACCATAGAATCCAGGTGACAGAATTTATTGCATAATGCAGTACGTCATGCGAATTTGGGAGCATTGGTTTTTGCACACCATGGCTCATTGACTTTTGAACCCAAATTGTTTATAAATTGCATTAATTTGAAAATCATGCTTTTAGCACCATTTCAGAGTCACGATGCTACATGATTGTAATCAGAAGGTGAGGTGAGAATGACTGGCCTTGACATCAAGGCTGTATTCGACTGCATGTGGCATCAAGGAGCCCTAGCAAAATTGGAATCAATGGGTCTTAGGAGCGAACTCTCCACTGGTTGGAGTCTCACCTGGTACGTGGGAAGATGACCGTGGTTGTTGGAGGTCAGTCAGTTCAGCTCCAGGACATGGGGGGGCAGGAGTTCACCAGGATGGTATCCTGGACAGAACTTTCTTCAGCTGCTTCATCAGTGGTCTTCCGCCATCATAAGGTCAGAAGTGCAGATGTTTGGCAGTAATTGCACAATATTCCGCACCATTCAGGACTCGTTAGACACTGAAGCAATCCATGTTCAAATGCAACACGATCTGGACAATATCCAGGCTTGGGCCGACAAGTGGCAAGTAACATTTGCGCCACACAAATGCCGGGCGATGACCATCACCAATAACAGACAATCTAACCACTGACCCTGACATTCAATGGTGTTACCATCACTGAATTCCCCACTATCAACATCACTGACCAAAAACTCGACTGAACTTACCACATAAGCACAGTGGTTACAAGAGCAGGTCAAAGGCTAGGAACACTGGGGTGAGTAATTCACCTCCTGAGTCCCCAGAACCTGTCCACCATCTACAAGGCACAAGTCAGGGGTCTGTTGGAGTGTTCCCCATATGCCTGGATGGGTGCAGCTCGAACAACACTCAAGAAGCTTGACACTAACCAGGACAAAGCAGCACACTTGATTGGCACCACATCCACAAGCATCCTCTGCCTGCATGACCGATGCTCAGCAGAAGCAGTAGCAGTGTGTATTATAAGACCAGAAGACATAGGATCAGAAATTAGGCCATTCGGTCCATCGTGTCTGTTCCACCATTCAATCATGGCTGATGGATTTTTCAACCCTATAATCCCACTTTCCCCCATGTAACCTTTGATCCCCTTGGCAATCAAGCACTTATCTATCTGTTTTAAATATAGTCACTAACCTGGTCTCCACAGCTTTCTGTGGCAATGAATTCTACATATTCACCACTCTCTGGCTGAAGAAGTTTCCATCTGCAAGATGCATTGCAGAAATTCACTGAAGGTCCTCATAGACCACCTTCCGAATCCATGACCACTTTCATCTGGAAGAACATGGGCATCAGAAACACAGAACACCACCACCTTCGAGTTCCCCTCTAAGCCACTTACCATTCTGACTAGGACATATATCACCATTCCTCCACTGTCACTGGGTCAAAATTCTGGAATTCCCTCCCTAAGGGCATTGTGGGTCAACTCACAGCAAATGGACTGCAGCAGTTCAAGAAGACAGCTCACCACCACCTTCTCAAGAGCAGCTAGGGATGGGCAATAAATGCTAACCAGCCACTGACACCCACATTCCACAAATGAATAAAAAAAGGCACAAATTTGAGATTCTTTCAGTTTATATCATTTTTTTTTTAGTTTTAACTTAAGGTATTTGTAATGCCAAAATTTTGGAAGATTCTATAAGTAGCAATCTGTCTTTTACTGAGAAATAAAGAATAGCCAATACACTGTTATTGTTCTGCAGATAGTGGCTTGAATCACCTGAGTAAGCAGACAAGGCCTCAGTTGAACATCCTACAGGAAAGGTGCTCACTCTGAATGTACAGCATTTCCCTCAGTATTGCAGTTAATCCGCCTAGATTCTGTGCTAAAATCTGTGGCTTCAAATCCCCAAACGTCTGACTCAGAGGTGACAGTGTCACAGTTGGTACTCTGACTCACACCAGCAAATGCTACCATTGAATCATAGCTGACTTTTGTACACTGAGCTTGATCTGCTTCAGTCCAGTTTGGTTCAGTAAGTGCTACTTATTAGGAGTGAAAGTAACTCATTTTGGCTCAAAAGTATGATCCGTTTTGATATATTCCATGTTAAAACAAAAACAGACATGTTTAACAAGTTTTCAATTATCAGTGTTACTCTCAGCATTTCTCCGATGTTGGCATTTAAGTATATAGTAGAAATAAGCCACACGTTTGCTGTTGTTGTTCAGATTTTGTGGCACATTGCCTTATGCATGCTGTTAGTGCCAAGCAATAGGAGTATTGACATCTAGACAGTACACTTGCAGGTCTCTAAAGCTTGGTTTTCCTAGCTTGCAGCCAAGCCCACTGGATTTAGGTAGGAGATGTGTTCCTCTGAGGGAGAACTGCACATTCAACATCAGAGAAATAGATCAGTGCAGGCACACACTTCTCAGCAGTTTGGTTCACAACACTTTGATGTGACAATGGATTTCTCCATCCACTGGGTGTGTTACCTAATTAATCAACAAACACCTCATCCGAAAAGCTCTGCTTTCGAAATAAGGTCAGAACCAACATTTGCCTTTTGCTTTCAATCCAGCTGACCGTGGTCAAGAGTACAGCATTCTCAAGTAATAACTATTTCACAAAACAGGAAATATAGAAATAATAATCCAGATTCAGAAATGAGGAGGAGTTAATGGTGCCAAATTAAAGATGGGCCCTTTCTCCAAACTAAAATCCAACATGGGATCAGAGGTGAATAATCAATAGAGTAGCACTCTGTAGATTTTAGTCTAAAAAAGATTTACAACAAGAAATGTGATCATTGCAACGCATAGTGCTGTCTGTTCCTAACATAAAGTTGGTTAAGACACGCCTTTAGTATTATAAAGTCAGGAAGTATGCTTTACAAATTGATATCACATGAAGGAACAATCAAACACATTTCAAGAGTGGCATTTCTATTTTATTGGATTAAGAGTATTGGAAGCTGTCTCAGCTTCCCAAAGACAGAAAGGGCAGCTTCCTTAAAAAAAAAGCTTTCATGGAATGTAGATATCAATGGCAAGAGCAACATTTGCTGTTGATCCTTAATAGTCCTCAAGATGGTAGTAGTGGTAATGAGTAGCATTCTTAAACCACTGCTCAGTCAACATGGTGTCGGTGGACCCACAATACTGGGAAGGGGAAAAATGATTAAAATTTGTCTTTTCAAGAGTTCAAAATGAGCCAGAGAACCATCAGTAGTTTCTTTCATTCCTGGTCTGATATTCTACTATATTGACTTGACTTGAAAAGAAAATGAAGAATGGTGTAAGAGAAGTTAGCAATTAATTATTGTTAAGTTTGTCAAATTGCCATGGTGTATTTCAATCACTGCGTTAACTGAGAGGGTGAGCAACCAGTATGATTCAGATCATCAGGAGCTTAACTAAAATAAAGGTTTAGAAAATTGAGATTATTCGCTTAGGTAAAGAAGAGAATTGGAGGTAATCTCATGGAAACGTCAAGCTTACATGATTTCCCCAGGCAAATAGCTTGTAATGCTAAAGAGAGAAGACAGTCAAGTTAACAAAGAGAACGTTAGGTTTATGAATAATGTCAATAGAATCTTTTTATTTAAAGGGAAACAATTAACTAAAATTAACTAAACTGAAAAAGTGCATATAAATGTTTTGCAGATCCAACTTCACGCATTCTTGTTGACTTAAAGGATTTAAGGTTAGGTTAAGAACACCTAGGTGAGATTTGAGTATCAAAAGGAATCTGATTGATAGAATATTCCTCTTCATAATATGGAAAGCAAAAAGAATCGGGCACCATAAAATCACTGATGTACACAACACACAAGTTGGTTCACTATTGCAGTTACATGTGTTCGGCTCCAGACGGATCGGTGATGAGAGTCCAATACCAGCACATCACAGGTGATGAGAGATTGACTTGAAGCCGAAAAGACTAGCATCTTCTGATAGCGCAGGTCCGATTCCCCTTCTGGCTTGGGAACTGCCTTTCTCAGAGTGGAAGGCAATGGCAACAGGTCACAACAAAAACTGCCAAGAAGGTAGCTCAGGTTGAAGCATCAGAAGACACTGAGCCAAGGACCAACCTGCTGGTATAGCTCAGTTAATGACAGATCATAAACAATCACCTCCAAACCCAACCAACTGTTTCAATCGATTTTTATTTGGAAACAGGTGAATTCCCAATTAATGCCCATCACTTGAATAAATACTCAATGCAAGAACAATTATCACCATTTTAAATATTTTAATAAAACAATATGAAAATGGAAATCAAATTAAAAGTTAACAAAGAGCTGCAGGTTGCAGTAAGGAAAAAGAATTTAAATTGAATGCCCTCTATGTGCAAATCAGTCCACTATAGAGATGAGGCAGCCCATCATTTAATTGCTATTACTTCTAGTGATCAAATTCTGGATTTTGCTTTAAATAGACATCACCTAGGTGAAGGGACAAGCACCAAGACCACAGGACACTGCCAAGGTCAAAAAGAACAGGAAAGAAAAGGTAAATCGAGATCAAAGACCGTGTGATGCTGACTTGTGTTTGAAAAGATAAATGAGCAGCTCACTCCAGCACATAAAAGGTGTTTTCAACATTGGAAAAGTTTTAATTGCAACAAGTCTGAAGAAAAGAAGTCTTTACAACCGTTGTTAAGTCAATTTTAAATGCACGAGGGAACAGGGCAAGAAGGTAAACCTTACAGTGCACATATCCAAATAGAGTTTGCCAAAGTATTTGCGAAATACAGAGAAGAGTCAGCTTGCCATGAACAAAACAGGATAAATTATCAAACTCAAACATTCAAAACAGGATAAATTATCAAACTCAAACGTCCAAAGAATGAAAGGGGAGCACCAAAAAAAAATCTTCTCTGAAGTGTCAGGATAATGAAGAGAAGTCAGCAGGACCTTGTCAACCAAAGGGGAGGTAGGTTGACTCATGCATTGCTGAAATGCTAAGCACATTCCCTACCATGTTGAACAAGGGCAAGCAAACATGCTGTTGCAAAACAATATATTCCTCGCCTCACACCTGCTAATAGAAAAGGGGCAACAAAAATACTGTACCTCTTTCTGTCTGGTGCTTGAATGATCAAATTTAGTGGCTCATCATCCTTGACTCTTGAATGACAAGTCACCCGATTTAGGCACAAGACTCAAAAATAATTTTATATATAAATGTGAAATATATAATTCCGATCTTAGAGCCGGTTTCATCTTAATTATAAAGCGTGACATGTAGGAAAAGAAAATTTGACATCGAGCAAGTGCAGCTCTTGACATAGTATATGAAGCAAAGTAATGAGACGGGCAGTTTGTTGCAATGCATACAGCTCTTACTACCAATTGTACCATTTGGTAAATAAAGTTTTTAAGCAGTTAAGCATAAAATTCATTTAAAAATTACACCGTTCACATTGTAAATATTTATCTATAACATATCCCACTGCAAACACTGTCTCAAAGAACCACAGTAAAACACACCAGGATTCTCTGCTAACAATTCCTTCATTTACTGGGTAATCCGTTCAAATGCCCTCTGATGAACTACAACCTTGTATGTAACGTATTGTTTATAACCAGTCATTAATACAGGAAACAGCTAATACATCCGCCCTGTAACGCACTCCTTGCTGTAATACTCCCGTACCACAACCTCTCACAGAACACACATCATTTACCTCATTTGTAGTCAACAATCTTATACAAGGCTCATCTTCTTAACTACAGCACAACCTCTCATGTAACATGCAATAATTCAGCTTCGGTCGCTGAGAGGGAATGTGTGCATAAATAAAAATTAGATATCTGTAACGTGTTCCTTGAGAAAGGCAGGCTTTTTAGCATTGTTTGATACACAAGATCTACTGGTTAAATGGTCAGCTTTTACAATTAAAAGTTGATATGAAGAAATGTCCCCAAGTCCCAAGCATCAGCGCTTCATTAAGAGGTGGGAAGTGGGGAACAATGAAAAACAAACGATCCATTGCTTGATCTGTTAGAAACCTTGAAAAAGATCGCTCCCTTTTTGGGAAAGTATTTGGTAAATGGGTAACGTTGGAGGGTAAATTGCACCAAATGTTGTCGTGGCGTTGCTAGAAAAAAAAACCCTAATCACTTGAGACGTCAGAGTAAAAGACCTGGATATATCAGGACCGTTCTCACGCCGAGAGAAGCACTAAAGACGGTGCCTCTTTAAACTAAACTGCGATTGAGGACAACAATGCAACTTGTAATCCTTAAAACAAAACTGGGCATTGTTAACGAAACGGCCATCCACTGTAATAGCCTGAATGCACTTCACATTATCCCGTCTGAATTTACAATAACTAGGGCAATGAATCCTGGAGTTAAAATGAAATGATTTCTTTCCCACTTACAACCTTATTAATAAAGAGTGATTGGATTTCAGGTTCAACTTGAATAAAACACCGAGCATTAGTTTCAATAAAATGAAAGACGTAACTGTACAGTAAATAAAAGAATCTTTTCTGCCAATCAGTGTGAAACAAAAATCATTCAGTGGCGACATTTTAAATGTAATTTTAATCAAATGCCTAAGTGCTTTGATTAATTCAACTCTGTTAATTTGATCATCGTCTTTTTTTAACTGAAAAACAGGTTGATCAATAGTCAATTAAAGAAGCTAAAATAACTAGAAATATTAACACAATTAATAAGGTCTTGTTTTGAATCTACTGGTATCAGAATCTATGATTTCCCATTAACTGCTTTGTTGCCTTATTCTGTAGGTGGTGCTGATGTTATTCAAACCTTTGTGCATGCCTGTGAACCGGTCCTTCAGCACAGTTAACTCATATATCTTCCCAAATTCCTCAAAGAGGGGCTTCAGGTCATTCTCCTCCAGGTTCCGTGGGATCTGGCCAATAAACAGCTTAATGGCGTCGTGGTCCTTCATCTGGCTGTGGTTGAGCTGAATATCAGCCTCGTTCATGGGTTGATGATACTGGGAAGGCTGCCGCTGCTGCTGCTGCTGCTGTTGCTGCTGCTGCTGCTGAGCTCCGTCTGCCTCTCTCAGTCTGGCCATCGCTAACCAACAGAATGAAGAACACAGGAGGCACCACTCAGCTGTAGAGAGAAAAAAAAGACTTCCTGTTTCAGCCTGTGTGCTCAGTGGTGACACCCCTTGAGGACTGGCTGTCTGGAAAAGCTGTTTGTATATTCCCCTTTCAGTTTAGCAGCAAGCAAGGTTTAAAGAGATCGCTGCTAATTAACCCTTGGAAGGCAGAAATGCTTTTCCTTTGTTGTTCTTTTTGATCTCCTGTTCAAAACGTTTGCATGAAAACAGTTCCAAGGTAATAGAGTGAGAAATCGTAAAGGGAATGTATTTGTATTAAAACCAGCCGCCCGAACATTGCAGGAATAATTTCTGGCTAGGTACCTTAACAGCCTTCAGGATTCAGAACATAACCATAATTTAAAACAAAGAAGAGGGTGCTGGAAATCTGTAACACAGAAGAGCAGAAATTGCTGGAGAAACCCAGCAGGTCTGGCAGCATCAGTGGAGACAGAAACAGAGTTAACGTTTCGAGTCCAGTGACCCTTCTTCAGTCATCAATGATCACTGGACTGGAAGCGTTAATCTTGTTTACTCTCCACAGATGCTGGCAGATCTGCTGAGTTATTCCAGCAATTTCTGTTGTTGTCACCTGTGACAGAATAGTGGGTGACTATTGAGAAATTAAAGGCTGTCAGGCACACCACGGGCACTGACATAACACTCAGGCTCAAGATACAGCAGATAGTCAGGAAGGATCACTCAAATTAGCTTGCCCATGTTTACATCCTGAATGTACACCTGAGTGACCGTGGAGTATGATCATGTAATGTCCGGTTCACTGGAGATCTTGCCGACACCACAGGATGCTGAATGCTTCATGGATCCGCATTTTGAAATGCCATTTAAAAGCGTTTCCCAGTCACTGACTTGTGACTTGGATGAGCTGTCCTGAATAGAACGTTGGATTGGTGCACAGTAAAGCTTGGGACAGCTGCCACTCAGGCCCAGTGGGGAAAGACCACCGTCTAAGGTCTTTCTGCTGAAGTGAAATGGGGAGCCATTCAGTTATCAGACCCTTCCCATGTGTCAGCTGCATGGGAATATAATCTCATCCAGGTAGGAAATGCTTCGGTTTGTTTGCTGGATAATGTCAAACTCCAATGTTTGTTTCTTCATATACAACTGTACAGAACTGAACTGCTTTAGTGATGATGTATGTATATAAAGATATTTTTAGGAATAAAGTACATTTTTGAACTAAAGAAAAGCCACTTTTGCAGTCAGCACAGAAAAGGACACACGCACATATCTCCCAAACTAAGACAAAATATTGCAGATGATGGAAACCTGAAGCAAACACAGGGAAGGCTAAAGAAACTCAGGCAGGTCTGACAGTATCTACAGAGAGAGAGCAAAACAGACTTAATGTTCCCAGTCTGGTATGATGTCTTCTGACATACAAATCTGAATCATTAACTCTGTTTCTCTCCTCACAGATGCTGCCAGACCTGCCTGTGTCTCTCCAGCATTTTCTGTCTTTATCTCCCAGTCAAGTTTAGCAACCAGTCAATGTTTATTATTCAAGTTCACTTTTGAGTGGGTCAAGTAACTCCTTTCTGTCCTAATGCTATGTTTGTATGAACTGCTTACTCTCAGGGTTCTCCACCCCCTACACACTCAGCCTAAACTCAAGGGGAGAGCATAAATAAAGAGACAAACTGGTTCTTATCCAAGCATCAAGATAATGACAATCCACATCTGAGAACTGCTCAGAAAACCAAAGAAGTGAGGGCAGAATACAAGGTGTTGGGAAGGCATTGTGGCTCAGTGGTTAGCACTGCTGCCTCACACTGTCAAGACCCAGGTTTGATTCCGGCATCGGGCAACTGTCTGTGTAGAGTTTGTGCATTCTCCCCGTGTCTGCATGGGTTTCCTCCAGTTGCTCTGGTTTCCTCTCACAATCCAAAGATGTGCAAGTTAGATGGATTGTCCATGCTAAATTGCCTGTAATGTCCAGGGGTGTGCAGGCTAAGTGGATTAGTCATGCGAAGGGCAGGGGATTGGTGTGGATGGGATGTTCTTCGGAAGGTTGGTATGGGCTCGATGGGGCAAATGGTCTGCTCCTCCACTGTAGAGATTCAATGAACTTAGCTTGCAGTTATCAAAATACACATGGCTGATCAGTCATTCTTTGTGATAGGGTTAGGGTGAGTTTTCTTCATCTGAACTTCAGGGGGAAAGAAAGTGAAATAAAATGTTGCATTCCCATATCAGTTTTCTTCCTGCTATTTTACGCTGACTGAGGTGAGTGGTTACACTGCTTGGCAACAGCACACTTTCCATTTCAGATGCCCAATATCAGCAGCAAGTAATCCCCAGGGCAGCGACTAAAGCTTCCTCCGCTCTGCTCCAACAATGTGCCTCTGTGCTATCTTCTTAAAAGTATTTCCTGCATAAGTATGACCGTTCCATTCCAAAATACCAGCAATCTCTGTCAAAGATTACCAATTTAATACCAATGGCTCACGCCTCACCTGCCCCCCTCCCAATTCTCTGGTTTGAGACTGCGCATAAGACCTGTACTGCCAGCAGACTTTTATCACTTTGGGCCAGATTTGAACCCTCGCCCCAGGGATAAAGAGAGACTATCTGACCGATTGAACCATTAAATCCTCCAATTCCACTCCATGCATCATTGCAGGCCGTACAGGCTAATCCAGATTGGACACCTATCAGAAGTAGATTTACGTCACTGTCCTCTCAAATTTTGTGTGGTCTTCTTCAGGAAATTAACATCTTTGCACGATGGTATAGCTGTGCTGGAAATTTGGCCAATGAAACTGCTTTATTAACATATGTCCACTGTGTTTATGGCACAGCATGGACTTTTATTTGTGCAACTTGTTTTTATATTTTTCAGCCTATTCTGATCAAATAGTGCCATTATAGAAAGAGCGATAAACCTGCATTCATATAGCACCTTTCACAATGTCCAAGTGCTTTACAGTTAACAAAATCACTTTTGAAGTGTGATATCCAATTTGTGCACTACAAGATCACACAAGCAACAATGTGATAATCAGCAGATTTTAGATCTATTAATGAGTATATAGAGTACAAGAAAAAGAAAGTTTTGTTGAATAAAAGCCTGAAAGAACTGCAGATGCTGGAAATCAGAAACAAAAACAGAAATTGATGGAAAAGCTCAGTATGTTCGGCAGCATCTGTGGAGAGAAATCAGAGCTAAAGTTTCAGGTGCAGTGACCCTTCCTTGAAACTCAGTTCTGAGGAAGGGTCACTGGACCTGAAACGTTAAGTCTGATTTCTCTCCACACATGCTGACACACCTACTGAGATTATGTTGAACTTGTAGAAACCACTGGTTTAGCCTTTAGAGGCATGTTGTATCTAGTTCTAAGCAGCATACTTAAGAAGGATGTGAAGGTATTGGAAAGAGTACACAAAAGATTAGACTCCCTACAGTGTGGAAACAGGCCCTTCGGCCCAACCAGTCCACACTGAAGAGTAACCCACCCAGACTCATTTCCCTCTGAATGCTGCACCTACGGGCAATTTAGCATGGCCAATTCACTTGACCTGCACATCTTTGGACTGTGGGAGGAAACTGGAGCACCCGGAGGAAACCCACACAGACATGGGGAGAATGTGCAAACTCCACACACAGATGGTCACCCGAGACTGGAATTGAACCTGGGACCCTGGTGCTGTGAGGCAGCAGTGCTAACCACGGAGCCACCGTGCCGCCCCCAAAGATCATGGAGATGGCTCCAGGAAGGAAGATTTTCACTTATAAAGATGGATTGGAGAAATTAGGATTTTTTCCTTTGAGCAGAGAAGATCAGATAGAGGTATTCAAAATCACGCAGGGCCTGGACATAGCTAATATGGAAAATCTGTCCCTACTCATGAAACAATCAAGAGCACGAGGTCAGAAATTTAAAGTATTGGCAAAATAAGCAAAAAGTGGCATGAGAAATGAGAAAAAATATTTTCAGACAGAGAGCGGTTAAGATTTCAAATGCTCTGTATAATGCAGACAGATTCATTGAAACAATGAAAGAGGGAATTATACAGTTACCTGAAAAGGAGGAATGTTCAGGGTTACAGGGAGATAGTAGGGGAATGATACCCAGTATATTGACCAGTCGGAGATTTGGTGCAGACCAAGTGGCCTCCTCCTGTGCTCTAACAATTCTGTGAATCTCTAATTCTGAGATAATCTGTTTATTTTCAGAGATGTTTGGGTTAAGCACTAAGTATTGGCCAGTACTCCAGGACTCCCTGTCATTCTTCAAAATAGTTCCAAATGCTTCTTTAAGACTGCACTTCCAACAGTTCAGCACTCGTGTAGTATTACACTGGAAAGTCAGAACAGATTTTCTTTTCACTTTTTTGATGTGTCCATGCTCTGTATATGAATCACTCAGAATTTATTTCTTTCAGGTCCTTTCATCATGGGACAAAGACTGGGACTAGCCCACATATCAATCAGAAATTTGCAAACGGTTAAGAGTTAAAGGGTTAAATTCAGGTAGCCTCTTGAGATGTGGCTGTTTTTTTTCTCTCTGTAGTCTACACATAGCAGCTGCGTTTACTAATGGCATTGTTTAATAGCATTGCTGGCCTTCCTGATTAAACAGAGATAAGGTACAGAGATATGCAGCTGCTGCATTGTCATCATCTGTGGCTGTCCTTTGATTTGAGGATATTGTCCATTTGGAGTCAGAATTTCTGCCATGGGTCCTTATGTGAGCAAGCAAACTAATTCTCAACCGCCAGATCTTTGGGCATGTGGGTCAAGAGCTAATGGGATCTGGAAAGCAGTTTTTGCTTAAAGTATGATGCAGCTTTATGGGTAAGTTGTCACCAATTTGAACGGATAGTGGCAAATTCTTCCCATTCATAGAGTCATAGAGCATGGAAACAGACCCTTCCATCCAACCAATCCATGCCAACTATGTTTCTAAACTAAACTAATCCCACCTGCCTGTGCTTTGCCCATATCCCTCCAAAACTTTCCTATTCATGAACTTATCCAAATATCTGTTAAATGGTGTAACTGTAACTATAACTACCACTTTCTCTGGAAGTCCATTCCACACACAAACCACTCCCTGCATAAAAATATTCCCCCTCATGTCCTTTTAAAATGTTTCTCCTCTCACCTTAAAAATATATCCTCTAGTTTTGAACTCCCCACCCAAGGGTAAAGACATTAATGTCAAAGCTGTCATGCTTTAAGGAGAGCTTCAGAATGTCTTTAAAACAATTTCTTTGTCTGCCTCTGGGAGGTTGACTACATAATTGAGACAATGGGACTTGGTGGATGAGACACTTTTCGGCCATTCAGACAGTATCCAGTGCATCGTATTTAGTTGTACAGGCATTTTGCCTGAATGGTTATAGACCTGGCTTCAACAAAGGGGCTCATTGGTCCTCACTGGAATTCAGTGAATGTGGTTGAGATGTCACTGACGGGATTTCTCTAACACTCTTGTGCGTTCCTGATGTACAGTCCAGGTCTCAGTGCAGTACAGGAGCATGGCAATTACACCTGCTCTATACACCAGGAGTTTTGTCTTTGACTTGTTGGGGCCTTGTTTTGTTAAACACCCATTGCCATAGTTTGTAGAAGGCAGAGGTGAGGCAGATAATCTGGTGTTGGATCTCTTTGTAAGTTGTGTCCTTTTGAAAGAAGTCATTGCCAAGGAAGGGGATGTGCTTGGTATATTTGAGAGGCTCTTCTTCAACATATTTAAAAGCTGGAATATTTGGCTGACCAGATGTGGATTAACGTGTGAGTTTTGTTACAATTCTGAGACAGACTGAATTTCTTGTGGGAAAAACTGAAGAAGATGAGAGAACCTTACCAATCCAGAGCAGTGTGCGTAATGACTCCTCAATCATCCACATACTATAGGATATTACGTCTATGCCGATCATTTTAGTTCTGGACGTGAGTGAGGTTAAAGTATTTTCCATCTATGTGGAATTTAATACTGACCTCAGAGAACAGCTGATCTTTGCTGAGGTGAGTAGTAGCTATCAGGTAGATTGCAAATTGTATAAGTTTATTACACATAGTTCAGACGCCAAAGGCAGCTGTTTCAGATTTCTCACTCAAGTCAGTTGCAACTACCAGATTGTGATTAAGTTTCTTAGTCATCCAAGTCGTTGGAGCACAATCCACAGAGCCCAGATTCACCTTGCCAAATGTTTTATATCTGTTTGATGAATGCAATGAAGACTTCCTTTTGCTGCTTTCCACATTTTTCTTGGATTTTTCTCACACTGACAACCATGTTGGAGGCTCCTGTGTAAGGCCTAAATCCACTTTGTGTGTCTGGAAGGATTTCCTCTGCCTCTGGAAGTAGGTGATGCTGGAGAATATCAGTCAGTGATCAGCACTATCACACAGCACTATCAAGCACTATCAAAGTAGAGTCGCAGATAGATAGAATAGTGAAGAAGGAATTTGGTATGCTTTCCTTTATTGGTCAGAATATTGAGTACGGGAGTTGGAAGGTCATGTTGCGGTTGTACAGGATGTTGGTTGGGCCACTTTTGAAATATTGCTTGCAATTTTGGTCTCCTTCCTATCTGAAGGATGTTGTGAAATTTGAAAGGGTTCAGAAAGGATTTACAAGGATGTTGCCAGGGTTGGAGGAGTTGAGCTACAGGGAGAGGTTGAATAAGCTAGGGCCGTTTTCCCTGGAGCATTGAAGGCTGAGGGGTGACCTTATAGAGGTTTATAAAATCATGAGGGGTACGAATAGGGTAAATAAACAAAATATTTTCCCTGGGGTGGGGGAATCTAGAACTAGAGGGTATAGGTTTAGGGTAAGAGGGGAAAGATATAAAAGAGACCAAAGGGGCAACTTTTTCATGCAGAGGGTGGTGTGTGTGTGGAATGGGCTCGGTCAGAGGAAGTGGTGGAGGCTGGTATAATTGCAACATTTAAAAGGCATCTGGATGGGTATATGAATAGGAAGAGTTTGGAGGGTTATTGCCGATGTGCTGGCAGGTGGGACTAGATTGGGTTGGGATATCTGGTCAGCATGGACAAGTTTGACTGAAAGGTCTGTTTCCATGCTATACATCTCTAAGACTCTATGACTATGACTCCTGAAGGTATAGTCTTGAAGGTATCAGTTACTTCCTTGATTTATCCATAAGCAGCAGACTGCATGCCAAGCAGAATGAAGTATAAACATGGAGGGCTGCAGTGCTCTCTGAATTGTAGATGGTTTCTAGAGGTTTTTTAGGGCGGACAATGCACTTTGGTCACTGCCTCTCTGCTATGCTTTAACCTCTAATGCACTGAGTTTCCAATTCCAAGTAGCTGTGCCTGGACTGAATGACTGCAATAGGGGTTGGTATGCAGAATACTTCTTTGCACTATCTTACCTCCTTACCCATCCTTTCCTAATAATCTTTCTCAGCCAAGCTGTATGCCTGAAGCATTCTACATAATAACCCCATCCTTGTTCCTCTACCCGTCACATTTGTTACCAAAATTGAGACTTTCTATTCAACTGCATCTTTCCAATAGACAGCCCATCCTTGAATCATCAACTCTGTTCAGCTCCTTTCCCAAGATTTTATAAATGGGACAGGTCCTTTAACCATTAACTTGCAGAACATTTAAATCTCTTTCTTGTTATCCAAGGATTGATATTATAAATGGTTTCCTTTGTCTTTCAAATCTGCTATCTTCAAACCCTGCTTCAAAAGCACGCACTTTCAATCTTCCTGTTCCTACAAAGTACTTGCCTCCCAACATCATTAACTGGCTGTAATCCTTCGACAGGAGAAAGTGAGGACTGCAGAGGCTGGAGATCAGAGCTGAAAATGTGTTGCTGGAAAAACGCAGCAGGTCAGTTGCATCCAAGGAGCAGGAGAATCAATGTTTCGGGCATGAGTCCTTCTTCAGGGCTCATGCCCGAAACGTCAATTCTCCTGCTCCTTGGATGCTGCCTGACCTGCTGCGCTTTTCCAGCAACACATTTTCAGCTGTAATCCTTCGACCCACTATCTCCTACATCTGAACTCATCCAACTCAATAGTTTAGTTTGAAGCTTTTCAGTCAGGCTTTCATCCTGACCTTGCTTGAATACACTGGCTCTAAACTCCCACCCCCCCAAACTCTAATTTACTATTGATGGAAAGACTGGTATGTTGCTGAAGCACCTTATCTTGAATTTACATGAACAAACACAAGAATGCCAAATTTCAAATAACGACAACAATTTATTCCACAAGGGGAAGGTGTTGCTGACTGGTTGGCTCTGATTGGTTTAACCATTGCCATAGAATATCAATGGTACCTATCGTCTCCTGAAGCTCTCTGGTAATTCAAACAAAGTGCAAGGAGTAAAATGTATGCCTTTTAGTCTGCAGGGAACAGGATCCTACGAATGGATGTAAATCACCTTCAGCAAGCATTAATGAGTCATTACAAGCTTGACTGATTACCTTAAGGTGGCTGTTATTGTAACTATTAGCACACTCAGGATTGTTCAGCATTTGCTATCCAATCACTGAATCACTTCTCTAACAGTAAATGACTTGTTTATGGCTTATAAATGTTGGCTGGTTGAGTACAACTCATACTCTGGCTTTACTTTAATTCTACCCTGGGATGCAGTCATCATTGGCTAGATTGGTATTTATTACCTTTTAAGAACGTGAATCACACATTGACCAGACCAGGTCAAGATGGCAGATTTCCCTCCACCACCCCACGCGCCCCCCCCACCCCACAAACCCCAAACCCCAAAAGGGCATTTGTCAACAGTCTATTACACAATAGACTTCACACAGTTAAGGACGTAGATAACATGTTTCATGACCTCAAATCTTCCTAAAGCTTTTTACAATCAGTGAAGAACTTTGATTAAGTCAGCAACCAATTTACACAAAGGAAGTTCTCACTAACTGCAATGTGACAATGCCCAGTCTTAATGATGTTGATTCATAAATGTTGGCGAGGATGCCATTCAGAATTACCCTGCCCTTCTTCAAATTGTGTCATTGGATCTGTTACATCCATTTGGGAAAGGGCCTTGTTTTAGTGGCATTGAAGGGATCACAGATCAGTAGAAGCATATGATCTCTCTGTTCTATGTGCAAGAGTATAGTAAAAAAAAAGCAGGAGATTGACATTAGGTATTGACGCTTGTTTGAAAAGCTGGTGCAGAGAGGATAGGCCAAATGGCCTCACCCCACGCATTGCAATTCTGTGATGCTGTGATATCAATCCCTGCATTACCACAGCAGTAAGTGCCAATAGTAACCTCTAAATTATGGATCCTTGATCAGTGTTGGGCTACATCTCAGTGGGATTGATAGCCAAGCATGTTACTATTGGCATCAGAGCCAACAAGCAAGCATCAAACAATACTGACCAAGCTTTCATCTCTTCGATGCTACCTGTAGTTGAACAGCAGCAGGACATTTGCTGTCTTTTCTAACTGCAACATTCCAGAAGATGATCAGCATTTGTTCATCAGCAATTTTTGAGAGAGAAAACCAGAGCACAGCAAGGCTAAGTTTTCACAAGTTGTTATTGTCAGCATGGATGTGCAGTGGGAATATTGGTGAAAAATGTAATTGTTAGATCTGGGGTGGAGACGGAGGTAGGAAGAAAGATTAGAACATAGAACATTACAGCACAGTAGGTCCTTTGACCCTCGATGTTGCACTGACCTGTGAAACCAATCTGAAGCCCATCGAACCTACACTATTCCATTACCATCCATATGTTTATCCAATGACCATTTAAATGCTCTTAAATGTTGATGAGTCCACTACTGTTGCAGGCAGGGCATTCTAGGCCCCTACTACTCTCTGAGTAAAGAAACTACCTCTGACATCTGTCCTATGTCTATCACCCCTCAATTTAAAGCTATGTCCCCTCGTGCTAGCCATTACCATCTGAGGAAAAAGAGTCTCACTGTCGACCCTATCTAATCCTCTGATCATCTTGTATGCCTCTATTAAGTCACCTCTCAACCTCTTCTCTCTAATTTAAGCAGCCTCATGTCCCTAACCTTTCTTCATAAGACCTTTCCTCCATACTAGGCAACATCCTGGTAAATCTCCTCTGTACTCTTTCCAATGCTACCACATCCTTCCCATAATGCGGTGACCAGAACTGTACGCAATACTCCAAGTGCAGCCGGACCAGAGTTTTGTACAGCTGCAACATGACCTCATGGTTCTGAAACTCAATCTCCCTACCAATAAAAGCTAACACCCCATCCGCCTTTTTAAAAACCCTATCAACCTGGATGGCAACTTTCAGAGATCTATGCACATGGACACTGAGATCTCTCTGCTCATCCACACTACCAAGAATCTTACCATTAGCCCAGTACTCTGCATTCCTGTTACTTCTTCCAAAGTGACTCACCTCACACTTTTCCACATTAAACTCCATTTACCACTTCTTGGCTCAGCTCTGCAGCTTATCCAAGTCCCTCTGTAACCTGCAACACCCTTCCTTACTGTCTACAACTCTACCGACCTTAGTGTCATCTGCAATTTACTAACCCATTCTACTATGCTCTCATCCAGGTCATTTATAAAAATGACATGCAGCAGTGGCCCCAAAACAGATCCTTGCAATACACCACTAGTAACTGAACTCTAGGATGAACATTTCCCATCAACCACCACCCTCTGACTTCTTACAGCTAGCCAATGTCTGATCCAAACTGCTAAATCACCCTCAATCCCATACCTCTGTATTTTCTGCAATAACCTACCATGAGGAACCTTATCAAATGCTCTATTGAAATCCATGTACACTACAGCAACTGCTTTACCCTCATCCACCTATTTAGCTCCTTCTCAAAGAACTCAATATGACCTACCCTTTATAAAACCGTGTTGACTACCCCAATCAAATTATTCCTTCCTTGATTATTATAAATCCTATCTCTTATAATCTTTTCAAAAACTTTTCCCACAACCAAAGTAAGGCTCACAGGTCTATAATTACCAGGGTTGTCTCTACTCCCTTTCTTGAACAAGGGGGCAACATTTGGTATCCTCTAGTCATCTGGCACTATTCCTGTAGAAAATGATGACATCAAGATTAAAGCTAAAGGCTCTACAATCTCCTCCCTAGCTTCCCAGAGAATCCTAGGAAAAATCCCATCTGGCCCAGGGGACTTATCTATTTTCACACTTTCCAGAATTCCTTATGAACGTCAATCCCATATGGCTTAATAGCCTGTATCTCAGTATTCTCCTCGACAACATTGTCTTTTTCCTGTGTGAATGCTGATGAAAAATATTCATTTAGCGCCTCTCCTATATCTTGGGACTCCATGCACAACTTCCCACTATGCCCTTGATTGGCCCTAATCTTACCCTAGTCATTCTTTTATTCCTGACATACCTACAGAAAGCTTTAGGGTTTTCCTTGATCCTACCTGCCAAACACTTCTCTTGTCCCCTTCTGACTCTTCTTAGGTCCCCTCCTGGCTCTTCTTTAGGTCCTTCTTGACTAACTTGTAACTCTCAAGCGCCCTAACTGACCTTTCACATCTCATCTTTACATTAGCCTCTTTCTTCCTCTTGACAAGAGATTCAACATCTTTAGTAAACCACGGTTCCCTCGCTTCCTACTTCCTCCCTGCCTGACAGGTACATACTTATCAAGGACACGCAGTAACTGTTCCTTGAACAAGCTCCACATTTCAATTGTGCCCATCCCGTACTGTTTTCTTCCCCATGCTATGCATCCTAAATCTCGCCTAAGCACATCATAATTGCCTTTCCGCCAGCTGTAACTCTTGCCCTGTGGTATATACCTATCCCTTTCCATCACTAAAGTAAACGTAACCGAACTGTGGTCACTATCACCAAAGCGCTCACCTACCTCCAAATCTAACACCTGGCCTGGTTTGTTACCCAGTACCAAATCCAATGTGGCCTTGCCCCTTGTTGGCCTATCTACATCCTGTGTCACAGTTGATTTCTCACTGACTAGAAGGGGCCCACTTGAAAATTCAAGAGAATTGGACAGAAAAACAAAAAAAACTATAAATCTGCAAATGAGGTTTCCTTCCCTGAAATGTTTGTCCTCTACCTAATGCCTGCTCCAACAGTCTGGTCGATAATGGAAAATAGTCTCATGAGAAGCGACAGAAATGTTATGTTGTCTATTTTGGATACTATTATTGTTCCATTTGACTTTGATGAGTGGAACAAAAATCACATTAAATGGCTCTACATCTAGATTTCACCATTCTTTTGATATTTAAAGACCTTGGTCACTCAGTGACTCAGTGGCTTAATGGATTTACGGTGAGGTATTGAGTCACAGGCGAGGAGCTAAATTTGCCAAGGTCTATGCTGAGTTAACTGATCCTGGCCAGGGCAACATTGCAAAAGCTACAATTAGTCTCAGAGTCTCAGCTTCTGTAGCTAGAGGTGGAGAGATGAATATCAAAAAGAGTTAATGTTAACATTCTCCTCATGATAACTAAACAGTGACCCCTACTGGAAAGGGCATGTGATTAGTAAGGGAGATTTTGTCCCTTATGCATAATAAAATCATAATTCCTTTCCTCATTATATACATTATAAATGTTGTTTAAAAAAGACTGGTATTTAGCTACATACAGAGGCACGGAGGAAACCTAGGTCACTGTCCAGGGAGTGCAAGATCCGATTATACAAAAATGGTGAAAGGAGGTCATCATAGTTCATAGAAGCCCACCCTCCTCAAAACTAAATTCCAGGGGAATCAAAACAGGGATGAAGAGAAAAGATGACCCAGTCAAGGGAGAAAAACTGGGAAATTCCTTTGCTAATTCCTTCAAGTTACCAAGCAAACTGCACAAGACTATTGATATCACACTAGGAATATTTGCCTCGACCTAGAAATATTTCCGTGTTCTTCATGACAAAAGGGAGATATTGTCCACGTATACAAAATAGCACACGGGTAGCTCGTAATTTTCTGTTCACTTATGTCCTCTTTGATCCTTGTAATGCTCAACAAGTATATACCTGGCTCAAAAAGGCCTCATTTTAACTCCGTTTCATTTCCCGATCCCTTCACAAAGGATTCGGTTGTAATTTTATTGTATTCTACAAATCGAATCACTTCCTGTCTTGGCTTGCAAGGGGAGAATCGCTGTGAAGTCAAGTGGTGCTGGTCTCTTGTACACAGCTTGAGGAAAACTTGGTAAGGAGTGAAAAATGTGCAATGTGAAAATGTTGTCAAAAAAAAGACTGGTATTTATGTCGCACTGTTTGTTACCACTGCATGATTCAAAGTGCTTCATAGCCAATGAACTACTTTTGAAGACTAACCACTGTTGTAAAATACGCTTTGTTGTATTTTAGGAAAACAACAAAGATTTATGAAAAAGCATCCATTTTCTGAACCACTACAGAATAACAAGTGCTCAAAAAAACCTATTTAGAGAGGTCAATGTGGGTTTTATGTTGAGAAATATGCTATTTTTAACCAAGAATTGTTGAACTGGTTTATTTCCAAGCCTTTCTTAGAAAACAGTCAGCTTTTAACCAGGCTGGATGCAAAAAAAAATTTGGATTGAACACTAACTATTTCGAAATACTTTCAGATATTCCCAAGTGCTTGGTGTGCAGTTTAAACTCTGGAGATTTGCATAATTTTCCAAGGTGGCTGATGCAATGTATTGCTTTCATCTGCATTAATTATGATTGAATAATTCCCCTTGCTGGCTTAGCAGATAAATAGTGTAACACTAAATCCAACCACCAAGGCTACCAAGTCCTGCCGATCTGGATCTCAAAGCCCAAACAAGCTAATAGTGTTGTAATTATTTATTAATTGGTTTGCCATTCCTTGATATTAATGAGCCTAATAAGCCTAGCGGTTTAGAAATGCCTTTTTCTAGTAGTGGATACATGGAGAAAAAGACTTCAACTTGAGATATGTGCAAATTAATGAGAACGTGGATTTCAACTTTATATGCAGCCCATGAAGAATCCCTTGATTTCAATAAAAAAGAGGTCCCAGGGTCAAAGATTTAATCTGTGTTAACTAATCTCAATCAGGGCATCAATTGAAGCTTTGCAATTTCTTGCAGTAGCCACAGGGGACAAAGAGCAGCATCTCTCCCTGAATGTGCAGCAGTGATGCCTGATTCGACATGTGTGCACTGACCTATATTGGCTCCCCATCCGTCAAAGGCTTGATTTTTTAAAATTTGCATCTTCATTTGTAACTTCCATCAATGTTTCACTGTCCTTATCTCTGTAATTTTCCTCCACACCCAAAACTTTCCAATGTCGCTGAACTCTTCCAACTCTGACCTCTTGGGAATCTTGTTCCACCACTGACTGCAGGAGAAAGGCCTCTAGTTCAGGATTTTTTTTTAAACCTCTCCATCTCTCTGTCACCTCCTCTAAGACACGCCTTAAAAACTACACTCTGCCTGGCTTTTGATTACCTTACGTCGAGTGATTAGATTTGTTGGGCTCATCACTTGGTTTTCTTGGATAAGGTTCCTGTGAAGATCCTTTTACTACACTGATGGCACTACCCAAATGCAAGTTGTTGTTGAATGCTTTGTGAGATTTGAATTAATCTTTTCAACCAGGCACTCTAGATTGTTTACAAGAGAGACCAGAGTGCCACCAGTATCACAGAAATATGTCCCAGCAACAGATTGTCATAATTTTGTTATCAAGTGGAGAGACAGTGTCAGCAGAATAATATGGTAATGCAGAACCCTACAGATTAAATTCCCTACAGTGTGGAAACAGGCCATTTGGTCCAACAAGTCCACACTGAACCTCCGAAGAGTAACCCATCCCCCTTTGACTAATGCATCTAACACTATGGGCAATTTAGCATGGCCAATTCCCCTAATCTGCACATCTTTGGACTGTGGGAGGAAACCAGAGCACCCGGAGGAAACCCACACAGACACTGAGAGAATGTGCAAGCTCCACACAGTCACCTGAGGCTAGAATTGAACCCAGGTCCCTGGTGCTGTGAGGCAGCAGTGCTAAGCACTGAGCCACCATGCTGCCCATTTACTAAGCCTTATCTGGGCTATCCAAATATCTAGAAGAAAGTGAGGACTGCAGTTGCTAGAGATCAGAGTTGAGAGTGCAGTGCTGGAAAAGGATGAAGAGCTTAAGTCTGAAATGTCGATTCTCCTGCTCCTTGAATGCTGCCTGATCTGCTGTGATTTTCCAGCACCACAGTCTCAACTATCCAAATGTCTGATTTAGCTTGGAGAAAATGTATGATCTGTTTACCTCTACAATTATCTTCACTATCTTCACTAATTTGTTGGTCATACCTCTACTCAAAGGGGTATTAGTAATCTTGAGATTAAGGATAACTATTAGAAATGAAAACCGATATGTCAGACTATTTTGTTTTCAGGTATATTGTTATACAGCAAATTTTTCAAGCTTTGGCTCTGCATTATTTCCAAGGAGATAGCAATGACACAAAGGAACAAAAATGGGGACTGCTTTACAGACATATCTGTTTGGCTTGTAAGTATTAGCCACCTCCTGCCATTTCTATTCTCCACATTGGTCTCACATGGACCCTCTTGTCCTTGGTCTATGACAATATTCTAAGATGCTCAATGTGATCTCAAGGAACAGTGCCTCATTTATCACATATGTACCCTACAATCTTCTTTTTCCAACAATCCAAGACTGTACTCTCTGCCCCCATTCTATTTCCTTTCTATTTACACTCTTGCTGTTCAGTATTTTCTGCTTTCAGGTGGCAGTTGTTCAGATGTCTGCCATTCATACCTCCTCTGGGCAGATCTTTTGCTCCTTTACCACCCTACACCCTGCATAGCCAATTCTTTTGTCATTTAATCTCTCCCTGTCTTCGACCCCATCACAGACCTTCCCTTTCATTCTTTTTCCACCACTACACCCCTTCATCTCACCCACTTTACTTCTTTAAAAACTACTACATTTGTAGGTTTTCATGGTTCTGGTAAAGGCACAGGTCTGAAACACTAACTCTGCTTCTCTTTCTAAAGATGCTGACAGATCTGCTAAGTATTCCCAATAATTTGTTTTGTTTTTATAACAAGAATAACAAACGTGCCAATAAACTGTATGCCCTTCAGCTAGCCTTTGGCTTTGAATATATGAGACAACTCACTGCAAGTAACATCTACCAATGTTGGCTTATTTATGGTCTGTTCAACTGAAGAGAAACACATTGAAGAGAATGCAGAAGTGATTTACAAGAATGTTTCCAGGAATGAGAAACTTCAGGTATGTGGATAGATTTAATAAAATGAAACTGTTCTCCTGGAGAGACGAAAGCTGAGAGGAGATTTAATACAGGTTTTCAGAATTATAGGACACTGGGCAAAGTAGATGGGGTGACACTGTTCTAACTTGTAAAAGTGGTACAACACAGGGTAAACCCTTCTGCTAATTTAAACAGAAATGCTTACCTTGCCTCGTAATATGTTAAGTATGAATGACAAAGAACTACCAAATTCCCATTATTTGAAGAAAAAAGAACAATTTATTCTTTAACTCCCAGAAACACAAGAACATTAATCTTTAGGCAGCACGGTGGCACAGTGGTTAACACTGCTGCCTCACAGCGCCAGAGACCTGGGTTCAATTCCCGCCTCAGGCAATTGACTGTGTGGAGTTTGCACATTCTCTCTCTGTGTCTGCGTGGGTTTCCTCCGGGTGCTCCGGTTTCCTCCCACAGTCCAAAAAAAATGTGCAGGTTAGGTGAATTGGCCATGCTAAATTGCCCGTAGCGTTAGGTGAAGGGGTAAATGTAGGGGAATGGGTCTGGGTGGGTTGCGCTTCGGAGGGTCGGTGTGAACTTGTTGGGCTGAAGGGCCTGTTTCCACACTGTAAAGTAATCTAATCTAAATTAAACAACAACTATCTACATGGTAAGCTTCCTTTGTTTGATCAATTTATCTACCTCCCTCTCTACAACAATATACTGATCCGATAAAATCCCCAATTAAGTTTAACAAAAAAGAATCAAATTTCAAAACCAGCCAGTCGTCTCTTTTCCTTTGGTGTCTTTGTCTGTACTTTCCTGGGTCTTTTCTTTGATTTTCTGCTTCACAACTTTCATATAAAAAGGTACCTTTCAGAGTGAGGCTGTGCAGGCCGTATTGCATTGGTGCTCTTTGCCACTCTGGCTAACTGTTCAAAATACCTGACTTTATATATCCCAAAATATCAGACCATCTCATTGGCTTGATGTCATTAAAACATTAAAATTCAAATTCGATTGGATTTTGGCATCTTTGGTATCTTAATTTAAACTGTTTGGCCGGATTCTAATTTGTTATGTACCATGGCAACTCAGCTCCAGCTATTTGTTTCCCAACCAAATGTTACATTTTTAATCCCACTGCTAGCATTTCTGGAGCAGCATGGTAGCTCAGTGGTTAGCACTACTTCTTCACAGCAGCAGGATCCCAGGTTCAATTCCAGCCTCAGGCGATTGGCTGTGTGAAGTTTGCACATTCCCCCTATGTCTGCGTGGGTTTCCTCTGAGTGCTCCGGTTTCCTCCCACAGTCCAAAGATGTGCACGTCAGGTGAATTGGCCATGCTAAATTGCCCATAGTGCTAGTTGCATTGGTCAGAGAGGAAAAATGGGTCTGGTAGGTTACTCTTCGGGGGGGGTCGGTGTGGACTGGTTGGCCCAAACGGCCTGTTCCACACTGTAGGGAATCTAATCTAATCTAAATTGCTCAGCACACTCTGTGCTTTCAGTCAGTCCTTGCCGGCTTTCACTTTCTCTTAAAGGTATAGTACACACCTACACCTTCATAACTAAAGGAACAAGATCGAGAGGGCATAGATCTAAAGTGATGTGCTAAAGAAGTAAGGGTGATGGGAGAAAAAACGTTTCCACTCAATGAGTAATAAGTATCTAGAATTCACTGCCTGTATGTGTAGAGGAGGCAGGTTCAGTTGAGACATTCAAGAGGGCATTGGATGATTATTTGGATAGAAATAGTATACAAGAGTATGGAAAAAAAACAGGAGATCGGCACTCGGTAATGATGCTCATTTGAAGAGCTAGTGCAGGCATGATGGGCCGAATGGCCTCCTTTTGCATCGTGATGATTCAGTGATTTGTCATTGCACGGCACTTCCCATGACAATGCTTTATAGTCATAGTCAATGAAGAACTCTTGAAGTTGTAATAATTGAATTATATTTTGGCTACATAGGCTTTATATTACCGATAAATACAACTGCTTGTGGAACTCAGCATGAGCAAAAAAGGAAGAGGTTTTCATTTCTCAAATAGGAACAGGTGAGTTTGCATGTGGTAGAATTTCATGAGCTTCAGAACCAACAACAATGGATTGGTAACAGGTTTTGGCATTCGTGCTCCCTGGATAGCTGCAACAGACAGCTTGAAATTATACTATTGTTCCCTCATTGTTATTCACTGAACTGATTATATGCTGTTGTGATATGGTGAATAAATATAAACCAATGTTTGCAGGGCTGGATACAGGGGATTTGATTCCAGTAACTTACTGCGTGTTGTGTAGGTTGGATTGTTTTCTGAATACATACCAGGTTTACAACTGCTGGATCATGGACAGTACTGGAAGAATTAATTCAGCTTTATTACAGCACATTATTTGTCTGGTGCTGGATATCAGCAATTTCTGCCAAAGTTGTAGCATACACAGAACAACGTTCTAGGGACCTGGCAGTTGGTGGAATTTAAATTTAAATTAATAAAATCTGAAATTGGAAGCGAAAGTCAATAATGGTGCGTACACAACTTTGTTGTAAAAACTTATCGGGGTCTCCAACACACACACACACACACACACACACACACACACACACACACACACACACACACACAAACAAGCCACATAGTCGAAGGGTAATTTGGGATAGACAATAAATACGGTTCTTGCATATCCCCAAGAAAGAACATAATAAAAAAACTAGGTTATTTGCCTTGACTGATACTTAAAACATCTCCCTGCTGCTTTATTTCTGTACCTATTACATGTCAGTTAGTTAGATTTAATGGGCTAGTCAGTTCTAAAAGCTCAGTGAAGGTTGGGCCCATTTCTGAGTCTTGACAATTGTAGCTAACCTTCTATGATCTGTGATTTGTTATCAAGGTCTGCATCTGACTTAAGTGCAAAACACATCTACAGATTCACATCTCGTATTTTAATCACAATCAGTTATTGTACTCTGTATCATTTCCTGTATCATATAAGGTGTTAAATTTATCTTGATATTGTTCTTCTTATTAGGCAGAAGTGGGTACTGCAGATGCTGGAGATTAGAGTGGTACTGGAAAAGCACAGTAAGTCAGGCAGTATCTGAGGAGCAGGAAAATCGACGTGTCGAGCAAAAGCCCTTTTGCCCGAAACGTCGATTTTCCTGCTCCTCGGATGCTGCTTGACCTGTTGTGCTTTTCCAGCACCACTCTAATCTTGACAATGTTCTTTCTATCCTGAACCCCAGGTCCCCATCAATGAAAAATATCAAAGCATTAATTCAAATACCAGTGAGATATCAAAGCCTACTATGAAAAGCCATTTCTCCCACTTTAAAGGAATTGGAGTTGATTGGGGATAAATGAGGCAATATTCCAAGCAGAACTGTAGTTACTTAGATGAATGCTGACACATGAGATGTAGCAGATTTATGGCTATTGACTCATTCAAGACATATACAGGCAATATCTAAGCAAGACTGCATACCTTACGGGAATTAATCAATCATATTCACGCTTTTTGAACTAATCCTCAAGTCCTCTTAAATTATCCATGAGTTTCATTAATATTCATAGAATTTTACAGGACAGCATCCTGTTCAGCCCATTGTATGAGTATCTGCTCAATCTTATTTTCTTGTTTTTCAACTTTTTATGTGTTAAATAACATACATAAAAGTCAACGCTATTACTTTTGGCTTAGAAAACCATATTTCTTCATGTACCTTGTGTATGAGTTGGCGCTAGATTCTCAGGAATCGAAGTGCAAGAATTTCAGAACCAAAGTATGATCCTAGAGATGTCAATGATTTGATTTCTTTATATGCATATAAACACTCATGGAATAATAGAATCCCTACAGTGTAGAAGCAGGCCATTTAGCCCATTGAGTCCACACCGATCCTCTGAACAGCATCCCACCCAGACCCACATTCCTAGCCTATCCCCATAATCCTGCATTTCCTGTGGCTAACCCACCTAAACTACACATTGCTGGACACTATGGGCAATTTAGCATGGCCAATCCACCTCACCAGTACATCTTTGGACTATGGGAGTAACCAGAGCAGACAGAGGAAACTCACACAATCATGGAGATAATGGACAAACTCCACCCACACAATGGCCTGAGGGTGGAATTGAACCCTGACACTGTGAGGCAGCAGTGCTAACCACTGACCATGCACAATGCAAATGCTTAAAACATTTAGATGGCTTATATTTCATTGTCATTTATTCAAATAAAGTGATCAGATTATGAATAATAATGGATGGAAATTATTCAGTGTTATTGGCTTTTACCTTATCTCATTTTGACAATCAATTTTGAACTTCACTTATGCCTAAATCAAATGTATGTCACCACCCTCCCCCAAGCATTATCCATATGAGAGCCAACCTCATCAATTTTTGCCCGAAGAATTGAACCATTATGTGAGTGTGCCACTGTATCACCTACAATCTGCACTGCAGAAATTCACCAAGGCTCCTTAGGCAGCATCTTACAAATCCATGACCACTACCATGTAGAAGGACAAGGGTAACAGATACAAGATAACCACCGTGGGCGGCACGGTGGCACAGTGGTTAGCACTGCTGCCTCACAGCACCGGAGACCCGGGTTCAATTCCCGACTCAGGCGACTGACTGTGTGGAGTTTGCACGTTCTCCCCGTGTCTGCGTGGGTTTCCTCCGGGTGCTCCGGTTTCCTCCCACAGTCCAAAGATGTGCAGGTCAGGTGAATTGGCCATGCTAAATTGCCCGTAGTGTTAGGGTAAAGGGGTAAATGTAGGGGTATTAGTGGGTTGCGCTTCGGCGGGTCGGTGTGGACTTGTTGGGCCGAAGGGCCTGTTTCCACACTGTAATGTAATCTAATCTAAGTTCCCTTTGAAGTCAGACACCATGCTGACTTGGACAGATACCACCATTCCCAGTTATGTTCACTGGGTCAAAGGCATGGAACGCCCTCCAAAATGGCCTTGTGGGTCTACCAACGCCATCTGGATTACAGACGTTCAAGACAGCAGCTCACCACCAATTTCTCAGGGTAATTAGGGAAAGGTAATAAATACTAGCCCAGCAGCGATGCCCACATCTCATTAAAGAATAAAAACTTCCTTTTTAAATATTATTTGGGCAACTTGGTTCCACTGCCATTTCTAGTAGGACACTCCATATGCAAATAACACATTACTAAGAAAATCTGACTGAGAATTGTTCTAAATCTAGGGATAGGACATTGAAGTTTCTGAAGCTAGCTAATACCATAAATGTGCATCTGCAGGCACAAAGGTGTCATAAGGTAATTAAGGCAAGGCATCATCAATGACCATTAAAACCTGTTCCACTGCTCAATAGCTGATGATCCATCCTTTTCCTTAAAACCACTATCCCACCCTGTTTCCATAACCCTAAGTTCTCTTTGTGCTCAGAAAAGAGACCATGAGATGTAGGGGCTGAAGTAGGCCATTCAGCTCATCAAGTCTGTTCTGCCAGTCAATGAGTTCATGGCTGATCTGATAAACCTCAACTCAGCTTTCTTGCCTTTACCCCACAACCCTCTACTCCCTTACTGATTAAAATTGAAAATAGGAACAAGAGTAGGCCGTTAAACCCTTTGAGTCTATAGTACCATTTAGTATGATCATGGCTGACCATCCAACTCAGAACCATACTGAAAACAAAAAATGCTGGAAATCACAGCAGGTCAGGCAACATCCATGGAGAGAGAGCAAGGTAATGTTCCTAGTCTAGATGACACTTCAACAGAGCTGACGTCCCTTCGCATCAGCTCTGATGAAGAGTTATAGAGTGAAAGAGATGTAAAGCACGGAAACAGAGTCTTCGGTCCAACCCGTCCATGCCGACCAGATATCCCAACCTAATCTAGCCCCACCTGCCTGCACCCAGCCCATATCCCTCCAAACCCTTCCTAGTCATATACACATCCAAATGCCTTTTAAATGTTGCAATTGTACCAGACTCCACCACTTCCTTTGTCAGCTCATTCCAACATGCATAAAAAAGTTGCCTCTTAGGTCTCTTTTATATCTTTCCCCTCTCTCACTAAACTATGCCCTCTAGTTCTGGACTCCCTCACCCCAGGGAAAAGACCTGTCATTTTACCCTAACCATGCTCTTCATGATTTTATAAACTTTTATAAAGTCACCCCTCAGCCTCTGACATTCCAGGGAAAACAGCCTCGACCTATTCAACGTCTCCCTGTAGCTCAAATCCACCGACCCTGGCAACATCCTTGTAAATCTCTTCGAAACCTTTTCAAGTTTCACAATATCGTTCTGATAAGAAGTAGACCAGAACTGCATGCAATATTCCAAGCATGGCCTAACCAATGTCCTGTACAGCTGCAACATGACCTCCCAACTCCTGTACTCAATACTCTGACCAATAAAGGAAAACAAACCAAACGTCTTCTTCACTATCTTTTCTGCCTGCAACTCTACTTTCAAGAAGCTATGGACCTGAGTCATCTAGATTCAAAACGTTAGGTTGCTCTCTCTCCATGAATGTTGCCTGACACGCCGTGATTTCCAGTATTTCTTGTTTCCAGTACAGATTGCAGCATCTGCAGTAATTTGCTCCTACAACGCAGAACCATGTTCCTGCTTTTGCTCCCATACCCTTTGATCCCATTAGCTCTATGAATCGTATCTATCTCCTCCTTAAAAATCTGTCTATCTCAGCCTTGAATATACTTAATGACACAGCCTCTTTAGCTCTCTGCAGTAAACAAATCCGGATTTACTACCCTTTCAGGAAAGAAGTTCCTCCTTACCTCTCTCTTAAATGGATGACCCCATACACTGAAATTATACCCTCTGGTCCTAGACTCTCTCACAAGGGGAAACAACCTCTTAGCATTTACTGCTTAGCATCTAACACATAGCTGCTTAAGAATCTTATATATTTCAACAAGGTTTCCTCTCATTTTTCTAAACTCTACTGAGTACAGACCCAACCCACTAAACCTGTCCTCATTTAAAAAAATTGCTTAGTATACCCCTGACCAAGTGGATCATCTCTGGGCTGCCTTTAATGCCAGTATATCTTTAAGTAGATAAGAGGACCAAAGCTATTCACAATATTCCAGAATCCATAGTGAATATTTTTAAGTTTTAGCAAGACCTCCCTATTTTTATACACCACTGTCTTAAAAGGAAAAGGCCAACATTCTATTCACCATCCCTACTTCCTGCTGCAAGGACCCCTAAATCCCTCTTTCTGCAATCTTTACCCATTTAAATAGTATTCAACTCTTCTCTTCTTTCTGTCAACACGCATAACCTCATGTTTTCCCACATTACATTTCATCTGCCAAGTTTTTGCACACTTGCTTTACCTGCCTGTATCGTGTAGACTTTTCGTGTCAACCTCACTACTTGCCTTCCCATCTGTTTTTTGTTGTCACCTGGTGATAGTATATTTACTTCCCTCGCTCAAAGAAAATTTCAAGTTTAGCCTCTAAGGACAAGATGATTTCAGAAGTTCAAGAAACAAAATGTTTGAAGAATTGCACATGGTTGCTGGAAACCTTGGGAGAAAATGGAATGAAATGAATAGGTGTAAAAGTCCAAGGAGGAATTTGGGCAAACGGAGACCTGGTTCTGAACAGTTCTAACGAACCAACCCCTGGTGATGATAAAACTTAATGTGTTGTGATTTTTACAAACAGGTTTACTAGCCCTCTTTAATCTTACTCTTAATTACCACAATGTACCTTCATGAAAGCAATTTTGAGTCTAATGCCTGTCAGCCAAAACCAGATTTTGCAAACCCAACTTTGAAAAGGAAAGTGAGTTATTGACCCGGAATGTAAAATTTACAACTATTCTGATTTACTCTTTACATAAATAGAGTAATAAAATCAACATTAAATCTCTTCAGCGATTTAGAGGCAATTTATAATTGCCTGCATTTTCTCATCTACAGCAATGAAGGGTACAAGCCAGGTAAAGAAAGACTTGCATTTATATTGCACCTTTCATGACCACTGGTGGTCTCAAAATACTTTGCGTTCAATGAAGAATTTTTAAATGCAGTCACTGTTGTAATGTGGGAATCATGGAAGCCAATTTTCACTCAACAAACACCTACGGATCGCGATGGTCAGTGTGATAATGACCAAATAATCTGTTTTTGATCATCTCAATGCTGATTACATATATATTGATCAGGTCACTGTCGGATAACTGTTCCACGAAATGGCGGCACAAGACCTTTACATACACCCGAGAGGAAGGTGAAACCTCCATTTAACATCTCATCAGAAATATTGCACCTGCAATAGTTCCTTAGTGCTGTACTGAAGCTTTCATCTGGATTTTTGATTTAACTCTTGCATTGGGTTTGAGCCAACACTTTCTGATACAGAGGCAAAAAGTGCTGCCTACTGAGCCACACCTGACAGCTGAACTGGGTGCATTCCCCATCAATAGGGAATATCCCTGGACAATACCATAGGAAAACCACTGGCTAAACAAAACAAAAAAAACACACACACACAAAGCATCCATTGCTTGACATATACCAAATAGTCTTTAATTGGTAGATCCTTTTGCAGTTCCAGTATATTACAAAACCATAAAGTTATCAAAAAACATAAACAGGGAAACATTCCAGTAACGTAATAAGCATACTACAAAACTGGATGTAATGAGAGAAAGGCCATAGTGATCACTTCTGGGGCCACGATTATTACAATGTATGTTAATGACTTGGATGAAGGAAATGGTGTTGGTGAAAGCAAGTTTGTCGGTGAGAGCAAAAAACAAATGGGAATAAAATAGTGAGGTTGATTCAAAGAATGTCTACAAAGGAGCACAGGAGCATAGACAATTGGTTATGTATGTGTGGTAAAATGAGGAGTCAGGGCCTCCATGAACTACCACACTGTCAGCTTTATTCTGCACTATACTTTAGTCATCTAGCCAACTGAGCAACTATACCAAATAAGCAAGGAAGTTATATGTAAACATATTGTGTTTCATTATGGAGGAAAGGCAACTCATTTTTTTTTAATGTTTTATGATGGAAGATTAAGAGGAATTGGAAACTATTCAAAAAAAAGTAGGACAATGTGACAAAGTTGCTTCTTTAACAAAGCTAGGTTGTCCTTAGTTTTTTCTTCAGGAGATCATGAAAACATAGGTTCCCAAATGTCTGAGTTTGGATACAGCTAACAGATACTGTCTCAGGCAGAAGGCTTTCAAATTAAAAAAAAACTTTTATATGCCAGTTTTCCCAGCTCAGCTTTTCTCTGGTTTCGTTTTGTTTTAAAAAGCAGTAGTTGTGTGGAAACGCTGCTGGAATTCAGAAGCAAGCTCAAGCTGGTTCTTTCTCTCTAACTCCTATCCTGTTTGATTTTACCTTTTGTGCTAAGGGTATTTATGGGAATTGTTGCAAGTATTTTGGAACAGCATCATCAAGTGGGATAATCTGTTGGGTTTTCAGATAGCATAAATTGTTCAGTATTCTGTTTTCTGTCTTGTGTGTTTCATTCAGTAATCTTGTAAATAAATTCTGTTTTGTTTAAAACTAAGTGGTTTCACTAAGGAGCTGATTCTCTCCTGGAATACCCAACTTTACACCTGCTTAAAACAACTAGCAAAGTTAGGGTCTGGGCTACATTCTTGAAAAGCTTTGAGGGGTGTGGCCTGATCCATAACAAACAATTCCTTAAGCCTGGTCTGCCAGTAAATAAAGTTGATGATTGACCTATCTCAAAACCACTTTTCAGTAACTTTATTGGGAAGGGACAGCAAAGTCACTTCAAATAAATTTTCTTCCTTGGTTACACATTCTTCCAAAGAAGAATTCTCGCTCCACGCAACATCACAGCTTACACACTCTGCTTAATCAAGTCACAGATCTGTGACCTTTGGTGGCCAATTGAAAAAGTCCTGAAATCTGGAATCCTCTGAACACATTTCATCTTTGTGAAACTTTCCCAATCTTTAAATACCTCCTGACTGCTCTCTCTTCAATCACATCTGTGTTTCTTTACTCATAATATGACTCAACAAGCCATTCACCTTTCTGAGAAGGACCTTACTATCTTTTTCTTGCTTTAAGGTAGATTCTTATGTCTGACTTGATTAATAAAAATAACTAATTTAAAAATGTTTATGCTCTTGAAAGAATGTTTTTAAAACCAACTTCAATTCCCAGTATTTCTTCAGTGGAGGCAATTGTCACTAGACAACCTGCTTTCTGAAGAATGAGTGAACAAGTTTGACATGCTCGACTTCACATTCTTGTCATCAGATGCATTTTACAGAGAAAAAAAAAGCAGGACAGCCATATGTATTGTAAAACAATCAAGGATCTAAGTAAAAATACATTGAAAGGAATGATAAAGTCACATTGAATATCTAACTGGTGCAATTCAGTTATTTTATTGCATAAATATGCAATGAAAATTCAGAAGGCACCTTTTAAGTTTCCCTGCTGAGCAGTGGTTAATTTAGTTTATGAACAGGCGTTAACAAGGTAACACAATTTATCTGTGCATCTATGACAAATCTTAACAATGCACGCAAATTTAACAAGTAATGACACAGATTAATACATCAAATTGTGAATAATTTGGGGGCGTAAATAGTAGCTCACTGGCAATTTAACAAAACAATATTGCAAGTGTTATATTTCTTTAGAATCTGGAATGTGACATTTCTTTGCTCACAAACATAACCTTATCAGTTGCCCTGCAGCTTGTTTATGAAAGGTGCATTTAAATTACCTTCAACCTGTACAGAGGATAGGTTCTGCATGGTGTGTATCTTGTGGATATTTATTCATCAGCAAACCTTAGAATAACATGGTAAAAGTTTACTGGTTGTGGTTTAATTTGGACTCTTCCAAAAGCCAAAATAATGAATTTCAACTGTAGTGAGGCAGTCAGGGATGGATGTAGGGCAGTAGGGAGGATAGGACAAACATTTGTTAATTCTCATAATCACTCTTTTCCTCAACCCTTATTTATTGGTACAAAATCTCAGGTCTCCTCTTCCTTTAAAACTGGTCAATAAATGTGAACTTTAGACTCCAAAATTTCAAAGATGTTACTGTTCCTGAAAACTGGGAGGATGCTTTCTTTTAAGTAAGGGTGTGGTGAAGTCTCCAGTGGCAATTCTTATTATTGGTCCACTCCAATTAATCTCAAGTGCAGGTCAAATTCATGAATACTTAATTGGCTTGACTGCTGGATCTCCATCAAAACTCAATCATTGAAAAGGTTACAAGTTCATTAACCTCTTTTGGCACTATATTAAAAGATCATTGTGCACTGCATGCAGTTACAGTTTTCTATTTCGCAGCCTCACTCTTTATGCTATAGGCAGAATAACTGGTTTTACATGTAGAATTAATAGCTTCATTTACCAGCCAATATTCAACTTGTTCAAAGACGTAACACATGCTGATTTAAAGATATTTTTTGATTTTAGATTAGATTAGATTACTTACTTTGATTTTAGATTAGATTTTGAGACAATTGTTTTCTCACCATCTCAATAATAGCTTCTTTACATAAACTTTACTTACACAAAAAAAAATTATTCACTAAGCAACCACATAGTCAACAGTTTCCGCGATTCGTAAGGGCACCAGCATTAAGTAAACTTATTGCACCATTAAAAAATGTTCCTGTTACTACCGGAGGAGGAGCCAAAACTGTTTTTTCCTATTCCCAATCCTTGCTTGACAACAACTTTGCAAGGCGAAAGTGAGGACTGCAAATGCTAGAGGTTAGACTCGATTAGAGTAGTGCTGGAAATGCACAGCAAGTCAGGCAGCATCCGAAGAACAGTAAAATCGACATTTCCGGCAGGATTCCTGATGAAGGGCTCCTGCCCGAAACATCGATTTTCCTGTTCCACGGATGCTGCCTGACCTGCTGTGCATTTCCAAGAATTTTGCAAGGTTTATGAATGTAAAGAACTCTGGATTTCCAATTTGATGTGGACTTCACTGTGATCCAGCCTTTTAATATACAAACCAGATTGATATTCTGAAGTTAAACAATTAGTTTGGTTTAGTTTTATCCCTAAAACCACATTGGTAAAAATAAGAAGAAAACTGGGAAAAGTGTCGAACTTTGGCCTACTCCCTACTAACACACACACAAATCATGGAAAGAGATACAACTTTATAAAGTTATCGGATGTTTAAATTTTGACAAATAAAGGCAATGCGAGTAAAAGTAGTAAAATCAATAAAAGATTCACCGGCTGTGTCTGATGTTATGATGACAGTTCAGAACCCGAAAATACAACGGACATATTTCAACTTTGAAATCTAAAATTAGATTCTTTTTAAACCAGCCAGCTTCTGTGAAAAGAAAAAAAACTACAGATGCACATTCAGTACTGGCAAAGTCCTGAGTGTGACCCATGAAATGTCACAGTGCGACAAGTACCATGGCTTTAAGAGATGTATTTTGTCCTAGTTCTGTTTGGAGAGCGGTTTTAAAACAGAGGTACCGAGCTGACTATTTGAAGCCAACAAAGTAAACACCTTGTCAGGCATTGGGATTTTTTTAAAAAGTTGCAACTTATAGAAACAACCTTAATGAGAGGGGTCAAGCTTCCCCAAGGGTCAGGATTTTTAGTTTTAGTGTTTTCAGTAGCAGTTGCTGCTGGGGTCATAAAGCTGAATGTGGAAACTCTTATTCCTCTCTCCGTTACAGTTAAAAGCTGGGGGTTCTCCTCCTGCTGCTAGAATTGCATGTGAGACAATCTATTTTACTAAATGGACAGCATGGTGACTCAGTGATTAGCACTGCTGCCTCACAGCACCAGGGACCTGGGTGCGGTTCCCACCTCGGGCAACTGTCTGTGTAGAGTTTGCACATTCTCCCCGTGTCTGCATGGGTTTCCTCCAGGTGCTTTGATTTCCTCCCACAATCCAAAAAATGTGTGGTTCAGATGAATTGGCCATGCTAAATTGCCCATTAGTCAGAGGTAAATATAGGGTAGGGGAATGGGTCTGGATGGGTTACTCTTTGGAGGGTCAGTGTGGACTTGTTGGGCCAAAGGGCCTGTTTCCATACTGTAGGGATCTAATCTAAGTATGCCTTTGCTAAGGCTGTGTTTATGGGATGTTACTATATTGGAAGAGTTACAGACCAAACCTCCTCAAAGTATATTAAGAAGGTAGCCTAGACCCTAACTTCTTCCTAGTTTTAAGTTAAGGGTAAGGTGTTGCATTCCAGATGCAATTTGATTGATCAAACAACTCAACATTAAGAAAAACACTTTTTTTTAACACTACAGTTAAAATGCCGACAAAATAAAAAGAGGGAAGATTCGGCTTAACTGTAACTCCATCGAAATGCTTAACAAAATAATATATATCAACTACTACTAATTAACTGTTCCAATATAGTAACATCCCATAAGCACACCCTTGCCAAATTCAGTAAAATAGATTATTACTCGCAGCAGGAGAATGCCCAGCTTTTAGCTGTAACAGGGAGGGGAATGAAAGCTTCCAGACCCAGCTTCAAGACCCCAACAACTGCAGAAAGCTAAAACTAAATACTGGTTCTGTGGGAGCTTGACCCTCCCATTCAGGCTGCTTCTATTGATCCAATTTTTAAAAATAACCCAAGTCCTCACAAGCTGTTTATTGGCTTTGAGCAGACTTTTTTTGTGCGACCTTACTCTTAGCCAGGTTTTTCATCAAGCTTGCCTTCCAAAGTTAATTTTTCCATGTGTGACTAAAACAAAAAATCACAGGATCGTCAATATACATCACACAACTGGGTGATCCCGATATGACTTTATTGATCAGTCTTTGAAATGTGGCTGGCGCATTTTTCATACCAAAAGGTTAAACTGGTACAGTCCATTTGGTGTCACAAAAGCTGAAATTTCCTTCTTGTTTTCAGATAAGGGTATCGGTTGGTATCCTCTGAGTAAGTCCAACTCTGAAATATAAGTTGCTTGTCCCACCTTCTGAATACAGTCTTTAAAACATGGAATCAGATATGAATCAGATTTTGTAACTGCACGGAGTTTGTGATAGTGCACACAACTGTTGGGTACCATCAGATTTTGGCACAATTACTATGGGTGAGCTCCATTCACTGCAACTCACTTCAATTATATTGTCTTTGAGCATGTGTTCAATCTTTTTTCGAATCTGTGCCAACTTTGAGGGTGAAGTCTATGTTTTTTTTTTGAAAAAAACGGACGGGGGATCCAAGATAGCGGCGACCCAGTAAGACTGAGTCTATAGTGCTCCTCCCAAGACTTGGGCACAGTGGGTCACCTACCCCCTACCAAGCTCACCAAATCATTTATAAATCATTTATAATAGTTTAGTAACTCAATTAGTTGTGTAATATTACATTTAAGCAACTTTATCCTAAGTTAAAATGACTAAAGGGAAGGGAGCCCGCAGCTCTCAGCAAGCAGGAACCCCTCCCCCACACTCTCCAGCTGCAGCAGAGGCGTCCACAGCCGCCCCGGGAGACTTACCAACAGTAGCAAGTCTTGCAGAAATGCTTTCCAAGCTTGACTCGAAGATCGATGCCTGTATCGTCGAATCCAGGAATCG